>NW_008349770.1:1053220-1068668 GCF_000622305.1 Nannospalax galili | reverse complement strand
TCCTCCCCCCTCCTCCTCCTGCTCCTCCCCCTGCTCCTCCTCTTCTATCTTCATATGAAAAGTTTAGAGACAGATACCTCTACAAGTTGTTCTGCACAGAGGAGACCCAAGAGCCACATGCAGGATATAGGAAGCCCGCCCAGCATCCATCAAGATGGTTAGAAGCGTTCATCAAGAACTGGAGTTTCATATTAACTAGACCAGATGGAGCCCATGCTCCTAGAGGTTGATCCTTCTCTGACCCATGAGGTCAATAAGGTTGGTGCCCACCAGTGGCCTCATCAGTGGAGGCTCTCCCAGCTTCTCTGGCCATCCCAGAGCTCAGCTTTTCCAATCATTTCATCAGCAGCATCTTCTTGACATCCTGGCCCCCAACAGGAGATACATCCCAGGCCCAGCTCCACACACTATAATGTCTGTCCTCCAGACCTGTATATTAATAATGAATGTTATTTAAAACCACTAAGGTTATGATCTCTTGTGATAAGCCATTAGAAAATTAACAAATCAATATGATATATATTTTATATATTTCTTATATGTATAATAGTTTATCATATTTAATATTGCCTATTGTTATAGATAATATGTTAGATATATTTATAATAAATGCCTATTTAGAAAAATTTAATATATGTGAAAGAATAGGTAACTTGTATTTTGTTGGTTATTAAGTCTGTTGTTGCTAAGTCTCTGAAAAACACTGAAAGATTACCAAATTTTAGCATATCCTTATGGTAGCCTTCAGCATGGGAAAAGAGACAGAATCAAATAAACTTTGTTAAAGGAGCTAGGGGGGCTGAAGACAGTGGGGAGAGCAGAGGGGAACTCCACAATAACTAATATTAATATGACTGCATAGGCAAGAGAAAGACTTATAGCCAGGAAATCATTGGAAAGCAAAATTTAAAAATCCAGAGTTTGTGGAAATAAAACCAATGTCAGCTGAAATAGAAGGCAGGGTGTTTGGAAATCCAATGGAGCCCATTTACAAAGAAAACTATAGCAATGGAGAAAAGACTGCCTCACCTCGCCTTGGCTGAGCCTCTGTCCACCGGAAATTCCACAGAGGACGAGTTAGGTATCATCACGACTTCCCAGAACAAAACACACAGATTTCAACCCAAGATCGGGAGCCCAGCACAATAATTCACATGGGCATCTCCAACTTCCACCAACACTCTGTAAGTGTGTTTTCTTTCAGAAGTCCACTGGTGGTGACACACTTTCCCTGTCTTCAAGGATATCTGAAGTGAGCCTAACTTGATTGCCTCTGATAGTCTCAGAAAGGCACCATGTTATATCAGAACAGAACTCCTGGGTAAACAAGACTCTCTAATTGCCAGTCTGTATGTTTATTCCAACCACCTCAGATGCCCTCATCCTCTCTTTGTATGTAATATTCAAATATTTGCAACTTAAAATTCTTTCATTCCTAGTAACCTGTGGCAGATCATTATACGAGTCAAGGGTCATCCATTTAATTTCTTCAGTTCATAAATAATTGGCTTCATAGAGCTATTACATTCATTTTAAGAAGTAGACTATAGGAGCTAGAGAGGTGGCTCAGCAGTTAAGAGGGCACACTGCTCCTCCAGTGGACCCAAGTTGGGTTCCCAGCTCCCATGTCGGGTGGCTCACAACCTCCTGTAACTCCAGCTCCAGAGGATCTGTCACCCTCTTCTGGTCTCTGTGGGTACTTGTATGTATATGGTGAAGATACATACATGCACACACACACACACACACACACACACACTCACAAAAAAAAATTTAAGATAAAAAAAATTTAAAGACTTGTTTTTACTAGGGTTTTACTCCCCTCCGAACATGTGGCTTTCTGCTACCTCGGCATGCTTCCCAAGGGGACGGGGACCATTCTGTGTGCACCCACAGCAGAGAGTTTCTTGTGTGACATACGCATGCAGGAGGCAGCTCTCACTCTCTTGTTTTGAAGGGAGCACTGAGTTCTGCCAGAGCAGAGAACTGAGCCTGCGGGCTTGCTCTGCGCCTGCATCGCAGGGACCACGTCTGACAGACCTCACATCTTTCTACTCGGAAGACAAAGGATGATTCATGAGCCAAATTCCAGGTTTTATGTATTCCTTTTGCCGTTTGTGTTCTCAAAACGTACTCCTGCACAGAGAACAGGACACAGTGGCATTTGAGCCCGTTCGTTCCTCTTTCAACAACACAGTGCTGAGAGAGCCAGTGGATGAGGCTTTCGGAACACTGTGTACCAAACGTCATTCTGAGAAATGACAAAGAGAAAAGGATGAAGGCTGGGAAAATGAACCTTTGCAGACAGAGCATCTGAGTGAAGACTACTGTTCCCAGGCATTTTAAGGGATCAGCTTCACCCCTGGTGCCTGGAGAACATCAGCTCTGCATTTGCATGGAAGTGGTGGAGTTCAAACATGCTGCAGCTATAGCTTGCGCTGAGGCCACCACATCTCCTCTCCCCCTACCTCTCTCATTTCTCTTTTTCTTTCACTACTCCATCTCAGATTATTAGAATGGAAGGATTTCAGTTTTGCCTGCTACTTAGTCTATGTTTCAACATTCGACACATACAAGCAAAAGTGATCTTGTCCAACAACACAAGCCAAATGAACATTATAATCCCACTCTGTATATTTACAAATATCGACTAGACTGGTATATGCACACACACAGAGACATCTAGCTCTGTGTCACTAAGGTCGGGAGGACATTCTGATTAAGGTGCCAAAACAACAATTTTATTCTGCAAGCATCATAGTGCTCTTCCACAATTTAAGATGGTTACAGTTTAACAAGACATACTGTCTTGTGGGGTCACCATTGCATATGCCCTCCATTGTAGACCAAAACATGACAAAAAGATTACTATTTAAATGTGTATATACTACACAGAGAGAGAGAGAGAGAGAGAGAGAGAGAATAGCTAGTGAGATGATATGCATACTCTCCTAAGCTACAGAGATGTGTGCGGGGTAAAGGCTCCTGTCCACAGGCCTCACAACTTGAGTTTAATATTTAGATCCCACAAAGTGTTTGGAGAGAACCAACTCCTGAGAGCTGTCCTCTGACCTCTACACATACCTTCACACATACACTATAATTAATAAATTAATAAAAATTAAATACATATATTTTGCCCAATTAGATTTATTAGCCACATGTTCCTGGGGATAAAAGTTATGGTTTTCAAGGAACCCTTCAAATTATTCAAATAAAGTGAGACTCTACTCATTAGAAAGAACATCCCTTTAAGAAAACCTGATAAAGAACATGGCTAGACGTTTAGAAGAATGAAGAGGGGACAGAGAAGAAGAGGAGGAGGAAGGGGGTTAAAAAGAAAAACAGGCTGGAGAGATGCTCAGCAGTTAAGAGCACAGGCTGCTCTTGCAGAGGACCTGGTTTGATTCCTAGAACCCACATGACAGCTAATAATCATCTGTAACTCCAGTTCCAGGGGAATTCGACGCTCTCTTCTGATCTTCTCAGGCATTGCATGACGTGGGTGCACTTACATACAAGTAGGCAATACACTCGTACACATAAAATAAAAATAATATTTAACAAAAAGAAAACAGAAGGCAGGAAAGAAAGAGGGCTGGGGAGGGGGAGAGGGAGGACGACAGGACGAGGGAGAAAAGAAGGAGTTTGGCAACAAGACAACTTCCCACAACTTGTTCTTGAGGGATAATCTCAGGACATTAGAACAAAAAGCTTTCAGAGATACATGTGACTCGGTCTGTGTTCCAACAATCAGCACATAGAATGCAAAAGTGATTTGTGCAAGAATATGAGCCCACTGAACAGAGTAATTCCCCTAAATCTGGAGGCCAAGCACTTTCACCACATTATGGTGGTTCTCCTAGGCTAGAAACACAACCAGTCTTGACCTAACCACTGCCCTACAGAGAACCTAATTCTCCAGGAGCAAAGAAAGTCCCCAGCACCCAACAAGATACTATTTCAAGCTTGTAAACGTTACCCGCCTAGGGCAGTGAAATCTGAAGTAATGACTTCTGTTGGAAAGAAAGTTCAATGTACAAATAATCCACGATGTCGCAACACCATATATTTACCCTCCTCTCCCGCCATCCATTCTCAGTTGTGCATAAAATACAGAAAGTCTTCTCATGTCTTGGTGCCATGGTGAAAACATCGAGATAGTCTCAAATTCGTCACCTCACTGTATGTCCAATCTGATCCACATACAAATTCCGAAAGAATACTGGCTACATACAGGAGCATCACGCTGCCCATGCTCCCAGGAACAGTGCAGGTCCGTCTCTGCCCAAGGCTTTCTTCATGCATGTCCATCCTCCTTTCCAGGTCTTACTCCCATTACTCGAGCACGCTAGAGTTCACAATATTTGCTTACGATGTACAGTGTTCCCATCCACACTCAGCTGTGCCATAATACCTCGGGTGGGGGGGCTCCAAGAGCCCAGGAGCCTGAATACCCATAGCTTCCCAAGCTGGTATATTAAAATTCTAACCCCCAATGTGATGGAATTGGGAGCCAGAACTTCTGGTAAGTGGTGGAGCCTACATGAATGGAATTAATGCCCTTTTAAGAGACTCCAACAGCCATCTGTGACCAAGGCAGACACTGAATCCCCCAGGGCCTTGGTCTTGAATCTCTCAGTCTCTAGAACTGAGAAGAATAAATGTCTGTTACTTCAAAGCCATTCAACCTACGGCTTTCTGTTACTAAAGGCTGAATGTATAAAGATACTCAGTGATTCTGAATCAGGAGAAATATTTTCAAAAACTGAACCTTAGATTCTGGATTTAAAATGGAAAGAGTTCAGAGAGAAGGGTGCAGTTCAGGATGTGCCTATCTCGAGGTCTGGGGAAACCAAGAGGACCTCCCCGCAGATTTCTCAGAAGGAAAATTGATCACAGATCGAAATTAAAGAGGATGGAACACAACCCACAGGTTGTATGTACTCGGGAACATCCTCAGGAAGTACTCAGCGCCCTTTCAGACGGAACCACCGACCCAATGCTCACCTTACTCCAACACCTCTCCACACCCACTCTTGGAAGCTTCTGACTTGTTTACTATTACCTATACCAAGGGAGGGGAGTCATTTCCTTCAGTGGTGTGGCCACTGGTATGTCGTCCCTGCTCCAGGAAATGGCCCCTACCGAGGCTCATATAAGCAACCCCAATTAAACTCAGTGAGTCACCAAAATAAAAAGGCATAAAGTAAGTGTAATTAGTTGGGATAAGAAATGAGTCAGAAGGAGTGGGAGGGGGATCAGAGAGGGAAATGGGGGTTAAGATGATCACAGTACACTGTATGCATGCATAAGATGGTCAAAAAGTGCACGCGCGCGCACACACACACCTTTCTTTAGCCTTATAGTATTTAAAAATGACATGAATTTTCAATAAGATTGGGTTTAAGAAGGGAGGTACAAGACACACCACCAAACTCTGCTTACAAAGATAGTAGTTAGATTTCTACAGGATGGAAAAGAAAAATTAGCATCAGGTGTTGATAAAATCAAAAGTCAATGTGAGTCAGACTCAAACGTACTGGCCAGCCCATCCCAGAGAACCGTGCAAAAATCTGTCTGCCCAAATGCCTGTCTTCCTTAATATCTGCGGCCATGGAGGTAAACAACAGTAAGCGTTTGTCTGGTAGTTTTTGGTTTTTAATCTATATCTGAGAAGCGCTGACTCTGTTTTCATGCTGATGTTACTAACGGTGCTCTACCCATCCTGCATTAACTGGCTAGTGTGAGCCCCGCTACATTGATATGCATCACAAAACAAAGGCGTAGAAAGGGACATGGACATTCACACCATTTCTCTCAGAACCGCCGCATGGCTGATGGACCGTTTCGCTCGCTAAAAGGACAGTCATTAGAACTCTGAGGTGGGAACATACCGCACAGTTCAAAGGAGAGACAAAAATCCCTGAATTTCTTTTCGCTCTTTGGAATGGTTAACTTAGATATAAACAGACGTAGGACAAAGCTCTGAACATTTCAGATCTTACCAAACCCAAAAGAAAAATATCTGTCCATAAACTAAGCCAGTCTTGAAAGTAGACAAAATCTCAGACGATGCAATCAAGACATTTCCAGAACAAATGCACGTCGTGGGAGTGATAACTATTAGTCCGACATCATTAATGGCTGTGCAGGCATTTGTCCTCTGTGTTTTTTCGCCTTACATCAGGCCTTATTCTCTGCCCCTTATTTGCCTTGCTAAGTGCTGTTTTGATGATGGCACAAAACTCCATCCTGCTGGTGTGTCAGAATTTACACAGCCACTCTAATGGCTTATCTTTGAATGACAGATAATTAACGTTTAGAAAGAGCAAAATTAGGGTTTGTTTCAACAGCTGCTCTGTGTGGACACTGGGTTGATACATGCAGGGAAGGGAACAGGCTTTTCTTAGACATCAGGGCAAACTTCACTAAACCATCTTCTCAAGGGTCTTAAAAGAGGTCCCTGACCTGACAAAGGGTTACGACCCCTGTGTTTCCGCAGCTGCTCTTTTTCCAAGGACAAACCATTTGTAAGATGTAGGTGACCATTTACTAGGATTAAGGTATCAGCTCTGAAAAGTCAAAACATTTTGTTGTGGTTTTTAAAGTATGAAGAGCTTTAAAAGAACACTGCAATGATGCCTTAGAAAATCATGTTCTGGGAGATCAGAACCACCAGGCATTCAATGCAGGTGACATGAGGGAGCTCTGTGTGAGCAAGCCTCCATCTCAGGCAGGATCAGTGAGCTCGGTGGACCAGGCCTTCATCTCAGTGAACAACACAACCAGGATTCATCTCCAGCCGCGGCTGGGAGCTTGATGGTACCATGCCTCCTCTGGCTCCACTGTTCCTAGACAGCACCCTAAACTAGGGCACCTGTGGGAGCACATGGCACAGCCAGAATAGGATTTCTGCCCCATCAGGTCCAGGGAACATCTAGGCACTGAACCATCTCCTCTGGAGGGATCCGGGAGCCCGGTGGGACTGGGCCTCCAGCCTTGGTGGGCTCAGAGGTCAGTACATGGAGGTTACTTACTAAGTTTTGGCTCCAGTGTGCTCAACCTGAGAGATGAGGGGTGTGGCTCCAGTGGTCTCGTAAGGGCGTGGTGGGTGAGGGTTTTGGCTTCTGGGTTTCTGAGGTCACTACAGGATTGGCAGTCTATACTGCTGTGGGTCTGGGAGGCTGTTTCAGGCCTGTGGTGTTGACTCCAGGCCCAGATTGGTGCACAGACTTCAGTGTGTCTGACACTGTAGCCCTGCTTGCAGAGCCCAGGAGGTAACTTGGTAATGGCTTGTTGGTTGCCTCGGAGTTGGGCATGTGTCCCCACCAGCATCCTATTGGCATATAGGTAAGACAGGATTATCTCAGCAGGTTCATCACTCAGTACCAAGTTCTACCCATCCCAGAGCCAGCCTCATGCAGGTATCCTATAGGAAGAATCACAGGAAACAAAACATCCAAATCATCTTGGAAGAAGTCAAAACTGAAAGACAAACGCACAAAACTTGACAAAGAATATGTTAACCACCACCGTGACACACCCCAACTGGCCAATTCCCCCATGAGAGAATGCAAAACTACAGAGACAAGCGAAGTGTCTGAGAAAGAATTCCATTGCACTTTTAAAAGAATTAATGACCATACAAAAGAATCAAAAAAACGGATACACAAATTAAGGACATCCGTCCAAGAGTTTAACAAGACCATGTCCAAAGCGGATAAAATAATTGCTAAACTGCAGGCAAATGTCCGAAATACGGAGGAAAAAATTCTTAAAAGAGATTGAAACATTGGAATGAAGGAGACTGTCAATCAAATAAGAACCACAGCAGACTGCTAACAAACAAGACCATGCAGAAAAACCAATTTCAAGGTTAGAAGATAAAGCTGAGACGATAATAGACACATAGAAGGAAAACAATTAAAGAGTGTGAATGAATCTTCCAGGACGTCTGGGATACATTCAAGAGACCAAACCCAAGACTCCATGGTATAGACGAACAGGAATCAAAATATATTTTTAATATATTTTATTTAAAAGTAAAGAAATAACCCTAAAAGCAAAAACAAGTTAGCAAGAAAACTGTTGACTTAGATAAGAAGGCAGAGAAATCAGAATTACCTCAAAGTTTTCATCAGCAGCCAAAGAGCATAGAATGAGCTATTTCAAGCTCTGAAAACACCTGTGAATCAAGTATGATTTATCCTGCAAAGTCATCTTTTAAATTTGATGTAATAATAAAGATATTTCACAACAAACACAAACTAAGGCATTTTATCACAATTAAGCCAACACTGCAGAGAATTCTTCATGGAATACTTTACAGGGAGGAAGAGGAAAGAGGCCTCCTCCATTTGACTACTTGGAAGTGTGCAGTCCATATACACACGCACACACACACACACACACACACACACACACGCACACACACCAGATAAACCAAACCTAGAAAGAAACACCCATGTCAAACACAGCAACTCAGCAAAGCAACATGGGAAAGGAAAAGAAATACAAATAGTTCAGCACAACAGAACATGGCCAAACAAAGTCACAGGAACTAGCAAACCCTCCTCCACAATAAACTTAAATGTAATTAGCCTCATCTCACCACTAAAAAGACATAGACTAATGGAGTAGACTAAAAAGCAAGGACCAACTCCGTGTGGTGATCAGCAAAGATATAAAGGACCCTCAACATTAAAGAATTCTAAAGAAACTACCAAGCAAAAGGGAAAATTTACACGCGGTGCAGCTGTCTGTATTCCAGATAACGTATCTCATCTAAAGTAAGGAAAGTCCATATTAATAAAAGGAACAACTCATCAAGAAGACAGAAGAGTGGTAAAGATTTATGCACCCAATATTGGAGCCCCACATTTCATGAAACAAACACTAAGAGGCTTAAAAGACCATATAGGTCCTGGCACAGTAATAGTGGGTAACCAGCATCCCACTGTCACTTTCAGACAGATCTTCCAAACAAAACACACACAGAAGTCTTAAAGCTAAAATGCGCTATGGACCAACTTATTTTAACTGATTTATACAGAGCATTCCACCTAACCAATAGGGAATACACTGTTTTTTTCAGCATCACATGGAACTTTTTTCCAAAATTGACCATATCATAGGACACAGGGCAAGCCTCAATAAACACAAAAAAATTGAGACAGTTCTTTGCATTTTGCCAGACCATAATGGAATAAAGGTAGGAATTAACAAGAGAAACAACCACATATACTTAGAAACTAAATAATAGATTCTTGAATGGGCAACAATTCATCCAAGAAATTAGAAAAGAGATTTCAAAATTCTTAGCAACAGTCAACATGAGAGTACAACCTATCAAAATCCCTGCAATGTGGCCACGACAGTCTAAGAGAAAAGTTTATAGCAATAAGCACTCACATTAAAAATAGGAGAGATATCAAATCAAACCCTTACGATGCATGCACCTCAAGACTTAAAACACAACAAGCATTCAAGCTCAATCCCAGTAGATGGCAAGAAATAATAAAACTCAGAGAAGAAATTAACAAGCTAGAGAATAAAAGAATAACACATAAAATTAACCAAAGAATGGTTCTCTTTGGACAAATCAAAAAGGTGTCATTATAAGAGATTCCAATGAAATACAGAGCATTATTAGAGATTACTTTGTAAACCCATACTCTGAAAAAGCTTGAAAATTAGGGGAGTGTGGCAGTGCATGCCTTTAATCCCAGTTCACACCTGTAAAACATTGAATCGTCCTTAATGAGTGGAAATCCACACTGTGGCACAGGATATTTTTCCGCATGCTAGATGATTCTAATGGATGTGAGGTAATGCTTCCCTGTACGTATCAGAGGAATGTGGCCCTGTTGACATCTTGACTTTGGACTTTCAGACTCCAGACCAGTGTAACAACACATTCTGTTCTTTAAACCACCTAGTTTATTATCTTTATTACAAAATCTCCATGAAATTAATACAGGTACTACCACAGACCTGTACAAAACATGCAGATTCTTTAATTCCAAGCGTATTGGAACATTCCAGTGTTTCTCTCTGGCTAAAATTGTTCAGAAAGAAACTGTAAAGTCTACCTGCCCTTTTTATTATTTTATTTGTGTGTGTGTTATATGTATGTATGTTTGTGTGTATATGTGGTTGTATATGTACACCACAGCATGCATGTGGAGGTCAGAGATTAATCTGTAGGAATCACTTCTCTCCTGTCACTCTGTGGGTATATCTTCAGGGAGGAATGAGGTCTCATGGGCAATTTTGAAAGGATTAAGTTTTATGAACTTGCAAGACACCAAAACCACTAACAAGAGCTCTCTCTCTCTCTCTCTCTCTCTCTCTCTCTCTCTCTCTCTCTGAGCATGTTGAAAATGCCTAGTCTTATGCAGATCTTGTGCTGATAATCAGAGCTACTGAGAATTGGAGTGCCCTGTCCATCTGGAGGAAAGCACTACACAACACTCCCTCCCTCCCTCCCTCCCTCTCTCCCTCCCTCTCTCCCTTCCAGTCCTGTCTAAGGAAGTGTCTCTAGCTCAGGAAAGTTCTGTCTCCCTTAGGTCCCAGCTGCAGTGGCTACAGCCAGAGACACAAAGGGGGAGGAATGGATGTTTGTAGAAGATAAAGGTAGGAACATTAAACTTAAGATTTTTATGGAATTTTAAGACAAGTAAAAGTCAAAAAACTGTGATCAGCTGAGGACAGAGGGCCCGAGTTTCCTGATGCTGACAACAAAGAGTGTTAACAGGAGGGGCTTGAATATGGACGTGCTCGTTTCTAGACATGTAAAGAGATTCCCTTTAGACAAATGTGCAATTTGAAGTATAAAAGAGAATTTTTGGCAGTCACACAATACTGTTCTCCCCACTGTATCATGTTTTTAAGTACAAGGAAGATTTTTGGTGGGGAATTTAATACCGTAAATTAAAATAGAGGACTGTCGTGAAGATTTAAAAGCATGTTATAAAAAGCAAATTTTATTTTATAGCAGGCACAACGACAAAAAGACATGTGAAGAGTGGTGTCGGGGGGAGGCAGAGGTGGGGAGCAGGGTTGGGGGGAGGCAGAGGTGGGGAGCAGGATTCAGGGAGAGGCAGAGGTGGGGAGCAGGATTCAGGGGGAGGCAGAGGTGGGGAGCAGGATTCAGGGGGAGGCAGAGGTGGGGAGCAGGATTCAGGGGGGAGGCAGAGGTGGGGAGCAGGGTTCGGGGTGGGGGACAGCTTGAGTGACTGAGAGGAGCAGGAGGTAGCAGGGAGGCCTCTCAAGCCTTTCTTCCCAGGTCAGCAGAGCCCAGTGCATGTCTTCTTACTACAGAGCAAGTCCTGAGGATCTGCTCCATAAGCTGGTTTGTGGAAAAAAGGTTAGCAGTGGCTGGGCCCCAGCAGGCCACCAAGAGGGACGTGGGGACTCCAGCAGGTGGCCTGAAAGAGTGGACAGGAAGCAGTTTAGCAAAAGTTTCTGTATGACAAAAAGGAACAAGTAGGGGCTGGAGAGATGGCTCAGTGGTTAAGAACCCTGGTTGTTCTTGCAGGAGACCCGAGTTCGAATCCCACCACCCACATGGCAGCTAACAACTGTCTGTAACTCCAGTTCCAGGGGATCCAACAGCCTCTTCTGTCCTCCCTGGGCATTGAACGACATGGGTGCGCTCACATACATGCAGGCAATATACTCATACACATGGCTGGATAGATGGCTCAGTGGTTAAGAGCACTGTCCTTAACTCCAGTTCCAGGAGAATCCAAAGCCCTCTTCTGACCTCTGCGGCATTGCACGACACGGGTGCATTCACATACATGCAGGCAATGCACTCATACACATAAAATAAAAATAATAAATAAAATATTTTTGGTATATATATTTTTAAAAAGGAACAAGTAGATACTATCGGCCAGTCCCTTCGTCTAGGCAGAAAGGCTCTGGCCAGAGAAATTACGGGAGACTGACCAAACAAAAGAATGTAAGCAGTTTCCTTTGGGTCTAACACCACACTTTTGAGAGATATGGGGGTGGGGAACGGAGGGAAGGAAGGAGGGAGGACCCATGGTTTTCATGCTTAGAATCCCAGCGTTAGGGAGGTGGGGGAGGGAAGATTGGAAAAGCTCAAGTCCTCCACAGTGAATTCAATGTGCGAAGTAGGGAGAGGGCTTGAGGGGGAGGAGGAGACATAGAGCCAGCAGGAGTGGAGGAACTATCAAATCTCTAACCAAAGGTCTGTACATGTAGCTTCATCTTGTTATTCACAGACGAAGGAGAGAGAAATGTCACATGGCTAGAAATAAAATATCTTGAGGGAAAAGTGAAATATTAAAAGGTTTTCCCATTGCAAATAAGGCAATTAAAGCTATTCACTTTGACAAAGCACTGGGCCCAGTTGAATTCTGCCATAATTTAAGGGGAAAAAAGAAATGGCAAGGGAAATAGAGAAGCCACTGGAAAGACTCTGATAGCTCCACGAAGAATGGGGGAAGCTGCCATGTTTGAGCCGCTAATAAGCATTCTTAGATCTTTCTAGCAAAAAGGACATCATTAAAAGGACAAGTTTTCCCAACTTCAATTATGAAACACAGGAATAAGGATTCACTGAAATAAATGGTTTTGAATTTAGGAATTGAAAATTTTATTTTTATTCAGATTTCAGGAAAGCTCAGAATTATACAAGCAAACCATCAAGAAATAAACTCACTAATGAATGAAGCCAGCCCCTCCCCCATGATCTACATTTCACAGGCTGATAAAGAAGTTCCTCTATGTAACATTGAGCAAACAGAGCAAGCTGCTAAATTTAGTGTTAGCTTTTTAGTATATTTGTATTAATTCTTTTACATTTCATGCATGCATACAATATATTTTAATTAAATTCACGCTCCACTTAGATTCCCCCTAACTCTTCCTAGACCCATCCTCATCCTCCTACTCCCTCCCAAATGCATTTCATCTTTTTAAATAATAATCATTAACAACCCACTGGAAGCCAGGCTTGGTGGTGCACACCTTTAATCCCAGCTCTCGGGAGGCAGAGGCGGATCTCTCTGAGCTCAAGGCCAGTTTGGTCTATATAGCAAGTTCTAGGCCAGCTGGAGCTATAAGGAGATCCTGTCTCAAATAAATAAAAATAAAAAATGAAATAACCTACTAAGTTCAGTGTATACCACTGTCATACACTCATGGGTCTGGGGTTATCCACTGAAGCCTGGTGGACCTACAGGGATCCACACCCTTAAAGAAAACTGAGTCTCCCCCGAGAATTGACCAACTGCCAATAGCTCTTCAGCTAGGGCATGCCAGGATTTTGTACTGTGGGTCTGGGGATCAAACTCTGGTCCCCAGACTTGCAAGGCAAAACCACACACTGAACCATCCCCCCAGCACTACAGTCCTACATTCTGACTTTATTTATAGATCGCTCTCCCTTGCCCTCTGGGTACAGAGGTTACCTGGGAACAGTGGTTACCTGTGGGACTCTCACAACAGTCACCGAATCCAGCCAGGCACTTAGAACAAACCGGTCCTTTGAGCACACTCTCTGTAGCTAGCTCTTTGTTTTCCGTCATGTGATTTTCCATCACTCAGGCCTCAGCTGTGTACCTGCTTCACTGTAGAAATGGATGACTACAACATCCCCTGGGAGAAGAGCCAGGCCTCGGGGCTGGAGAAGTGGCTCAGCATTCAGATCACTGGCTGCTCTTGCAGAGGACCCAGGTTCGGTTCCCAGCACCCACATGGTAGTTCATGACTCTACATAACTCCAGTTCCAGGAGACCTGATGGCTCTTTTGGCCTCTGCATGCACTCGATTCGTTTATACACACAGGTAAGCACTCATACACATAAAAATAAATAAATGAATAAAGGTTTTTTTTTTCCTAAAGAACCAGGCCTACCATGATCTGCTACTTTGTAGCAATAAAAGGTAAACCAGAAGGAACAGCACAGCTTAAGTTAAAGAAATAAGGAGCTCAGTGTACCAGATAATGTAACAAAGTCAGATCATCCAAGAAAAATAATGTGGTGAGTGTTCCCGTGTTCAGAGCAGCACTGTTTGTGAAATGATGCCATCTGCTGTGAACCAAGTGCAGTAAGCCCTTCTAGAAAGAAAGGACATGAGTTAGGTAGACACCTGGAGAGCTTCTGCTCTGAGAGTCTGGGTCTTGATTTCCATATCCAAAGTCCAGATCAGGTGCTCCCTACGCACAGTTACTTCTAGTGTATCCACTTCAAGCAGTTTTTCCAACAACAGCCTGAGAAGACAGATGCTGCTCACAGGCAATTTTAAATTTCTTTTCCTTTCAGAGCTTAGAACTGCCTTATGAGGATTTGCGGATGGCACAGTGGGTAAAGCTCTTGCCATGCAGGCATGAGTACCTGAGCTCAAATCCCTAGATCCGCCTTCACAGATGCAGTGGCACATACAAAACTAGCACTCCTAAGAAACAGGAGACTCCCTGGAATCTCAAAGGCTGGCCAGCCTGGGGTACAAGAGACTGTGTCTCAACAAGGTAAAAAGCAAGGACCAACACCCAAGGCTATCCTCTGATCTCCACATGTGTGCTGAGGCATGTGTGCACCTCCACAGAGAGAGACAGAGACAGAGACAGTGAGAGACAATGAGATTTTTTTTTTAATGTCTCAAAAGTGTAAAGGGGAGAATTCACCTCTGGAGAATGCAGAACAGGTTCACCCTGACTGGTTACCACCTCACCAGCTGCATCTTTTGCTGTGCTTGGACTGTTTGCCCAAGATTTGAGTGACCAAACACACAGCAAGCTGGTTTCCTCGCCACTCAAGAGAACTGCCCAGGGCAGATACAAGGCTCCCTGCATGGCCCTTCCTTGTACCATAGCTGAGGGTCCTTAGGAAGAAGACTTCCTTTATACCCCTTTATGAGTCACTGGGCTAGAGGGATGAAGGGTGTCCTGTTTCTAGGAGGATTCAGAACAAAGCCCGGACTCTGCCAACCAGCCTCTCCTTGTCTCAGGATGCATCCCAACATATTCCTAGTCATCCCTAAGAGCTACAAGTAAAATACAGAGGATTCAGGCCACCCTGAAAACAGTCCCTCAGAAAGCATTGCATAGGTAATTCCTTGTGCTAATTTATTATCAAGAGCCACTCAGGGGGCTGGTTTATATCCTCTGTAGTATGTCACTCTACTTTTCCTCCATACATATGTAATTCATTTCTGAATCTGCACCAGTAGTGAACTAAGTGGTGTTTTCTGAATTTGAGTCAAGCAGAAATAAAGCCATGCTAATCCTGCTACATTAAACTATGCTGCAATTATCAACCATCTCAAAACCTCAACTATAGTCAGGGTTTATTCTCTTGCATATTAAGCCTCTGAAATCTGAGATGGCTCCAGGGCAAGAGTTCTCCACATGGCAACTCAGGGATCTAGCCTGTGTGAATATATATACTAATATATATACTAATGTGTG
>NW_008349770.1:1049297-1053145 GCF_000622305.1 Nannospalax galili | reverse complement strand
ATGTCAACTTACAATGACCTTCTCTGTAATGGAGAAACTATTGTAATTTTCATTAGGAAATATTTAACTATGAAAGCTATAAGGTGGAGCAAAAATAATCCTTAACTAAATGTTGAACTATAATCATAAAATTTACAGAGGCTATTAAAACAGTTCAAATATCAATTTTCCCTTTACCTAAAGTACCTACAATTGAAGCCTCACCTCCCTTTAGACTTACACATCTACCAACATGATTTAATCCCCATTTTACTTCTGGCATTAATATACTGACATTTTAAATCTAGAACCCCTGATCTGAGTTACAAAAATCTGAGTTATAAAAAAGTCATATTAGGAGGGCTAAAGTGCAGCCCTGATGGTCCTCCCCACCCACCCCGTGATCCTCACAAATGGTCCTGGCCTGTGACTTTGTCTGAGAATCTGATCAACTAAGTTTCCAGGGAGACATGGTGTCCTCCGCCGAGGTTCATCTTGTAAGCTTTCCTTTACAGGACATGCTTAGAAGACCCTTCCTAGTGCTCTAACAAAACTTTGATTTTCATGGCTTTAGAGGGATGCTTGTCTCAGAAAATCACGATACACGAACACCCAAAAGGTTCATAATAACTGACCAAGACCCTTCCCATGGGCAGTGGGTGAAACTGCTCAGTATGAAAGGTTGTGATGGGTGAGCTTTGCTGTCACCTTCATTGGCTCTGGAATCAACGAAGAGACAAGGCTCTGGGCAGTTTCCAGGAAGACCCCTGTCGGAGGACAGCACCTTCTTGGGGTCAGGTGTGAAGGTCTGTGGGCACAGTAGAGCAGCTTGTCTGATGCCTTCACTGGTCTCTGGTCTGTTGTTACCACCAGCCCTTACTGATGCCGGAACCCAGCCTCTTTGGACTTCCAGGGTGGACTGAACAGCAGCAACTCTCCATGAATCCTGCAGGTCTTCGGCAGCACATTGGAATCTGCTAAGGCATTGTCCTCATGGACTGAGCAGCTACTGGATTCTCGGGCCTTCCCGAGTGCATCAGCCACTGCTGGACTGCCCAGCCCCTACACTTAAGCCAATCCAATAAATACCCTTCATAAAATATCACACATTCAGCTCTGCTTCTCTAGAGAACGTCGCTAATGCAGGCTCCGATGTGCTCTACGTTCACGGAGATTCTCACAGAACCACGCTTGATGTTTACATGGCACAGGAAGTACGACTCTCCGGTTGAACAGCCCAGACTTGGAATGGGTTCAGAGGCTAATGTAGCCCTGGGGTCCAGTCAAGATCAATCTGACTCCCAGGCACAAGCTTATTACGTTAGAACGTGGAACACCTATTATACTAAAAACATGGAGTCCAGAGACTGGAGAGCTTTTGTCCTCCCTCGTGTCTTGATGGTGGTTAGTTTGGTACCAATCAACAGCCTCGGGTAAAAGGGCACTGTGTCTGACTAACCCAGCAGACCAGACATCAAAATGAAACACAAAGGCAAGTCTCTAGATCGTCTCCTGTCTCAGTCAGCTTAGCCTGCTACAACAAATGCCTTGTACACAATAGAAAGTTATTCCTCACAGTTCTGGGGGCTAGAAGGCCCAGAATCAAGGTGCTGGCTGATTCTGAATCTTGTGGGCCCCTCCATGGTTCATGGGGGCACCATCTTACTGTGCCCTCATGTGGTTGAAGTTGCAGGGGGCTGTCTCTTAGGCTTCTTTATTTTTTTATAATTTTTATTGAGTTTTTGTGTATTTCATAGAGAACATCCTAATCATCTTTATACCCCCTTCCCCACTGGCCCCTCCCATAGATGCCTCCCACTAGATTTCATGCATTCTGTCATTTATATTAAGGCCTAGCCAGTCAAGTTAAAGTCCCCAGACATTCTTCAGTGCAAATGCATCCACTGAGGTCTAGTCACCATGCATTCTGTCATTTATATTAAGGCCTAGCCAGTCAAGTTAAAGTCCCCATTCTTCAGTGCAAATGCATCCACTGAGGTCTAGTCAGCTTATCTAGAGTCTCTCCCTTTAAGATCAGCTCTTCCTCACCGAGCAGTAATCAGCTGCCAATAATTCTTTGACTTAGATTGGGACCTGCTGCCCATTTCCACAGTTCTATGCTGGGTTTTTGTCTGCTTGAGTTTGCATGGGTCTTGTGCATGCTGACACCATTGCTGTACGTTCATATGAACAAGGTCCCAGGAGCCTGTAAGACTCTATTTCCTTAGGGTCATGCACTGCCTCCCTGGCTCTTACATCTCTGCCCTCCTCTTCTGCAATGGTCCCTGAGTCCTGGTGGGTGGATTTTAATATGAGTCCTGTCCAAGGACCCACACTTGACAGACTCTTATTCTCTACATTTTGGCCACTTGTGTCCTTTTGTGTTCATGGCCGTCTGTTGCATGAGAGAGTGTCAGTGATGAGAGTTGAGAGATGCATTGATATTCTCTCTAGCCGTTGCTCCACTGTGTTCCCTGAGCCTTAGGTGTAGAGGTTCCATTGTAGATGTGTGACTTAGAGTTGGGAAATGCACAGAAAATCTCTGTGTGTGACCAGTTGTGGAACTCTGTAATAATTTCTGTGTTGCAAAGGAAACTTCTTTGATGGGTGGTGACTGGGGTACTTGTCTGTAAATATAAAGATCCATATTTTGCACATAGTAAAAATTTACATGTGCCTAGGGAATGTGACAGCCTTGGGGTTTTCTCTAAGATCTAACACCTGTCCATCCAGGTGTATTTGGCTATATTAACAGTACCACACATGAGTTCCCTCTCAGTGAGTGAGCTTTAAGTCCAATTAGGTAGCTGTTGATTACCCCAAAGATAAAAGTGCCACTGCTGCCCCACTATAGTTTGCTGTGCCAGTCATCGTTGTGATTATTAGGCCTTAAAGCTGCGGTTGGACCACTGATTGATGTTCTCCCTTAGAAGATTGCACATAGTGCTCTCCAAAACTATGAGAGTGTTAACCTTCAGGGAGGTGGCTTCCAGGTCAGTTCTGGTTCCACTGCTCAAAGTCCTGTGTCAGCAATGGTGTCAGCATGCACACACGTCCAAAGTGTGTCCTGTCTTCAGCAATAGGATCTTACATTTAAGTTCTGGGAGGCAATCAAGGACTGTGGCAATAACCTATGTAATTTTGGGAGTCTCTTGGACTACCCTGGCCAACAACTCAAAGGGAAGTTTCTCCTGTCTGGCACCATTTGTTGTTATATGGCCTTAGGTATACACATGGACTCATGTAGAGATACTGTATGTGTATAGTTTTTCAGGAGGCTTCGAACTATAGATTTCCCTGTGGTTTTTCACACCAGTTAAGCATTATGTATTTCTCCTTTCTCTGTCCTCGTCTAACCCTCCTTCTTCCCTCCCAGTTAAAGTACCCCCATTTTCCCCATTTCACCTTTGATAATACCTGTTGCCTATGATTCCCCCCTCTCTGGAGCTCCTTCTTCCCCTCACCCCCATGCTTCCACTTCGTTTTCCTGACTCCTGCAGTTATATCAGGATATATACTCACATTTAAGGATTTGGAGCTAAGATCTAATTTAGAGACAACATATGTCACTTGTTTTTCTGAGTCTATGTTACTTCACCTAGAATAAGTTTTTCTAGTTCTGTTTACCTCAAATTTTCATGATTTCATTTTTCTTTACTGCTGAGTAAAAACTCCATCGTATAAATGGACCACATTTTCATTATCCACTCATCAATCGAAGGACACTTAGGTTGCATCCATCTCTTAGCTATTGTGAAAAGAGCAGCAACAAACATGGATGTACAGTGTCTCTGCAATAGGATGAGTTCTTTGGGTATATGTCAAGGAGTGGTATAACTGGGTCAAATGGTAGGTTCATTTGTAGTTTT
>NW_008349770.1:1047386-1048451 GCF_000622305.1 Nannospalax galili | reverse complement strand
CTCTCTGACACTCCTGATGTGGGTCCATGGAGCAATGACTTCCTATTTACCATTGCTAATTCAGCAGAAAAATCTCCAGAAAGGGAAGTCCTGAGACACAAACTCCCTAAAGAAAGAACTTGCTTGGAGATACCACTTAGAGGGGGGGAGAAGGAGTGGGGTCCAAGCTCTACTCAGGAAGTCGACATTAATGTTAGATAAATTGGGAAAGAAGTGTCCAGACACACAGGACTCTGGCAAAGTAGAGTTTATTGCAACTGGAAATTGCAGGGGACAGCCTCCAACTCAGGAGTGAGGACCGACTACCAACGTGTAGGCTGTTGGGTGGAGGCTTTCATAGGGGGTTAGGGAATGTGGAAGATGGGAAAAATAATTCAGTTTCTGTGGGAAACAGGGATCTATACATTGTGAAACTTAGGGGGAAGCAGTTTGTGCTGAGACAGCTCTTGCAGCAATCAGATCATAGGTGCAGGAGCCTGTCTATCTTCTAGACTTATCTGGGGGAAACAGACTATGTTGAAACTGTCTCCTCAGGGCCCGGTTTCGAGAGGCCCCCTGGGGCCTGTCTTGTGAGGCTTTACTGCACTGGGGGAGGGTTGCTGCAGACCTGGACTCTTAACAGTTAACAGGACTTGTTCTACAGTTTCTCAGCTTAATCCAGCACCATCCACCTCCCCTGTGCAGTCTCTTCCAGGTCGCTTGGCTATCCTGGGCCTCTTCTAGGCGGCTCCACTGGCTTTTCCTTCTGGGTTGCTTAGCTGATCTGGGAATTTTCTAGGTAGCTCAGGTAGTCTGAGAGTTCTCTCCACAGTCCCTTCTGGTTATAGATGCTTAGGGGGGGAGGGAGGAGCCTACAGTCCCTGAATCTGGTCAGTTTCAGGGACTTCCTGAAGTTATTGAGTTGTTTACTTCCTGAGTTTGATGTGCTTAATGAGCCTCCCTGCCAGATGGAGAGGGAAACTTACATATTGATTGGCTATCAGTACAACTCAAAATTAGGCAAATTATATATTTAGAAAGAAAAACACACTTAAAAAAAATCTCATCTGGAAGTCATTGCAGAAG
>NW_008349770.1:1041699-1046406 GCF_000622305.1 Nannospalax galili | reverse complement strand
TGTTATATTACAGTAGCAAAAAGCCCTTGGGGGAGGGATGGTCAGAACAGAACACAGTGGCCTGGATAAAGACCCACCTTTCCAGTTTCCCTGGTCAGTCACCTGGTCATGGAACCACTCCCAGGAAGGTAAGTTCACCTTAAGTTGTGCTAGAGATGGGCAGAGTGCCTGTTCTGAGATGGTGAAGTTTTCTGCCAGGAATCCCCACCTCAGTGTAGTTCTTGAGGATCAAGCCGCACACAGACATGTGACTCTTGGTAAGTTTTGCTCACTTTGTTGAACTCTTCAGAAAAGTTTCCTCTCCCCTTTAGACCTTTTTTCTAGGTACGCTTTCCCTGACGCTCTGGGCTGCTACAACACCTTGGATTTTACTTTTTCTCTAGCACTCTAATCCCTGCCCCGCCATGTGACTGCTAGTCCATCACGTATCTGTCTGGCATTGATGCCAGCTCTAACCTGCAGGCTTCACGGCCTTTTTCCGTCTCCCTACCATTCTCCTCAAGGCAGCTGCTGCGGTTTATGGCTTGCCTGCCCTGAGGATGTTTCCTCAAATTCTAATTAAATTGTCCTAAAGCTTTTGTATGAGTCCATCCTTTAATTCTTTTATGAATGAGACTAAGGACTCTAGGGGATATGGAAGCTGATGCTCACCATCTGTGCAAATAGTTTTGTTTGGTAGAGGAGAACAAAATGCTGAATGAGTTCACTGGGGACAGAAGGCAGTAAGGGCCTGTTTACATTTAGACAACATAGTGCAGATATGGATTTCCAGCATGAGCCAAGATGGCTGACACTATACGTCTAGAGGCAATGAGTCAGTGCAAAATGGCTGACACCCGATGTCTGGAGACCTCAGAAGTAAACAGTAATCTGTTGTGTAACTATTTTCGGCAGAATGCCATTTTCGTGTGATTCTGTATAAACATGGTCTTGAGGTCAGAGGCTTTGTCAACCTGTCTGTGTATGTCTGTCCGTAGGCCGATGTGCCTACCTCCATATGGCCTGTGTACTGCTCTGTGTGTCTTCCTGTGCCTGTCTATGTTATAATCCATGTATGTGCCTGAGTGCCTGCTGGCAGCTGCCTGCCTAACAGCTTATGGCCAGTAAAGTACGTCTGATGTTCCTGGAGCTTCAACCCTCAGGCCTCTTGTGACCTTCCTCCTTTCCTGGTGCTGGAGTTTGGACCTCACAATGGGAACATAGATATCCTTTGTGAAGCCAAAGTGCGTTTGTATCTATGTGTCTGTGTGTGTGTATGTGTCTGTGTATATCTATGTGTCTGTGTGTGTGTGACTATGTGTGTGACTGTGTGTCTGTGTATGTCTATGTGTCTGTGTATATCTGTGTGTCTGTATGTCTATGGGTCCATGTTTTTGTATGTCTATGTGTCTGTGTCTGTGTGACTGTGTGTGTGTGACTCTGTGTGTTTGTGTGTTTACAACTGTGGGTATGTATCTGTGTCTGTGTGTCTACAGGTCCATGTCTGTGCATGGCTATGTGTCTGTGTCTATGTGTCTATGTGTCTATGTGTGTGACTGTATGTCTGTGTATGTCTATGTGTCTGTGTGTCTATGGGTCCATGTCTGTGTGTGTCTCTGTGTCTGTGGTTGTGACTGTGTGTTTGTATGTCTATGTGTCTGTGTGTATCTGTTTGTCTATGGGTCCATGTCTGTGTATATCTGTGTGTCTGTGTGTCCATAGTTGTGTGTGTGTGTGTGTGTGTGTGTGTGTGTGTGTGAAGATCAAGACAGGGAGACACCAGCTCTCTCTCTGCCATGCTTATGGTATGGAACCATAGCAGTGATAGCCCGTTTTGGAATATGGTAACTACTCCAGCTCTCTCATTATTATCATTTTTATTTTATGTGTGTGTGAGTATGTTGCCTGCATGCATGCAAGTGCACCAGTACCCGTGCCATGAAATGGTCGAGGAAGTCAGAAGACAGCGTCAGATCCCCTGGAACTAGAGTTCCAGGCTGTCAGCTGCCACGTGGGTGCTGGGAATGCAACCCAAGTCCTCTGTGAGAGCAGCCAGTGCTCTTAACCACTGACTCATCTCTCCAGCCCCCTATGATTATCATTTTTAGTGCTTATTTTACTTTTCATACTTATTTTTTAGTACTGACTCACTTGAGAGATGGAAAGCAGAGTGGTGGAAGATCGAACTGTATTCTTCAATATACTCATATTTAACTTACAGGCTCTCTCCTTTACCGCAGTGTAAGAGCCTCCGAGAGAGTAAGAGGTCACAGCAGGATGAGGACAGCACTCACCTGGGTGATGGAGCACAGATCACATCATTGGCTCTCCATTAGACCGTCGTAAAAATAAAAGATCAGAGAAGTCCTTGCTCTTTGATCGCAGTTTCCTGATGGAAGTGAGGGTCCCGTAGGTCTGCACTGAAAAGCAATTTCTCACCAACTAGCTTGACCTGACTTTGAAAAAGCAGAAATATAAAACTTCTGGGGCAGAAGGGCAAACACTGGGATTTTGGAGAGGAGCCAAGGATCAGGGCACAGTGAGCGTGAGATCAAGAGCAAATGGGAAGCCAAAGTCATGCTACAGAAGTGAATTTTTCCAAAGGAGACTTGTGAGGGATGGAAAGGTTGTGTGCAGTAGACATCTTCTAACCCACTTTGAACTGCATTCAGAAATAGACTTTCAGCTGAGAATGGATCCAATCCCTCCAAAGAGAAAAGGAGGCTCCTAAAGGCCAAAGTACAGCAGAGACCAGAAGCACAGATTCCGCCCCTGGAGACGGCAGCGTAGTCCACTTTGAGCCCATTTTAAAACATGACGTTTTCACATCTCTAATTACAGCAATTAAGCATTTTCCACAAACCTATTGTATACACTGAGCTTTTACTAGATCTCATTTGAAGAATTAAAATTGATAAACAGGATCTATACCAAACTTAAAACCTATAGCAAAAGATGTATTGCTTAAACAAAACAATGTATTAAAACTAACATAATACATGGTAGTTTGATAAATGATCATGCTAATTGGCCATTGAACTTTACTCCCATGTTCCCGTGAGTCAATGTATGTGTATACAACTGAAGTGCCCACACTCAGTGGACCCCAAAGTATCCGGATCCCAATTCTTTCATGCTACAAACATTTCTATGGCTCTGCTCTGTAGTGACTCCCTCACAAAAACTCAAGTCTCTGAAAAGCAGAAGACAATAAACAAGGCCCCTGGAACATCGTCCTGGCTGGCACCGCAACCAGGACAGGAACAAGCACCTGCTTCCTAAGTGTTCCTTGGGTAGCTCTAAGCACCTTCTATCTTCTGCTTTCCCTGGTTGTCCTAATTCAGCCTAAGCTCTAAGCCCCTCATTTCAAGACCTTCTAGTGAATTTGAATTGTTCAGTTGAATTCCACACTCCAGAGACTGGAACACTCAAAGCACGGTACTTCATACACTTGGAATCTGAGATGGTGGGGTGAAACAAAGCCGATGTCTGTGGCTTCAGATATGCTCTCCGATCTAACCCTATAGGGAAAAAGTAAACTAGATCATGAATTAATAACCCAAGGATAATGGAAGTTACTTAAATCAGACTGCTGAGGATGTCTCCAAAGAGGTACCCCAGGTCTCTCCATCCTCAGTCTCTCCCCATGGTCTCTATTTCCTGTCTCCCGTTTGTCACTTTTCCCTCCCAAAATATAACCACATTTCTGATACTTTTGTAAAAATCTTTTATTGTAAACTATATTTTGCATATCCTTATATCTTAAATTTATACCCGCTAGAACTATGTGGTAACTGATCCATTGTTTTCATTTTAACATTCAGTACATCCTTTTATTCAGTGGATAATCTGTAGTATCTTTAATGTGACAGCCACAAGGTTTTAGGATGATTTCTTACTCAGAAATAGACATTAATTCACTGGGTTTCCACATGGCAGTCAAGAGGTAGAGCTACAGTGGTTCTCTCAAATCTTCATCTTTTTTTTTTTCTTCTGCTTGTGAATCTAACTTCCCAGGGGCTATGACCATCTCCACTTGTCAAACAAGCACTTTCTGGATCTGGAGAGATGACTGAGCGGTTAAGAGCACTGACTGCTCTTGCAGAGGACCCAGATTTGAATCCCAGCACCCACATGGTGACTAACAACCACCCATAACCACAGTTCCAGGGGATCCAACGCCCTCTTCTGACCTCCATGGGCATTGCACATGATATGGGTGCATTTGCACGCATGCAGGCAATGCACTCATACACATAAAATAAAAACAATAAATAAAATATTCAAAAACAAGCATTTTCTTGCTTTTTTTGTAGCCTTACTATGAAGACAGCCTTAACTAATTTAAGTTTTAGGATGTCGTATGAATGAAATAGGATCGTCTTAGCAATATTTCCTTTGGTCCACTACCCACTGGTTTTGTGGTCTGTGTGGAACACCTTCCTTCCCCGGCATCCTTGACAATTGCTGCACACTGGAAACCAGTTTTTGTTCCTGTGTTCACTGCATCACTTTCTTGCCTGTACCAAAGGCAGGCACGTGTTAAAACGCCTTCCTTACTCAATGGTTACGAAATGCTAGAAGCATGATGTCTGTTAAACACCTAAGATAATGGCAGGAGTTTAGGAATGCTGTGGGGGTGCTTATAAATGGCTCCTTATTGACAGCCTTGCTGCAAAACAAGGGCTGCCCCGTTGACTCCCCTAACTAGCCAACTAACAAAGTTTC
>NW_008349770.1:964904-1040199 GCF_000622305.1 Nannospalax galili | reverse complement strand
GCAAGTGTCTTTACATAGCTAGCTGAAACTAATGCTCCTCACATCTGGAGAAGCTCTCTGCCACTTCATAAAAAATGGATATTGATAACCTTGCTGTGGTGGCCCATATATACACCAGTACTAGGATGTTTTGGGTATACAGCATACTCATTAATATGTTTGTTGAATGAATGATGGGTCTTCTCTGTCACAGTGACTTTGATCATTTCATTCCCTCTGTTTAAATTCTTTTCAAAAGTATAGTCTTAGCCCAGGAATGGTGGTACATGCCTTTAATTACAGCACTTGGGAAGCAGAGACAGGCAGATCTCTGTGAGCTTGCTCCAAACTAGCCAGGACTGCACCTGTCTGGCTCAGTGAGACCCTGCCTAAAAACACATAAAACAAAAGCCAATAGCCTTGGGATTGGCGAGATGGCTCAGTGGTCAAGCACCTGCCGTGTAAGCGTACGAATCCCCAGAGCATAAAGGCAGACAAAGCAGTGCACATCTGTAATCTGAGCACGCCTATGACAAGACAGGAGGCAGAAACGGGCGAATTCCCAGAAGCTCACAGCCCAACAAGCCAGATGTACGCCATGGTAAACAAAGGAAGGACTGATACCCAAGGCCGATCTCTGACAACTACATACGCTCCATGGAACATGCATATGTGTATTCGCACATAAAAAAAACACACAAGTACACATTCACTCAAAGATTAGGAAAAAATACATAATTCTTTCAGTTCCAAATAGATATTTTCCCATTAAAACCTAGGAGTTAAGGTAAAAACAGCTGCCTATTTCAAGAGGGAAAGACAGATTTTTTTTTTAACTGCCTGGGTGGCTTTTACCAAAATGTTTCAGAGTTCAAAGTCATTCGAAAACCACTACATTGTCGTCCCTGCTGAAGGCAGAGTGCATCACTGTGACGGGTTTCAGCACATCTCACTGTCATAATCTCAGGCTCCACAACCTGCCCTAAATTCAGTGTTGTTAGTGCACACCACCCATTTATTAAAGGGATATCACTGAGACTCAGAAAAATTAAATGACTGTGTAAAGTCAAATGCCGTGGCCCTTAATGATATGATTCCTTCAGGTAAAATCAGCAAAGTGAGAAGGCTCTGAGATGCTCACCAGACAAAATCTAGAGAAGGATCTGAGACGTTCACCCAGGCAATAGCTGTGCTTGCTTTCTGTCATCTCTAAAACTGTACCAAGATCATCAACTTTTAAAGAGAAAAGATTTTGTCTCACAGTTTTGGAGGTTCCAGTCCAAAATATTGTCCCCACTGCTCTTAGGACCATCATGAGGCAGCACAGCATAACAAGAATGTGCTAGAAAAAAAATCAACTGATGTCAGGATCAAAGTGAAGGGAGGGCCAGAACCCTACAATCTTCAGGGCATTCGCCAAAGGCCTGAAGACCTCCCATTAGGTTCCAGGCCGATGTATTTTTGAGGCAGGGTCTTCTAGATCTCAGGTTGGCTCATACTTACCATGTGGCTGAGGATAACCTCAAACTGCAGGTCCTCCTGACTCTGCCTCCCAAGTGCTAGCATTAGAATTATGTGCCACCACAGTTAGGTCCCATCTCCTAAAGCCTCACTGCTTCCCAATGGCATCACTGTGGGGACCAAGTCTTTAACACACAGGCCTTGGGGGTATTGAGACTCACATGACAGCCAGATCCTTCTCTTGTGCACTGCAGATTTGTGCCTTGGAGTACTTTCTAAGGATGTGAGAACTGAGGTCAGATACTCTGCAATGGAACCCAACATCTTCGGCCGTTCTTTGGAAAACCTAGACAAGCAATCAAGTTTTCTAGTGTTCAGTTCCTATAAAACGGCACTAGTCATAATGCCCACTTTGTAGTATTATTTTGAATATTAAATGATATTGGAAACTTAAAAGCAATCTATGTGAAGCCAGTATTCAATAAAACCAAGTCAGTGAGTCTTTTAAAACATACTTTAAAATGGGCTAAAATAGGTCTGAACTATATGTTTTAACATCTTTAAAATAAGTAAGGTTCAATAAAAGAGTTTACTAGCAGAATATAAAATTGGCAGAACAAAGCACATTACCTAACTTTATACTAAATACTATTTTTTAACAAGCAATATAGATATTGGATAAAGTAATTGTAAAACTCCAAAGTATTGAAGTAGTCATCCCCTTTGTGTGGAAATCATTGATGACATATGAATAATGACACTCTACATCCATATCTTTGCCAGAAAAGAAGAGCCTTCTAGAAAACTATTGCATCTCTTCAACTAGCAGAAATTCTGTAAATGACCCCAATTACACAGTACTTGGCCTGGGCATTGTGAAAGGGTTTGTGTGCTTATTAATGACTCTGCATGCCCATGCGAAGGTGAGCGCCCCATGAACAGAATACAAGGCTCTTGGCCAGCTTGACATCCATTAGTACTATCACCATCACACAACTTCAAGAGCATCACACAGCATTCCCTCAATGCATGGATGGACAACCCAGACTCAGGGCAACCCTGAGACTGATCAAGGTCTGCTGCTGGCTGGAGGCATAGCCTGGCTGCATCCAAGTCCTATACTTCACAGGGTTTGAATTTTCCTACTTTTTTTTTTGTCTTTTTGAGACAGGGTTTCCCTGTAGCCCCAGCTGACCTAGTACTCTCTATGTAGACCAGGCTAGCCTTGAACTCACAGAGATCCGCCTGCCTCTGCTCCCAAGTGCTGGGATTAAAGGCAGGCACTACCCACACCCAGCCTGAATTTTCTGAAAATGTCTCCTGATATCACAGGGAAGTTGATACAGCTAGACAAAATTGTCTTAAAGTGTATGGCAGGAAGAAAGACATAAGTTTCAGCAAGGTATTAAAATCAAGAATAGTTTTGTCAACAAGGATTGCCTTACTGCTCATATAAAAACTAATTCAAAAAATCAAAAAAAAAAAATCTAAAACCCTCACAAAGTAGACTGTGCAAAATTGCTCATATTTGAATGTCATGAATATCCACAATCCTTTCTGTTCAGTCACCAAGAAAGAGGAATGAAAAGAAACAAACATTGTTTCAGATGATAATTACATTTCACAGAAACCTAAAGTTATGGCTTAAATAATCCCATGGATTTTTTATTTTAATTACAAAAGTAAGAACTGCCCAAATCTTCTTTTCATGAACTCTTCAAATAATAAAAGATTGGCTCGCAGACGGACAAGCCATAGTGCAGGATAATTGAGTCCCGTGTGTGAAGAGTGGGAAGGAAAAGCTAAGTTTTCTGGTTTCGAGGACTAGCAGAACTGGGGGAGGGGAGAGCTAGGACGGTCTAAGGTCTGCCTGCAGATTTGAGGCGCAGAGCCCTTCCCCGCTGCACAGCAACGTGCACCTACGGAAAGGGGGCTCTGTGCATTTGGCGTTCTGAAACTTGAGCAGCAATTCAGAACGAATCGCTTTGGGAAGGTGACTTTGACACCTTGCTTGTCCTTAAGAACCTGCCTGCATAACGTCCAAATTCTCGGAAGCACTGAGAGCCGCTTCAATCATCTGAAAAGTCTCTCTTGCCTTGCCAGGGAGCCGGGGGTCACCCAGGAAGCCGGCATCCTCAGAGAACAGGAAAATCTCAGGGGATGAAGGACATAACTTGGCGGATGAGAAGAAACGGTAACTGCTCTTAAGAGTTTTATGACTGGGGAGCGTCAGTAAAAATGGAAAGACATAGACCTAAGAAAGTATTTTACACATTAAAAAAAAGTGTGTAATTGCTTTTCATGCAAGATTGTCAAAGGCACAAACCGGGACCACTTACAAAGCAATTAGGTGTTATCCTGGGGAAGACACACATTTAAAAAGAAGATTACAGTCAGTCTTTCAAAGCCTTTTCTTGTGCCCCACAGGGTCCTTTGCTTGAAATGTGCAATTGAGGAGTTGACCTACCAGAGTTATCGGATGAGGTCCTGCACGTGGCCCTGCTGGTGGCAGAGGGCTGCTTCTTTACAGCCCACCTCCGCTGCTTATCACAGACCCGCACTGCCCCCAAACATAATTGGATGTTTTTCCCCATAAGAATTCGAGCATCACTGTCAATCACTGACAAGTGACACAAAGAGGACAAACAGCATCACACAGAAATCCCAAGGACACAGGGACTGCGTGGAGGAGAGCTGTTTCTAAATAGGACGAGTGTGCGGAGGAAAGGAAGCGGAGGTAATCCCAGAGAGGCTGTCCCCCGACAGAATTCACCAGGCAGCCAGCTCTGCCACCCTCTCCAGCGCCGTTTTTTTTTTTTTTTTTTTTCAGCTGAAGGCTGTCATGTGTGTGAGCCAGTAACTCAAACTCAGGGCCTGTGGTTTAATTTTTACTGCATGGTTCACCTGGGACCTCCAGACAGGAACTGCACCCCTATAGCCGGGATCCTGCTCTGAGTTCTTCTGGTCCTGATCACTCTGGACCTCTCCATGCTCCCCAGACTCCTCTGAATGCCTTTCCCACCTCCTTACTCTGTGTTTTATTCTATTGACGTGACGTGTGATGAGTCACCGTTGATACTGGGTTTTAAGTTCATATGAGCAAGTTCCCAGGGGCCTGAAAGCCTCTGTTTCCCTATGTTCATGAGCTAACCCTGCCTCATACCATCTTTCTGCCCCCTTCCACAGCAGTCCCTGAGCTGTGGGTGGGTGAGGTTTAATACAGGATTCCTGCCCAGGAACACACACTCTGCGGTCTCTTGTTCTCTACACTTTGGCCAGTTGTAGTCGTCTGTGTGTATGAGGAAGCTTCACTATTGAGGAAGGGACAGTCTAATCCCTGTTCGACTAAGTTCCATGAGCCCTAGCTGCAGAGGCCCCACCTAGATGTATCATTTAGGGTTGGGAATCTCTCCCACATATAAATTGTGTGTGAGAGCAGTTGTGGAACTCTGTAATAGCCCCTACTTGTGGCATAAAGAAGCTTCTTTGATGAGTGGTGGATGGTATATTTGTCTGGAAAATATAAGGATCCATATGTAGCATATGGTTAGAAATTTCATTTGTCTAGATATATGACAGAGGTAAGGTTTTCTCTAGGATCAATAATCTCTCCAGCCATGTTTATTTGGCTAAATTTACAGTGCCACCCAGGAATTCCTTCCCATTGAGAAAGCTTTAAGTTCAATTAGACAGCTGTTGATTTCCCCCTGGATAACAGTGCCACTACTGCACCAGTAGAGGTAGTTTGCTATGCCAGTCGTGGTTATTAGACTTTAGAACTGGGTTGAACCATTGATTGATTTTCCCCCTTAGTAACTTATATAGTATTATCTAGCTCTATGAGAGCTAGTCTTCAGGGAGGAGGCTGCCAGGTCAGCTCCAGCTCCACTGCTCCAAGTCCTGTGTCCAAAGTATGTCCTGTCTTCAGCAGCAGGGACTTACCTTTAACTTCTAGGAGGTAATCAAGGGCTGTGGCGATAGCCTGTGTTATTTTGAGAGTCTCTTGGACTACTTTGACCAACAACCTGAAAGGAGATTTTCCCTGTCTGGCACTGTGTTCCTTGTTACATAGCTTCAGGCACATACATGCACACATGCTCAGATATCGTATGTGCATTTTTCAGGGGGCTTTGAGGTAATACATTTCCCTCTAGCTTTGTACACCACCTAAGCTTTATTTATCTCTCCTCTCTCTCTCCCTGTCTCTCTCCCCGCCCCCGTCTAACCACCCTCCACCCTCCCCAGTTTACTCCAGTTTAAGTGCCCAAATTTTCCCCATTTTCCCTTTGACAACACCTGTGTCCTATTACACCCCCCCCCCCAGCTCTTGTGTTCCTCTTCCCCTTTACCCCCAAGGTTCCGTGTATGTCCTTCCCTCCTCCCTTCCCAGTTGAACACCCCATTTTCACCATTACCGCTTGGTAACATCCGTTTCCTGCTGTTTCCCTCCCTCGGGCTCTTTCCTCCCCTCACCCCTTCACCTCTGTGCTTCCTCTCCACTTTCCTGGCTCCTGCCGCTTCATCAGGACATGTGCTCACATACAGGGATTGGTGCTATGATCTGCAATGAGGGAGAAGTACTTCACTTGCTTTTCTGAGTCTGTGTTGCTTCACTTACTGTAACAGTTTCTGGTTCCATCCATTTACCTGCAAATTTCATGATTTCATCTTTTCAGCACTGAGTAGAACTCCACTGTGTAAATGCACCACATTTCCGTTATCCATTTGTCAGCTGAGAGACATTTAGGTTGTTTCCACTTCTTAGCTATTGTGAAGAGAGCAGCAACAAACACGGATGTGCAGGTATCTCTACAGTAGGATGAGGGCTGTGGGATATGCTATGGAGTGGTATGACCAGATCATATGGTAGGTTCATTTTTAGTTTTTTAAGCGTTCTCCACACTGCTTTCCATAGAGGCTGCACACGTTTGCAATCCCACCAGCAATGAACGATCGTTCCCCTTTCCCCACATCCTCCCCAGCATTTGGTATCATTTGTTCTCTTGATCTTAGCCAGTCTGACTGGGGTAAGATGGAATCTTAAAGTGGTTTTGATCTGCATTTCCCTAATTACTAAGGATGTTGAGCACTTTTTAAGGTGTTCCTGAGCCATCTTTATTTCTTCATTTGAGAACTCTCCATTCAAGTCCTTAGCCCATCTTTTAGTTGGGTCATTCGTTTCTTCTTTTATTTTTGTCTGTATTGTGAATTGTTTGCACATTCTGCATATTAACCCTTTGTCAGATGTGAAGGTGGCAAGGATTTTCTCCCATTCTGTGGGTTTTCTCTTCACTTTCTTGGTTCTTTCTTTTGCTGTACAGAAGCTTTGAGCTTAATGAGGTCCCACTTGTTGATCTTTTAACCTTAATTCCTCAGCAGCTGGTGTCTGATTTAGAAAGTCCTTTCCTATGCCTATATCTTATAGGGTGCTGCCTATGTTTTCTTCTAGCAGTTTCAGAGTTTCAGGTTTTATATTGAGGTCTTTGATCCATTTGGAATTGACTTTTATACAGGGTGAAAGATAAGGGTCCAGTTTCATTCTTCTGCAGATGGAGATCCAGTTTTGCCAGCACCATTTGTTGAAGATGTTGTCTTTCCTCCACTGTGTTCTTGGCACCTTTGTCAAATATCAGGTGGCTGAAATTGTGTGTATTCGTTTGGGTCTTCTATTGTGTTCCATTGACCTACATGTCTGTTTTGTGCCAGTACCATGCTGTTTTTATAACTGTATCTCTATAACATAGTTTTCAATCTGGTATAGTAATCCCCCCAGCATTGCTCTTTTTGCCCAAGATTGCGTTGACTATCCAGGGTCTTTTGTGATTCCATATGAATTTTAGAATGGTTTTCTTCTACCTCTGTGAAGAATGTCATGGCATTACGTTCAATCTATAGATTGATATTTGTAAGATGGTCCTTTTGACAATATTAATTCTACCAATTCATGAGCATGGTAGGTCCTTCCATCTCCTGGTGTCTTCCTCTAACTCTTTAAAGATTTAAAATTTTCATTGTAGAGATTTTTAATGTCTTTGGTTAGGTTTATTCCTAGATATTTTTGAGGCTATTGTGAATGGGAGGGTTTCCTTGAATGCTTTTTCCAGTTTATTTTTACTGGTATATAGAAAGGCTACTGATTTTTGTAAGCTGATTTTGTAACCTGTCACTCTATTGAAAGTATTAATGAATTCTAGCAGTTTTCTGATAGAATTTTTGGAATCTCATATATGATATCATGTCATCGCAAATAGTGATAAAGTGACCTCCTCTTTTCCAACTAGTACTCCTTTAATTTCCATTTCCTTCTCTTGTCTTATTGCTCTAGCAAGAGTTTCAAGCGCTATATTGAAAAGGAGCAGAGATAACAGACAGCCTTATCTGATTACTGATTTTAATGGGAACACTTTAAATTTTTCTCCATTTAGAATTACGTTGGCTGTGGGTTTGTTGTATATAGCTTTAATTATGTTGAGGTGTGTTCCCTTCGGTCCAATTCCCTCTAAGAATTTTAACATGAATCCATGTTGGATTTTTTCAAAGGCCTTTTCTGCATCTATTGAGATGACCCTGTGGCTGTTAAGTCCATTTATGTGACTTACAAACTTTATTGACTTATGTATATTGAACCATCACTGCATCTCTGGAATAAAGTCGACTTGATCATGGTAAATTAGCTTTATGATGTGCAGCTGTATGGCGTTTGTATTTTGTTGAGAATCTTTTCAATTGTGTTCATTAAGGATATGGACCTATAGTTTTCTTTTTTGTTGTGTCTTTACCTGGTTTTGGTATTAGAGTAATACTGGCTTCATGGAAGGAGTTTCAGAGTTCTCCCTCTATCTTTTTAAATAATTTTCTATCTGTTTCTATCTTTTTAAAAATGATTTAAGAAGTACTGGCTGTAGATCTTTGAATGTCTGGCAGAATTCTGCTGTGAATCTATCTGGGCATGGGCGTTTTTAGTCTGGAGGTTTTGTATTACTGTTTCAATTTTCTTATTTGTTATTGGTCTTTTTAAGCTATTGATCCCTTCTTGGTTTAACTTTGGTGGCTTCCATGAATTTAGAGTCATCCATGTCTTTTAGATTTTCCAATGAAATGGAGTATAGGTTTTTAAAGTATTCCTTTTTAATGTTCTGGAGTTCTGATGTCTGTTAGATGTTTCCCTTTTCGTCTCTGATTTTATTAATTTGGATTTTCTCTTTCTTTCTTTTGGTTAACTGGACTAAGGGTTTGAATATCTTGTTTATGTCTTCAAGAACAAGCTCTTAGATTCATTGATTCTTTTCTTTGTTTCTATTTCATTAATTTATTCTCTGATATTTGTTATTTACTCTCAACTACTTGGTTTGGGTTTGTTCTTGCCTTTCCAGAGTCCACAGTTGTACTGTTAAGTCATTTATATGTGATCTGATTTTTTAATGTAGGCACTTAGAACTATAAACTTCCCTCTTAGGACTTTTAAAGTATCCCAGAAGTTTTTTTGTGTTATCATTTTCATTTAGTTCTAGGAATACTTTTATTTCCTTCTTAGTTTCTTCTTTGACCTGTCCATTATTTAGGAGTGTGTTGTTTAACCTCCATGAGTTTGTGTTGTTACTGGAGCTTATTTTACTGTTCATTATAAGCTTTATTGCATTGTGGTTTGATAGAATGCTTGTAATTATTTCAACTTTCGTATTTGTTTAAGTTTGTTCTGTGCTCTGGTACGCAGTCAATTTTAGAGAAATTTGCATGCACGGCTGAGTAGAAAGTGTATTCTTTGGTGGCTTGGTTGGAATATTTTGTAGATGTCTGTCAGGTCTGTTTGATGTATGATGTCATTTAGTTCAGATGTCTTTCTATTTATTCTTTGTCTAGTTGACCTGTCTTTTGGAGACAGTGGGGTATCAAAGTCACCTACTATTGCTGAGTTGGGGTTAATCTGTGCTTTATGTCCTGCACTACTGTTTTTATAAAATTGGGTGCACCAGAGTTTGGTTCATCTATGTTCATAATTATAATAACTTCTTGGTCAATTGCTTCTTTGATTAGAATGAAGTGACCCTCTTTATCTCTTCTGATTAGTTTTAAGTCTATTTTGTCAAATATTAGAATGGCAACCCCTGCTTGCTTCTTACTGCCCTTTGCTTAGAATATTTTTTCCATCCTTTTACCCTAAGGTATTGCATATACTTGAAGGCGAGATGAGTTCCTTGAAGACGAAAAGTCGGATTTTTTTTTTTCTTAGTCCATTCCACTACCCTGTGTCTTCTGATAGGGGCATTGAGGCCATTGGAATTTTCAGTTATTACTGGAAGATTCGTATTGTTTGCTTTCATTTTAAGTTGTTTGTGTTCTTGGTCCTATTTTGCATTTCCGTAATTACACCTTCCTTTGTTTGCTTTCTGTAACCTCTTGGGCATAGTGATTCCTTTCTTCAGTCCTTTGTGTTGCTTTGAGTATTCTCTGTAGGGCTGGTTTGGTGGACTTGAGTTCTTTCAGCCTATTCATGTCAGGGAAATTTTTCTGTTCCCTTTAGACAATGACAGATGGTTTTGCTGGGTAAAGCATTCTGTGTGGGCATCCACAGTCCATTTAGAACTGAGAATGCTTTAGTCCAGCCTCTTCTCACTTTCATAGTTTGCATTTAAAAGTCAGCTAGAATTCTGATGGGTTTTACCTCATTCACAGCTTGTTTCTTTTCTCTAGCAGTTTTCAGTACCTTCTCTTTGTTCTGTACATACCGTGTTTTTACTGTGATATGCCATGGGGAGTTTCTGTTCTGTACATACCGTGTTTTTACTGTGATATGCCATGGGGAGTTTCTGTCCTGGTTCTGTCCAGTTGATGTTCTAACTGCTTCTTGAATCTGTATGGGTGTCTTTCCTTAATTAGGGAAGTTTTCATCTATCGTCCTGTTGAAGATCTAGTCAGAGCCATTGGCCCGATTCTTCTCCTTCCGTATACTTGTGATGCATAGATTTGGTCTTTTCGTGGTGCCCCACATTTCCTGTCTATTCCATTCCTGTTTTGTTTTTAATTTTTTATAGTCTTTCCTTAAGGAGCCCTGTTCTTCACTCTGTCGTCCAGTCGTGATACTCTGTTTTCCATTTCATTCATTCAGCTTGTGAGACTTTCTCCTGTTGGTTCAAATTGACTTATTGAGTTTTTTAATTCCATTTTCTCAGCTTGGATTTTCTTCAATATTTCTACCTCTTTTGTGAATTCACGTTTCAGGTCCTGAATTGTTTTTGTCATTTCATTCAGCCATGTATTTGTAGTATCTTTGGTTTCCATCACGAGTTTATGCCTGTCCTCTGAGTTCTGTGAGTTGTTTGTGTGTTAAGTTCTTTGATCACATTTATGATTTTAATTCTGCATCATGTTCCTCAGGGTGATTCCTATTGTATTACAATTCTGCAGGACGGGGGTCTCGTTGGGGAAATAGCCTCTTGGTTTTTCATATTATTTGTGTTTTGCATTGCCACTTGGGTATGTGGATGTCTTTTGTTGGTTGTGTGTCCAATAGAAAATTTTATTCTGCCTATGTTTAATTGAAGTTTTCTCTGTTTATATTGTTGATGTAGCTTGGTTGCCTTTTGCTTAGATATGAAAAATTAGTTGGTGTGTGCTTCAGATTCTTTCAGGGTAGTAGGCTGGTCTTGGTAGTAGATGAGTCTGTGGTAGGCAGATGAGGAGGGGTCCAAGGGCAAGATGGGGTGGGGACAGCCTGTAGAGGGTCTAACAAAGGAAACTGGAAAATTGACCCAGTCTGGGGATAAGAAATCAGGATGCAGTGGGCAGGTCTGGACTAAGAGGGGAGTCCAGAGATCTGAAGCAGAAGAGCAGGAGAGTGCCTAGACCCAAGGGTAGAAGGGGGACAGAGTTGGGGGGAGGAGTGGAGGTGCAGGGGGAGTCAAGACATAGTGGGTGGAGTCTGACTTACCAGGCCAGGGTAGTAGGCAGGTGGATCTGTGTCAATCAGATCAGGAGTCCAGGGGCAATGAGGGGGTGGGAACAGCCTGTGTAGGGTCCAGCAAACTGGGCTAGAGGGTTAAGCTAGTCTGGTTTAGGAAGCTAGTCCAGGGATCTGGGGCGGAAGAGCAGGAGGCTAAAAGGGGGACGGGGTTCCGGGGGAGTGAGGAGAAGATGTGCTCAGGGCTGCAGGGGAACCAAGACACAGTGGGCAGGATCTGACTCACCAGGGCAGTAGGCAGGTGGGTCTGTGTTGGTTATGAAGATTTGAGAGTAAAAGGAAATCTAACAGATTCAACACCTTGATTTATTAGTGGTTTCACCTATGCTACAATCACTCAGTAAACCAGAGCTTTATAGATCAATGATGATCATTCAATACAGAATGCTCAGACTTCAGTACCACTCAGATTCACCAGCCACAGAACATCAATGACAGCTGCCTAACTTCTTAAAGCCCCAGTGTTCCAGTAATAATTAAGTTATATACATATATATATGTAAGAATTAGATAATCTGAAGAGTTTAGCACTATGCAAAACACCTTGTTAGACCTTGTTAGTGACGTGGGGAGCTGGAGAGATGACTCAGTGGTTAAGAGAACTGTCTGCTCTTACAGGACCGGATTCAGTTCCCAGCATCCATATGGCATCTAACAACTGTCTGAAACTCTAGTTCCAGGGTTCCAATGCCCTCTTTTGGCCTCTCTGGGCTTTGCACATATGTGGTGCACTTACATACATGCAGACAAAACACACATACACATAAAATAAGCTGTTTAAGGAAGAAAAATGATTGTCCAGTCTTTCACACTTTGTTTTAGAGATACAGTATAATCCATGTTAATTTGCAAGATTTTAAAGAACTGCTTTTAGCCTTCCCAAGTATGGAATGATAGCTCTCTAATAATAATTTATGTTTATATTACCTACACTTCTTTGCTATAAATAGATTTGACTGGTTCTTTAAAAATATATTTATCTAGTCAGCCAGAGGTCCCTGTTCCAGGAGGATCAGCTGTTCCTCATCTACCGCAATCCATTGTCAGTATTCCTTTGGATAGAATTGGGGTCTTCTGTTCATTTTTCCAGTAGTATGTTGGGTTACTATCTGGAAGAGCCTTTACCCATCCTGGCCAACAACTCGACTGAAGGTATCGCCTGTCTGGCTTTGCTGTTTGTCAAGTAACTTTTAGCTATATATATGTATGCTCTTATGAAATTATATTGGCCCCTTTAATCTTTGGTTATACTTCCCTTTTGGGTGTTTAAGGACATACAATTGGACCAGATAAACTGATTTGTTTTTACTCTTGAGGTCGTTTGAGGATCTGTTCCTCAGGGGTCCCATGGGCTTGGGAGGAGCCCCTGGCTCCTTTCTTTTACCAGTTCCATCTATGTGAAGATAAGTCAAAGGTCCTGCTCGACCATTGTTGGCTTCTCTTGGAAGCATGGAGGAAATGATTCCTCCGTGTTGACCCTCCTCTTTATAGACTGGACACTGGTTCAAGTCCATCTGGTGGGGTCTCCTTGGCCTCCTTGATCAAGAGGTCAGATGACCCACCACCGTTACAGGACATTTTGCGAGATGCTGATAGTCCCTGGGAACTAATCGACCTAGGAGGGCAAGGAGCAAAAAGTGTCCTTTGTGTCCCTCTGACCCAATTAGTATAGAACTCAAGGTATGTCTGTTAAACATCCAAGAAGGTTAGTTCCACCATTCTGGCATTTTTAATTACTGTGTGTCATGCAGATAAATCTTGGGTAATGACCAGTTGGTCTCAAATAAACCTTATCTGGAGATATATTTCTTGATCTGTTATGTATAATTTGTCAGTAGATTGTAGGAATAATATGGTTCCCTCTGGTTTTTGTGACTAGCTAGGCATTGTTTCTCTCTTGTATCGTCTCCCCCCTCTATCATGGTTTTCCCACTTAAGGTGCCCCCACTTCCCCCCCCCCTTTCTTCCTTAATCATACCCTTGCTCCTATGATCCTACCTCTGTTGAGCTTCTTCTTTCTCCTTATCCCCTAGGTTCCTCATCTACCCTTCCCTCCCCCCTCCCTTAAACTAACCCAATTTTTATCCATATCTCCCTTATTAAGGCCTGTTACCTACTATTCTTCTCCTTCAGGTTATTTCTTTTCCTTTACCTCACTGTTTCCTTACCCTTGTCCTGGTTCCTGCAGTTATGTCTGTTTGCATACTTATTTATCAGAGTCTGATCCTAGGATCCACATATGAGGGAGAACATATGTCGATTTTTTTTTCTGAGATTGTGTTACTTCACTTAGTATAACAGATTCTAGTTCCATCCATTTACCTGCAAATTTCATGATTTCATCTTTCTTTACTGCTGAGTAAAACTCCATCGTATATATGAACCACATTTTCATTATCCACTCATCAATTGAGGGACACTTAGGTTGCTTCCATCTCTTAGCTATTGTGAAAAGAGCAGCAACAAACATGGATGTACTAGATTTACCAGAAGGGCAGATAGGGGGAATGGATGGGGCTGCTGACAGCACAGTGGACAGTAGCAGGGATGGCAGAGTATGGACGCTCTAGTGGGAGAGGAAGGCTGTCTATCTGATTAGTTTATATTCATGTTCAGATGCCAAGGAACTCAGAAAGTAAGCGTCTGTGACCAGTAATAGTCATATATATAGAGATTAGAAATGCATGTGAAAACGTCTCTTCCTATTTCTTAGGTTTCTGATGTTCATTAAAGGGGGAAATCCAGATCCTGTACTCAAGAATACTTCTGATCTGCTTCCTAAACTTATTTTCCTAACTCTAAGCACTTTCAATATATCATTCTTACTAAACCTACAATAAAATCTCTGGAGGTAAAATATATATATATATATATATATTTACATTTTATGTATTTGAAGGTATTTGCTTATAAAAGTTTTCTTTCTTAAAAAAATATATATCAAAAAAAGAAGGATGTTGAGAGAAAAATGGTTTGAAATTTTTAAAAAGAAGTAAACCAGATGGGCATCGTGGCTCTTGCCTGTGATCCCGGCACTTGGGAGCCTGAGGCGGGATGAGTTAGCCTGGGCTACACAATGAGATGCAAAAGAATGCAGCCAATGGTATCTTGAAGTTGTAGACAGAGTAAATGAGTGGAACTAGGGCTCACACTGAGTAAGAGATATCCTAAAAGACTATCTTGAAGGCTCAGTGCAGAAGCATCTAGCATCGAGATTCTCCAACCTGCATGCATTAGGTTTGTAAACAGAAAACCAGAGATCTGATCACCACCAACACTGATGAGCAGAGACTGGATATTTAAACAGGGCTCCCTTCTGAGAGCTGACATTGAGGGGACAGAAGTGACATCACCTGGATCTGCCTCCGCCCATCCCCAGCCTGCACACTCCACCGGGAGTGGGGTCAGGGAAGTCGGTGATTCCAGGTGGGCGGAGTCTTGTCCTCGAGGGGAGGGGGTCAGGGCAGTCAGTGATTCCCAGGTGGGCGGAGTCTTGCCCCTCTGGTCAGGTGCACAGTCTTGTCCCTGAGAATCACCGTGTTTGTTCCCCTCATCTCCCCTGGGCCCCTTTACCCTCTCTCTGTACAGTTGGGTTTGCACACACCAAGGCCACTGGGCTTTGCCCTCCTCCCGCTGTCCTACTTAAATAGGCATTAGCTCAAACCAAAGGGACCATTAGCAGTATGTCCATGCTGAGCTGTTTATAATGCATACTTCCTATAATCTGAAGGACAACTATCTCCTTACAATAAATGAAAGTGGCCCTGTGTCACCCCATCACTTATCTGGTTCACCTGAAGGATTTGTTAAAATTCACACACCCCTAGAGTGTCTGATTCAAGGGGTGAGGCCTGAGAATGTGTACTTTAACAAGGTACCTGGGTGGGGCTGTCCTGGACTGAGGATCCCTCATTGAGAGTTGAAACTCCAGCAAAAGAGCAGCCTGGTCAAGAGGGCACCAGGAGTCAGCCACCTCCTGCATCTGTGACATTTACTTCATGGAGAAGCACTGATCTGGCTCTCCAGATATAAAAGCTAGCTTTCTAAATCAGAAATGAATATTGCTATTCCGTTTTAAAGGTTGGGAAAGACTGAGATGTTCTCTAGAGCAAAAAATCATTTGTACTTAGGTATGTAAGATTTGAATCAATTCTAATCAATCATGGATTAATCAACAGATTTTTAATCTACCCATACACTTTGAAGGTTGAATAATATAACGTGCCCTGCCTGCCAAGATTTATATGCGAAATGATTTATTAGACCAAAATGAAATAGAAACAGAGTGGAGAGAAGTGTGTGATGGGTCATGAAATTAAGTTCACAGTAAAACTATTATTTTCAATATTCCTTATTCTTAATTCAAATTTAGATTATCAATAATACTCAGTAGTTACCAGAAAAAAATTTAATAAGTACTTTATAATAACTCTCCAATCATCAGCAACCCGTTCTCAAAGATACAAGCTAGAAAATACAATACCAACATAAGTTTAAACTATGTTTAAATTTTTCCATGAGCACTGGGGGAGTGTGGTTATAGAAAAGCCTAGTGTAAAAATTGAAATGGTACTCTTGCTCTGGAGTGTGTTACTGAATATGTTAAAGCTGTAAAGAAATGCTTCTTCTAATCATGTAGTTATTAAAATTTTTTTTAAAAAATGATTTAAAAAAGTTGAAATGGAGTAATTAATGGTTTCTTTTAAACCCTTCAACTCTGGCATCTAGAGGAAGAGGGGACATTTCTGTGCGCTAATATCTTTTATTTTAAATATTATTCAGAACACAATCTTTGAAGTAAATCGTATGAGGAAGCACTACAGAAAAGCCTGGTCTGGGAACCAGCAGACCTCACCAACTCCAGCTTCACAGTTTAATAACATTCTACCCTGTGAAGTGCTAAGGTCCCCAGTGTAAAGTCAAAACGGCAGTCAGAGCATGGGTTCCATTTTGTGTTGTTAAGATGCATTTTTTGTCTACAACAAATTTGGCCTTCATAGTAATGACCAGGTAAAGCAAAATTTAAAAGAAATGGATAGCACACGTTATTGTGGAAATTTTAGTGTCTTCTGATTTCAAATCACTAGTAAATATCTTTTAGAGCAAAAACTCTTACAGAATGCCCTGGTCTTGTTACACCTCAAATAATAAATCAATTGAGTGTTTTTCTTCTGCCTCCTGGTACCTATGTCCACCAAAATATCCTGTTATTCTTAGCGTTTAACTCAAATCATGGCTCCTTTAGCCAAGAAAATGTTCAAAGAACCATAACCTCACAAAGAAACAAAACACCTGACTTTAGAGAACAACATTTTCTCACTGCTTTGTCTCCGCAAACTCCATTCATTCTTTGAGGTTTTTTGTTGTTTTTTTTTTTTAAGTAGAAAGAAACTTTGCAGAGAGCAGTTTTGTTGGTAGTACTTTGAATATTTTTCCTTAACCAAAGCTCAAACCAGAGCTTGTTTTCCCTTTTTAAAACAGATGCTAAACTTTTCAATTGTGTAATGAACAAGAATTGGCTACTTTTTGTGAAATCCACTCATAGCCAGATTGTCCTACTCAAATTCTCTACAAGTCACGACACTAAGACCTGACGAGCAGAATGCAGTTGGTAGAAGACAGGGTTCCAAGTGCATCAGATGGGTCCACTCCCCACCATAAAGGAAGCCATTTCCTACAGAAACAGATCTTCTCCATGCTCTGTAACAACCGATGTTAAGATGCAACAAGCAGGTTGACCTCAGGAGCCATCTCTTCTGTTTGCATGACATTCACTGACTGAGCTCCTATTAGCCGTCTGTCCTAGTTAGAGTCCTACTGCTGTGATAAACTCTGTGACCAAAACCAACTGGGAAGGAAAGGGTTTATTTGGCCTCCACTTCCATGTCACAGTCCATCTTTGAGGGAAGCTAACACATGAAGTCATGGTAGGAACCTGGAGCCAGAAGCTGCAGCAGAGACCACAGAGGAGCACTGTTCACTGGCTCGCTCCCCTGGCCTGCTCAGTTACCTTTCTTACACAGCCCAGGCCCACCTGCCTAGGGATGGCAGCACTCACAGTGGGCTGAGCCCTCCTGGGTCATTTAGTGATTAAGAACATGCCCTGTGGACATGGCCACGGGCCAATTGGATGGAGGAAATTCCTCAACTGGGCTCCCTCCTCCCTGCTGTCTCTAGTTTGTTGTCAAGTTGACAGAAACTAACCAGTGCACCATTGAACTGGACACATTGAACTGGACACACACACACACACACACACACACACACACACACACACACTGTCTTCCTTTAGTATCTGTCTTCTGCGTCTTGTACTCCAGCCACACTGTGCTGCTTTTAGCTTGAATGTATTGTTCTACTTCCCCGTCTCGGAATCCAGCCGCTGGCTCCTCCCCCTCTCTGGGGACTCGTTCTCTGCCTTCACATGGAACTCAGTGTATTCTTCAGGTGTCACTTTCTCAGGAAGCCACCTCAAAATTCTGTTTATGTCCTTGTACTCTGACATTGTTTTCCATTGTCACATGTATCCGGTAGATAATCATATTTTGATGGTCTTGGACCCATGCCCATCTTTTCTACTTGCGAACATATCATGGTCTTCATTGCTTGCCATCCCTATCCTTAAGAAACCATGGTGACCAAGCTAGATATTCACCAAATAAGATCACAGTAAGTACCATGAAAGAGATGAGTAAGGTTGGCAATGGAGAAAATCCTGCTTTAGAAAGCAGCCAGGGAAGGTGGTGTATTAAGAAAGACAGATTGCAAGTACAGTACCGCCAAGCCTAAGAACAGCCAGTCATCCTGGGAGAAAAAAGAGGAGTTGCAGCTATGTGAGCACCATCAGTGATTAGTTAACTCTGTTCCCTTAGTTCATAATCCTTGACACTGAGTCAGATGGAACAGCGAACAATCACTGGGACTTTCATTTCACTTCAGTTAATCAAGAAGCTAGTTACGCATTAGTTGGGGAAAAGGCTCTTTTCTAGAACCAGTGACAGAGATCACTAACGTGATGACAAGTGTCCATTCATGGTTGCCCTTTCAAGTGCATGAGGTCAGTGCTTGTAATACACAAGGGATTTGAGGCATTGGCAACACACTTGGAAGACACTCCAACTTCAATTATTAGGTGCTATTAACTACTCAGGGACACACAGGGGCCATCACAAATAGCTATTCTAATAGGTTTCAAAATTTGCTATACTTTTAAATTATGGCTCAATCCTTAAGCAAAAGAAATGGAGGTCTGGATTCAGAAGACCAACGTCTGACCCTGATCCGCCTCTGATTTCTCTTGTGATTTTATACAAATCACTTCACAGAGTGACCATTTTCTCATCTGCACAGTAAAGTTTCTGAACTGAGCCACTGTTCAAATAAGCATATGGTGCTCTTTACATGCCACAGACACAGGCCAGACTGTGTTCCCTGACCTCTGAAGACCAAGACTGAATGAGACTGGTGAGGGCTGTGATGGCTCATCTTCATTGGCAGTTTGATTAGATTTGGAATGACCCAGGAGGCACACCTCTGGAGTGTATTTGAATGCTTTCCAGAGAGGTTTAAATGAGGAGGGAAGACCCACCTAAATGGGACTGACACCATCCCGTGGTCTGGGGTCACAGACTGAATGAAAACAAAAAGGCCAAAGTGGGCTGACCACCACCATCGTCTCTCCCTGCTTCCTGCCTGCGGACAGTGTGACCAGCTCCTCACGTCCCTGCTGCCACACCCATTATATATTATCCCTAATAAGCCTTTCTTTCTTTTAGTTCCTTTTTTCTGGTATTTTGCCACAGCAATGGGAAAAGTAACTAATATGAGGTGAGCACTATGCAAATGACCACTGGAGTTCGCCCCTCTGCCTCTGGAGACACTGCTCTTTGCCTCGAAATTCTGCAATCCTGTCTCATTTCTTCATCCACCCAACCCTCTTGTCCAGTTTCCTTCTTCTGAGAAGCACAGAAGGAAGAGTACATTCCCTGGGAAGCACGTGGTGTGCTCTCACGGAACACACGCTTGGGTTTTTTGAGAAGCTGTCATTAATTTCTCATTCCATGGGGATAAATAATGCCTGAACAACCCAGACATACAGATGTGGAAGGACCAGAGTTCCATCTTCAGAGCCCTGAACACAGCAGTTTGAGTGTAACAAGAGGCAGGCAGGGCGCACACAGGAGCTGGGTTTCCCTAGAGGAGGAAGGAGGACGGAGACTTGATGGAGGACACGAGGCTCTTACACTGTGTCTTACTGTCATCACGCCTTGTCCCCAAGCTCAAATCCTACCTCGTTTATTTTCTGCTGTTTACATGTCCTTTCGGGTCCCTCTTTGGAGCACTTTTCTAAGCCTCCGTAACAAGTGACCACTACAAATTAAGCAGCTTAACCACACAAATTATTTATCTCAGCGCTTCATAGGGGAGAAGTCCAAAATGGGCTCAAAGGGTAAAGTTAAGGCTTCAGAGGCTGTTTCTCTGGAGCCTGAGGAGGAGGGTCCCTCGCTTTCTCCAGCCTTTGAATGCCAGGCTTGTCCGACCATCAGAAACTGACGGGAAGCCCTCCTGTGCAGTTGTCTGCTACTGGAGAGTCCTCTGACTGACTCTTCTCTGCCGTCCCCATTTCCCTTGCAAGGACCCATCTGGACATGCCAAACGCATCTCCCTGCTTCATGGTCACCTGATCAGCAATTTCCGCAATTTAAAGCTATCTGCAGTCCAAACTTCCTTCTTCAGATAAATAAGCTATTCACAGGTTTCTGGAACCAGAGCCTGGACAGCCAGAGCAAAGCCCTCTTCTGTCTACTGTGTTTCCTCTCAAGGACATTAATTCATCCACAACAGAAGATTTTCAGCACCGTGTGCATTCCATAGATGCTCAATATTTATTTGTCGACAGAATGACTGACTAACAGGGTGACATAAACCTCAGAAATCGTATTTACTGCTTTCTGCGCCCTAGTTTCTTCTTTTAAACTCTCTCTTTTAATGTTGCCTATGTGTGTATTGTATATATGAGGGAGAGACAGAGACAGATACAGAGAGGAGAGAGATTGACAGTTAAGCATTAAAATTTCCGGCACCCTGGAAGATATGGTGCTGGGTGGTAGATGTGACATTAAACAGGGTGCTGGAGCATTTTTTGCCAACCTTTTAAACTTAGTAACTACAGGTTTCATAAATTAAATCTAAAGTATTTCCTATATTGGAATTCTGTGCCAGATATATGCCTAGATATTTAAATATTGCTGCAAACAAGAGAGATACAATTCCACAAGTTTCCTTTGAACAGGGCTCAGTATGGATACTGTAACACATAATTATGTGCTGTGTGACTTAAGTAATAAAAGTTTATTCCCTCTCAGTTCAGAAGACCAGAAGCTCAAAATAGACGTTTCTCTCATAGCTCTGCGGATTCACTCTACGATGCCCCCGTAGTCTAGGACTGACCTCCAACAGACAGACGTCATCTTCAGCTCAGCTGTGCCTGCTTGCTATAAGATCGCCATAGCTGGGCTTGTTGACTGCTCCTTCACAGAAGGAAGACTTGGGGGGGGTCACAGGACTCTTTCCTGAGTATCCAGTCTCACCCCCAACCTGTGGTGGGAAACTCAACCATAACTGCACATGGCCTGGGAGAAAGGTTGGAGTACACAGGTCAGGGAAGACTGAGGGAGGGACTCTCTGCTTATGTGACTATAGGGAAGCCACCATCCATGCTTGGGTGAAGACTTTCTGGTTTGGTCTTAGGGAGGAACAGCCACACTCGTATAAGTAAACTCTCACACACCGCTTTGAAAGTAAGTCCAGTGAACTCATTGGTTTGGTGGAACCGTACCTAGGTTTGTCAGTGGGACCTTGGCAGGAGGGCGGACCTCATCCACATCACCACAGAAAGAAGGAGTTTTAGCAACACCCCAAAGGCCCTTGCATTGAAGGCTTGGTCCTGAGCCTGGGGTGCTAGAAAGTGGTGTGAACTAGTTGAGCAGGAGGAGACCCTGGAAGGAGACACTGGGACCTGGGCCCCTCCTTTGTCTTTCTGTTTCTCAGTTTCCATTAGGTCAACAGGACTTGTCGGCCCCCAGGTGTAGCCTTGAGCTTCTGCTGTGATGTACTGAGCCACCACAGTGCCAAGTGATCACAGTCAGAAACATCTGAAGCTGTGAGCCGCAGTAAACCTTTCATCTTTTTAAGTTGCTAATCACACATATTTTGTCACAGTAACAGAAGCCAACATATCTTGCTTCTGGTGATTGCCAGAAAAATGTGCCATTCCTTCTCTTGCAAAAAGTGTCACTCCTTCTAGGTCATTCTGTGCCCTTTCTTCTTAAAGAGACACCTGGGTGTTCTCACAATTTCTTCTGATTATACCCCATTCATGGATTTTACCTGCAAAGACCACAATCCCAAATAGACTCCCATTCTGAGTTTCTGCATAATTTGATGTGGTCACTGCAGATCTCTGCAGACCTCCTCCTGCCCATGATTTAAATCTCAAGCTTCTCTAGGGCACAGTGGCAAAGGAGCTGCTACTGAGTCTAGAAAGGTGACTGTGCTGGGACAAGTCCTCCTCGGTGTCTCCTGAATCACAGCATTTGAAGCACTTCCTTAAAGGAAATTTGCTGCCTGTGACAGCTTCTCTTTATCAATAAAACCTCAGGAAAATTAAACCATGAAGAAAGATTTCCAAAACGTTCCATCAGCTTGAATGCAGTCCACAAAGGCTTCAGACGAGAATAAAGGCCAGGGCTGTGCTCTCTCCCTCCGTGAAGTTTTTCAGTCTTTCAAAAACGATGCCAGGCACAGATGAATTATTGGCCTGGATTGCGGTGTATGCAGGTGTAAATAGCAGCGGGCTTTTTATGGTGGGCATCTCAAAAGCTTATTGTTGCTTTCAGTCAGGTGGGCTTTTTTTTTTTCCTGTGACTCAGTGTTTCTATTGTTGATCGGAGGAATATCTTTAGTTTAGCTTAGCACAGCATGCCAAGCATGTCTCTCATCAGAACGGGAAAAGATGAAATCCGGGTGGCAGGACCTGAAGGTTCTTCCCTCACAGAAAACCAAGGGCTTTGCTGTTATGAAATATCAGAGAAAGCCAAGCCTGAGTTCAGACAGTGACAAGGTCATAGCTGCTCCGCCAGGCGACTGCCCTGAATGTGCCTTGAAGCTCGGAGCAGGGTAAGAGCCTCCTTTATGAAGCATGGCAAGACAACGAAGGGGAAAATTACACTGAAAGTCTCTGGTTGCTTCTTAGAGACCTGCTGGCCTCTGTGAGCTCCACTTCCATACAATTCTATGCAAAGATGTTTAGGGAAAGATAAAGTAAAATAGATGTTACGATGGGAAATCTTTCCTTCTTTCTTTTTGAGAAGGCTACCATTTCACTATCTTGAGTGGAAAAATGTATTCAGTATGGAAGATTCTAGACTTTGAATTCCTATTGATTCACAATGTTTTCTACAGCACTAATCCTCCAAATCTTTTTTTCTGAAGTGCAGAATAGGAGTTCTTCATACCAACGACAGTGATTCACACACGCTCCAGAACAGGAGTTCTTCATATCAATGGACAGTGATTCACACACGCTCCAGAACAGTTCTTCATATCAACGACAGTGATTCACACACACTCCAGAACAGGAGTTCTTCATACCAATGACAGTGATTCACACAAGCTCCAGAACAGTTCTTCATATCAATGGACAGTGATTCACACACGCTCCAGAACAGTTCTTCATATTAACGACAGTGATTCACACACGCTCCAGAACAGTTCTTCATATTAACGACAGTGATTCACACACGCTCCAGAACAGTTCTTCATATTAACGACAGTGATTCACACACGCTCCAGAACAGGAGTTCTTCATATTAACGACAGTGATTCACACACGCTCCAGAACAGTTCTTCATATTAACGACAGTGATTCACACACGCTCCAGAACAGTTCTTCATATTAACGACAGTGATTCACACACGCTCCAGAACAGTTCTTCATATTAACGACAGTGATTCACACACGCTCCAGAACAGTTCTTCATATTAACGACAGTGATTCACACACGCTCCAGAACAGTTCTTCATATTAACGACAGTGATTCACACACGCTCCAGAACAGTTCTTCATATTAACGACAGTGATTCACACACGCTCCAGAACAGTTCTTCATATTAACGACAGTGATTCACACACGCTCCAGAACAGTTCTTCATATTAACGACAGTGATTCACACACGCTCCAGAACAGTTCTTCATATTAACGACAGTGATTCACACACGCTCCAGAACAGTTCTTCATATTAACGACAGTGATTCACACACGCTCCAGAACAGTTCTTCATATTAACGACAGTGATTCACACACGCTCCAGAACAGTTCTTCATATTAACGACAGTGATTCACACACGCTCCAGAACAGTTCTTCATATTAACGACAGTGATTCACACACGCTCCAGAACAGTTCTTCATATTAACGACAGTGATTCACACACGCTCCAGAACAGTTCTTCATATTAACGACAGTGATTCACACACGCTCCAGAACAGTTCTTCATATTAACGACAGTGATTCACACACGCTCCAGAACAGTTCTTCATATTAACGACAGTGATTCACACACGCTCCAGAACAGTTCTTCATATTAACGACAGTGATTCACACACGCTCCAGAACAGTTCTTCATATTAACGACAGTGATTCACACACGCTCCAGAACAGTTCTTCATATTAACGACAGTGATTCACACACGCTCCAGAACAGTTCTTCATATTAACGACAGTGATTCACACACGCTCCAGAACAGTTCTTCATATTAACGACAGTGATTCACACACGCTCCAGAACAGTTCTTCATATTAACGACAGTGATTCACACACGCTCCAGAACAGTTCTTCATATTAACGACAGTGATTCACACACGCTCCAGAACAGTTCTTCATATTAACGACAGTGATTCACACACGCTCCAGAACAGTTCTTCATATTAACGACAGTGATTCACACACGCTCCAGAACAGTTCTTCATATTAACGACAGTGATTCACACACGCTCCAGAACAGTTCTTCATATTAACGACAGTGATTCACACACGCTCCAGAACAGTTCTTCATATTAACGACAGTGATTCACACACGCTCCAGAACAGTTCTTCATATTAACGACAGTGATTCACACACGCTCCAGAACAGTTCTTCATATTAACGACAGTGATTCACACACGCTCCAGAACAGTTCTTCATATTAACGACAGTGATTCACACACGCTCCAGAACAGTTCTTCATATTAACGACAGTGATTCACACACGCTCCAGAACAGTTCTTCATATTAACGACAGTGATTCACACACGCTCCAGAACAGTTCTTCATATTAACGACAGTGATTCACACACGCTCCAGAACAGTTCTTCATATTAACGACAGTGATTCACACACGCTCCAGAACAGTTCTTCATATTAACGACAGTGATTCACACACGCTCCAGAACAGTTCTTCATATTAACGACAGTGATTCACACACGCTCCAGAACAGTTCTTCATATTAACGACAGTGATTCACACACGCTCCAGAACAGTTCTTCATATTAACGACAGTGATTCACACACGCTCCAGAACAGTTCTTCATATTAACGACAGTGATTCACACACGCTCCAGAACAGTTCTTCATATTAACGACAGTGATTCACACACGCTCCAGAACAGTTCTTCATATTAACGACAGTGATTCACACACGCTCCAGAACAGTTCTTCATATTAACGACAGTGATTCACACACGCTCCAGAACAGTTCTTCATATTAACGACAGTGATTCACACACGCTCCAGAACAGTTCTTCATATTAACGACAGTGATTCACACACGCTCCAGAACAGTTCTTCATATTAACGACAGTGATTCACACACGCTCCAGAACAGTTCTTCATATTAACGACAGTGATTCACACACGCTCCAGAACAGTTCTTCATATTAACGACAGTGATTCACACACGCTCCAGAACAGTTCTTCATATTAACGACAGTGATTCACACACGCTCCAGAACAGTTCTTCATATTAACGACAGTGATTCACACACGCTCCAGAACAGTTCTTCATATTAACGACAGTGATTCACACACGCTCCAGAACAGTTCTTCATATTAACGACAGTGATTCACACACGCTCCAGAACAGGAGTTTTTCATATCAACGACAGTGATTCACACACGTTCCAGAACAGGAGTTCTTCATATCAATGACAGTGATTCACACACGCTCGAGAACAGGAGTTCTTCATACCAACGACAGTGATTCACAAACGCTCCAGAACAGGAGTTCTTCACATCAACGACAGTGATTCACACACGCTCCAGAACATTTCTTCATATCAATAACAGTGATTCACACACACTCCAGAACAGGAGTTCTTCATATCAATGGACAGTGATTCACACACGCTCCAGAACAGTTCTTCATATCAACGACAGTGATTCACACACGCTCCAGAACAGGAGTTCTTCATATCAACGAGAGTGATTCACCCACGCTCCAGAACAGTTCTTCATATCAACGACAGTGATTCACACACACTCCAGAACAGGAGTTCTTCATATCAACGACAGTGATTCACACATGTTCCAGAACAGGAGTTCTTCATATCAATGGACAATGATTCACACATGCTCCAGAACAGTTCTTCATATCAACGACAGTGATTCACACACTCTCCCGAACAGTATTTCTTCATATCAACGACAGTGATTCACACACACTCCAGAACAGTTCTTCATATCAATGACAGTGATTCACACATGCTCCAGAACCGGACTTCTTCATATCAACGACAATGATTCACACACATTCCAGAACAGTTCTTCATATCAATGACAGTGCTTCACACACGCTCCAGAACAGGAGTTCTTCATATCAATGGACAATGATTCACACATGCTCCAGAACCGGACTTCTTCATATCAACGACAATGATTCACACACATTCCAGAACAGTTCTTCATATCAATGACAGTGCTTCACACACGCTCCAGAACAGGAGTTCTTCATATCAATGGACAGTGATTCACACATGCTCCAGAACCGGACTTCTTCATATCAACGACAATGATTCACACACATTCCAGAACAGTTCTTCATATCAATGACAGTGCTTCACACACGCTCCAGAACAGGAGTTCTTCATATCAATGGACAATGATTCACACATGCTCCAGAACCGGACTTCTTCATATCAACGACAATGATTCACACACATTCCAGAACAGTTCTTCATATCAATGACAGTGATTCACACATGCTCCAGAGCCGGAGTTCTTCATATCAACGACAGTGATTCACACACACTCCAGAACAGTTCTTCATATCAATGACAGTGATTCACACATGCTCCAGAACCGGAGTTCTTCATATCAACGACAAAGTGATTCACACACGCTCCAGAACAGGAGTTCTTCATATCAACGACAGTGATTCACACACCCTCCAGAACAGGAGTTCTTCATACCAGCGACAGTGATTCACACACGCTCCAGAACAGGAGTTCTTCATATCAACGACAGTGATTCACACACCCTCCAGAACAGGAGTTCTTCATACCAGCGACAGTGATTCACACACGCTCCAGAACAGGAGTTCTTCATATCAACGACAGTGATTCACACACCCTCCAGAACAGGAGTTCTTCATACCAGCGACAGTGATTCACACACGCTCCAGAACAGGAGTTCTTCATATCAACGACAGTGATTCACAAACGCTCCAGAACAGGAGTTCTTCATACCAGCGACAGTGATTCACACACGCTCCAGAACAGGAGTTCTTCATATCAACGACAGTGATTCACACACGCTCCAGAACAGGAGTTCTTCATACCAGCGACAGTGATTCACACACGCTCCAGAACAGGAGTTCTTCATATCAACGACAGTGATTCACACACATTCCAGAACAGGAGTTCTTCATATCAACGACAGTGATTCACAAACGCTCCAGAACAGGAGTTCTTCATACCAACGACAGTGATTCACACACGCTCCAGAACAGGAGTTCTTCATATCAACAACAGTGATTTACACACGCTCCAGAACAATGAGCTGAAATGAATGATATAGAAAAAGACACTGATCTGAAATTCACAAGTCATGTATTACAACAGACTTGATTTTAAAAAATGTTGAGACAGGAAGAGGTCCTCTCAAAAGGCAGAAACTGGAGAAGGGTAGAACAGAACACTGACCAGCCTCCTCTGCCTTCTGCATCTGTGCATGGGCACACAAACACACACACAAGTGCATATACACCACAGATATATATATCACACACATACAGAACACACTCATGTCCCCACACACATGCACACACAGAGAGTACACTCACACATGCACATGTACACACAAATACATGCAGAACACACATGTACCTACATATATGCTGGCAGAAACACACACATGCACTGTCCTTATTTACTCACTATCTATATGGTCCTGGCTCTCAGCTTCTCAGAAGCTGCTGGCCTCATAGGTGCAGCCTTCGGAGTAAGAAGCCAGAATTGCCCAGGTCCTGGAATTTTATGGATTACAGTTTGGAAAACCAGCAGCCAACACAGGTCTGTTCCTTCAAAGCTGCTGTCATTCGGGGCCCCCATGCATGCTGACTCTCTTAGTGTTATGATACCACATTCTCTGGCCTCACATGAAGGCTACCACCACCTCGAATAAAGCCCAGGACTGTGGGCTTTATTAAATGACAATCAATAACAATCTTTTTTTTTCACATAACCCAAGCAATATTGTCTAGCTTTGTTTGAATTACTCAAAGCAAGGTTTTACAATTCTGTTGCAACGTACTGCTATAAAAAGAAAATTTTATTGCTATTTCAAAAATCAAAATTCCCTTCTGAAATGCATACCTAAAATTACATTCTAATAATCCTGAATTATAAGAAAAAAGAGATGCAGACTTGATAGAGAACAGTGGGACCAGGGCTGCTCCTGGGAACTGGAAGAGGAGGGTTCGATGTGTAAATCTAATCACGGTTTAATTACTAATTACTGCAGCTATGGCTTTAAAAGACTAATATGGAACAGGCACTGAATCTATAACGGCCAAATTAGCAATCAGAACAGAATAGGTGCAGGGCTGGGTGGCAGAATGCTTGCTGACCTTCCCCAGGCCCTGGATTCAATCTCCAGACCACAGAGGACATTGATGATGATGATGATGATGATGATGATGATGACGACGACCACTTCTCCCAGCTTTGTAAGTGTACGTATATATGAGGATCTCTTGCTAGGTTTTTACAGCTCTTTTCAAGAATATTATCAAAGCCACAACAACACATAGACCTGTAGTCACCACCCAAAGTTGATACGAGCATTCCACCATATTGGATTCGGATCTTTGTTTTGGTAAAAGACTTATAAAACTATAAACAAAATTAAGCTCCTCTGTGAACCTCTCCCCAACTCTCACCCCCTCTCTTCATCCCCAGAATCAGTCATGGCTTTACGCCTCCCTGCGGCATGTACAACACACATTTCTGCATGTGTAAGTGTATTAGTTACCTTTCTGCTGCTGTGATAAAATATCATCATCAAAAGCAGCTTAGAGAAGAAAGAGTTTATTTTGGCTTATGTTTCCAGGGGGAGCACCTATGATGGTGTCCATGATGATGGTGTCCATGATGGTGGGGAGACATGGCTGCAGGCTGCTGAAGCAAGAAGATGCCTGAGCACATTTTATCTGCACACAGGAAGCAGAGAGAGCAAACTGGATGTGGGGTGAAGCTAGAAACTCTCAAAGCCCGCCCCTAGTGACATACTTCATCCAAGACTCCACCTCCTAAAGCTTCCATAGCCTCCCCAACAGGACAAGGGTTCAAACACCTGAGCCAATGGAAGATATTTCACATTCAAAGCACCACAGTCATCAACATGTAGCTAAATATAATATATAAATATTTAGCATATCTATCAAGAGGGACTAGGAAGGTAAGAACAGATGGGAACAAAGTGTAATGAGAAATGTGTGAAGATGTCACAATTAAACACATTCCTTTGTAGGCAAAAAGTAATTTAAAGGGGAAAGTAAGTCTATAAATAAATGCAGTTCTGTGGGTTTCTTTGACTTTACATCAGTGTTGTTACATCCTACGTAACAATTGGCTTTTGTTTTCACTCCACCTGAGGTGTTTTGAAATTGATCCTTATATATTCATGAGCCCATTTAATTGAGCTCTAATATAATGCCATGAACAATTTATTCTGGCTTTTTTTTCTTGATGAGCATTAGAGGGATATTTTTCTCCTCTGTGAATGCTGTCATTTGCACACTTATGTGATCTAGAATTTTCTAGAACATTCACTCAGCAATGGAATTGCAGGTCATGGTGTAAATTTTCAGTTTTCGTAAGCATTGCTTCGATGCTCTGTGTGGCACTAACTCTGGAGGAGTTTCAGTGTTTCCAGGTTGGCTTCTCTCTGTCTTTTCACTCTGTCATCCCAAGGAGGTTTAGAATAAAACACCTTTCCTTTTCTGATCGCGGGTTACTAATGCGATGGGCATCGTTTGTATGTCTGTATCTCTCCATTTCCTCCCTGTGGGTCCCAGTTCATATATTTTCTCCACTTTTTCTATTGAAATGCTGCTTTTCTTTTGGGTATTAACATCTGGTTATTTTTTGTTTCTAGAGATCATTGATCTGTTGTGTACTCTGTGCTTTGAGCAGAGCTTTATCAACTTTATAAGACTTGTCAACTTTTGTCTTTCTTGAAAATCTACATTATCTTATTTAAGAAATCTTTCCTTCTCTGGGGTAATAATAGACTCACTGTATTTTATACCAATTTTTTGGATTTCTAAGTCACTGATATATAATACATGCTTGAATATATTTAGTGCATTTTTTTAATTTCAGAAAATTTATCAATCATTTTTCTTCCTTTACAACTTCTTATATTTTAACAAATCCTTTCCCAGCCACATGGGTAGCACATGCCTCTAATCCCAGTACTTGAAAAGCTGAGGCAAGACCACACATTCAAGGTCAGCCTGTGCTGTGCAGTGAATTCCATTCTAGCCTAAGCTAGCTTTGTCCTAGAAAATAATCCTTCCATGGTCATAAATATACTTATCATATTGACTTGAACATTCTGAAATGTTTAGGATTTGAATGTGCATTAACATATTTAGTGTGTATTTAGGACTTCTATAAATTTTCTAAAATGCATCAATTAATGAATTCAACTTATATATCAAATTGATGCTAAATCACATAATATTAAATGTTACAAATAATCTAATTTATATTAAAATAGTAATATATTTTATGTGTTTGTAGCTTAACGCATATTAAGATAGGTTGCGAAGGCCAGGCATGGTGATACATGCCTTTAATCACAGCACTAGGAGGCAGAGGCAGGCAGATCTCCATGAGATTGAGGCCAGCCAAGTCTACATAGTGAGTTCCAGGCCAGCTGGGACTACAGAGAGATCTTGTTTCAGAAAGAAGAAAAAAGACAGTGTGTGTATATTTAGAACAAGTAGATTTTATTAATTTCTTTCATAATAATTCTGTCATTATAAATTGATGAAATCTTGCCATATGTTCATAATATTTTACTATAATTTATCCTAATGTTTTCAAAGTTTTTTTAATTTTTCATCATGGAAATCAAATAGTTCAAAGCCATAGTTGAAGTGACTGGCCATGAGGGTTTGGCGCTATCTGGGAGTAATGAGGTGATCTTAGCGCCTCTGAGACTGCAGCAGTGACATCACGTCTTCAGCCAGTGGCCCCTAGAGCTACATCCTGGCAGAACTGCTTATGTTCCTGGATGAGTAGGCGCACTGCCACTGCAATTTTCCGTTAAACACCATGGCATACTTTTCTGAACAATATCTTCTCATCTTACTTGCAAAATGGTGTGTCAATCACTGAAATTTATCGATTGTTACTTTTCTAGTCTATATGAAATTACTGGGATTTTCCTTTTAATCTGGAAATGTGATAGATCACATTAGTAAAATTTTGAAACTATGAACCAAGAAGTAAAATAAATATTATTTTACTTTTTCGTTCATTAATTTCTGTCAAATGTTGCATAATGTTGCTAATATTTAATTCGAGATTTCTTTAGGATATTATTTTTAAGGATTTATTTTGGGGGGCAGAGAGATGGCTTAGGGGTTAAGCATACTTAGTACTCTTGCAGAGGACCTAGGTTCAGTTCCCAGCACCTATCTCAGGCAGCTTACAACCTCCTATAACACCATTCCCATGGGATCTGAGGCCTTCTGGCCTCTGTGGGTAACTGCACACACATGGAACACATAAACTCAACTATGTACACACATATCATATAAAAATAAATGAATCTTAAAGATTGATCTTTAAACTTTTATTTATGCATATGTGTATGTCTGTGTATGTGTCATGTGTATGTAGTGACTGTGGAATCCAGGAGAAGATATCAGATCCCCTGGAGCTGGAGTTACAGGTGTTTGTAAACTGCCTGATGTGGGTGCTGAGAACTGAACTCGGGCCCTCTAGAAGAGCAGCAAATGCTCTTAACTACTGAACCATCACTGCAGCCCCTCATTCAGCATTGTTACAGAAAAATCAGTTACCAAGACAATCCCCTACACACACACACACACACACACACACACACACACACACACACACACACCAAACCCAGGAATCAAAATTTCAGTGAGTTTCAATAGAACTTATCATTTTAATGAAGAATGCTTATCGGAAATATTTAATAGCTGATGGTCTTTAGATCATAATCTGTCTTTTCCATTTACATAATATTGTTTCTCTACAGGTTTTTATAAGCAAACATGTTTTAATTGACTGACTTCTATCAAGGGTAAAAGACCTGGGTAGAAACGTGCAATGTGATGTCTTCCTTCTCTCTCCCACCAGCATCAGTCATGAAGAGACAGCCAAGACACTTCCTCAGTCTGGAGGAGACTGTGATAACTCCAAAACTGAGGAGACAGACGCTGTCGAAACCTCAATGTTTAAAACACACATTTGAAATAAAATTTCTTTCAATGTTCAAGAAATGAGCTATTGAGGTGTAAAATCAAGCAAAGTGTTCCAAATTACAATTGTTGAGTTAGTTTTTGTTTTAAACCTTTTCTAAACCAGAGACTCACAAATGAAGGTTCTTGCATAAATTCCACACCACTGTACAGAAAACACAGAATGCTGGATAGACTACATAGAAAGAAATGCACACATTCTTCTCCACTTAGAGGCTTAAATGTAAATCAACAGAAAGTGTTTCCAGCACTTTCACAATGAAAAAAAATCTACTCGGCTTTGTTTAATCAAGTGTTTCAATACCATTTAGTTATAGATTCCTCCTCTCTGTGCTGTGACTATCTGGGGTATGGAGTGTGCTTTGAGGAAACACACTGGAGTGACATTTAGTAAGAGCAGAACTTCAGAAAGTGAAAGACACACTTAGAGCTCAACGTAGTGACTTTTAGACAGACTTCTAGTTCATTCACAAAATGCAACCCAAGTACACAACACTGTCTTGACCAGCCCTGTTGGTCTGTCTCAGGCTGTCAGTTACAGGACAGAGACAAGGGGGACAGAGAAAGGTTTGTTTGGATCATGATTCTTCAGGCATTACAGAGTCCAGGGCAGGTTTCTGGGGACATCCCTCTTCCTGGTGGAGTCCCAAGGCAATGTAGGGCATTGTATAACAAGAGACTGTGTGTGAGAGAGAGAGGGAGAAAGGGGGGGGGAGGGAGGGAGATGGGAAGAGAGGGAGAGAGGGAGGGGGGAGAGAGGGAGGGAGAGAAGGAGAGAGAGAGAGGGAGAGAGGGAGAGAGGGGGAGAGGGAGGGAGGGAGGGAGACGGGGAGAGAGGGAGGGAGAGAAGGAGAGAGAGAGAGGGAGAGAGGGAGAGAGGGGGAGAGGGAGGGAGGGAGGGAGACGGGGAGAGAGGGAGGGAGAGAAGGAGAGAGAGAGAGGGAGAGAGGGAGAGAGGGGGAGAGGGAGGGAGGGAGGGAGACGGGGAGAGAGGGAGGGAGAGAAGGAGAGAGAGAGAGGGAGAGAGGGAGAGAGGGGGAGAGGGAGGGAGGGAGGGAGACGGGGAGAGAGGGAGGGAGAGAAGGAGAGAGAGAGAGGGAGAGAGGGAGAGAGGGGGAGAGGGAGGGAGGGAGGGAGACGGGGAGAGAGGGAGGGAGAGAAGGAGAGAGAGAGAGGGAGAGAGGGAGAGAGGGGGAGAGGGAGGGAGGGAGGGAGACGGGGAGAGAGGGAGGGAGAGAAGGAGAGAGAGAGAGGGAGAGAGGGAGAGAGGGGGAGAGGGAGGGAGGGAGGGAGACGGGGAGAGAGAGAGGGAGAGAGAGGGAGAGAGGGAGAGGGGGGAGAGAGGGAGAGAGGGAGGGAGGGAGGGGGAGGGGACAGGGACAGAATGTGTGTGAGTAGTGTGTGAGAGTGTATGGCAGTATGTGTGACTCTGTATGGGTCTGTGTTTCAGCATGTGTATGAGTGTTATGTCAGTGTGTGAATGTGTGTAGTATGAGTATGAAAGTATATATATGTACATGTATGTGTTTATATATGTGTGTGAATGCATGTGTGTGTGCCTGTGTGTGAGTGTGTGTAAGAGAATGTATGTGAATATGTGAGTTGTGCATGAAAGTGTGTTTGAGGGTGTATGATGGTATGTGAATGTGTGCTACTCTGTGTGTGTCTGTATTTGAGTATGTGTATATGTGTTGTATGTCTGTACAAATGTATGTGAGAAAGTATGTGTGCAGTATGTTTGAATGTGAATGTGTGTGTATAGGTATACATATGTCTGTGTGAGTGAATGTGTCTGTGTGTTAGAGAGTGTACTTGAGTGTGTGAGTGACTTTGTGTGTGTATGTTTGAGTGTCAGTGTCTGTGTGAATATGTTTTGATGTGTGAATGTGCCTGTGTGTCTGTGTGATTTATATGTGTATGTGTGTAGTATGTATATGTCTGCACATGTTTGTATGTGTTTTCAGTGTGTTACTGAGTGAGAAAATATGTGTATTTGTATTTGTGTAGTATGTATGAGTGTGTGTATGTATATATATGTTGGTATGCATGAGTGATTATGTGTGTATGTGTGTCTGTGTGTGAGAGTATGTATATGTGTATATAACATATTTGTGAGAATGTGTGTGTATATGTATATATAGGTAACTGTCAGTGTGTGAATGTGTGTGAGAGTATGAGTGTGTGTGTGTTTGTGTAGTATCAGTGTGTATGTTTGTATGTGTGTGTCTGTGCGTGTGTCCTATGGTCACTGGCCCTCTCTGGCACACCCAGTACTTCCCTATGGGAGCTCCACGTTGGCAGCCTTCCTACCCAACCCAAGCACCCTCTCCTGGCCTCACCTCCAATCTTCTGAGAGGACTGAGAATGACAGAAACAAATCACGAACACGTGTGGAAATGTCTTCAGGAGACAAAGCAGCTCTGTAACTCAGTATGTAATCATGAGAACTGCTCCTTAATGCCACCCAGTGGGGTGAATTCCAGCACACTGATCATTGGAAGACATACCAAAAAACATCTCAAACCATGGCTATAGCCAAACCAGTGAGAGTCTCAGAAAAGTTTTTCCTCACCAACTGCACAAAGCCTCCCTTTGCAGAAGTACAATGCGGCTTGGGCATAAAAGAGCTGCACAGTTTGCTCTCCGCCCTCTCCTCGTTCCTCTCTTCCTGTCTCTTTCTGCCCTGACTCCATACACACATACACTTTAGGGTAGGATAAAAAAATTATATTGTTAATTTTCTATTTGATCACAAGAAGACAAAACTAACCCCCATGATATTTTTAGCTATCCATTAATATAATGAAATTTCTGTGCTGGGCCTGAGAATGTGATTGCCATTTTTCATTGAATTTACCTTGGGTGGCACACTAACGAGAGCAGTCTAACTAAATAGACTTATTGATTTAAGTAGTATGAAGATATGGGAAAAGAAAACACAGTTTTCCCAGGATCTGGGGATTCCGACCTGTCTAAATGCCTCTTTCTCGCCTCTGGATCATCTGTCTTCACACTCAGGAGGACCCACAGTAACTGGATCAGCAGAGCCTTGGCCTTGGCCTTCACCAAGCAAAATCATTCATCTCTGAGGCCATTTCCCTTTAGAGCCCGAGATCATTAAAGTAAATTGCCAAATGCTCCACATTTGATCTCGGTTCAGTCTGGCCACTTACTGCTCTATGAAGCAGGTCCAGGGTGTGACATGAAGCTTGTGACTACACAACACAAGAAAAATATTTCAGAGATGGAATAAAACTACCAGGCACAGCTCCCGGCAGCGAATCTTAACCAGTCTGTCCAGGAAAAGTCTTCAAGAGACCCTGGGAACCATGATGCTCCCACTTGCCACATGTGGTTGTGAGACTTTAATGAGATGATGGATGTGAGATGGTATAGCACGAGGCGACAATAGGCACAGTAGATTTTCGATACACTGTTTGGATCCTAATCCATTCACTTAGCCAGGTTAAGCAGGCTTCACTTTACCTGCCCATTCCTCCCCTTCACGCATTGTCTAATTCTTTTCTTTCCCCATTTCTGTCCTGCCCTACAAGCTGAATCCTTCCCCCATGTGACAGAAGGCCCTCCCGTACGGTGGTGCTGGATCCATACAAAACAAATCCTCTAATTCAGAGATGTCTGCTTCACAATGATGGAGTAAATTTAAATGTTAGAATGCACCTCTTAAAAGAGCGTTCCAGCTTACAAGCACGATCCCTTCAACCATGCTAAATAGGGAAGTCAAATTCTTTGGTCCCATTTCTCAGTTGAATGAGATGAGACTTAGAGACATTATTGGCTGGAGAGATGGCTCAGTTGGAAAAGCATTTACCTTCCAGTAATGGGAACCTGAGTGCAACTCCTCAGAACTCATGTTAAAACAAATACAAGTGCACACCTGAATCCACACACCTGTAACCCCAGCAATGGTGAGGGGGAAGACAGAGACAGTGGGTTTCTGGAAACTCGTGGGCAGCTGGCCTGGCTTATGTGGTGAAGTTCCACGACAATGAGACTCACCATCTCAATCAAAAGGCACCTGTGGACTGACAGCTGGGGTTCTGCAGGGTGCCCCACATGCTCCTGCTTCACCCACATACAGACAAACGTGCATGCACACACACGTGACCGAAAGAGTAAGCACTAGGTTTCCCACCATGGTCAAAAGAGGCCTCACACATGGGACCTGAGATTCAGTGTGTGAAGAAACAATCCACCAACTTGAAAACCCGTTCTTCCTGAGACCATAGGGAAGCTCATGTCACTCACTAAATGGTATCACCATCCACATCTCAGTATCTCTCTTCTCTCCTCTGAGAGCCTCTATGCACCAATGAAATCCTAGACAGAGGAGGGTGTCCACTTGACACAAAGTAGAATCATCTGGGAACAATGAGAGTATCTCTCTTCTCTCCTCTGAGAGCCTCTATGCACCAATGAAATCCTAGCCAGAGGAGGGTGTCCACTTGACACAAAGTAGAATCATCTGGGAACAATGATAAGTTATAGAGAACAGGTTGTCCTGTGGCTGTGTCTACAGGGAATTGCCTTCATTGGTGATTGACGTTAAGAAGACCCATCCCATCGTGGGTGGCATCATCCCCTGGTACTGCTCCCTGGACTGTGTAAGATTGGAAAGGGCTAGCTGAGTCTATCATCCCCTGGTCCTGTGCCCTGGACTGTGTAAGACTGGAAAGGGACTAGCTGAGTCTGAGCAGCACACAGCATGGTGTACCATTTCTCTCGTTCCTTGGCTGCGCACGAGGCTGGCTGCTCAAGTCTCTGTTTTGACTTCCCTGAAATGATGGATGGACGGTAGCTTGGGAAGGTGAGCTCTCATAAATCCTCTGTCCCCTAGGTTGAGTTTGTTCATTGTGAGGGACTAGAAGTAGACAAATTCCCTGATGGGCAGACAGCTAGGGAGAGGGCCACTGGCTAGTAACAAAAACGGCAAGCTTCCCGCTTGTTTATCTGAGACAAAGACCTGGGAGGCACCTTCTCCCACCAGCAGGGCCCCTCTTCTGACTGACTGGTCCAGACCAGTTTAGATAAGTCTGAGGCTAGACCTGAACATATCCTCACTTAAAACTGTGAACCTCTCGGCCCTCTTTTCTCTAAGGTGACCAATCCAAAATTAGGAGAGGGGGATCGGCACCACCTCCTAGAACATCTAAAAGACCCAGGCCTCCTGGGGGCCTTAGATTTTGGTTTTCCAATCCCTCTCCACTTGTGGAGAGTCTCTGTGAAGTCTATGCATCTGTGTGCATTCCTTTCCTTTTAATAGCTGTTGTCTGCTCTGTCTGAGACTCATCCTGCCTTTTAATCCTTTAATCTGCAGAGAAAACAAACCTGATCAAGACCCCTAGACAGTAACTGGGGTATATTATCACAGCAACAGAAATGAAGCCAAAACAGTGAGGGCTTCACATTATTCAACCACGAATAAAGTCTTTAAAAAGACAAGAAAATTGACACAATTTATGGTAGAAAATAGGGAAAATCCTGGAAAGCCCAGAGAATAACAATAAAAACCACCCAGGACTCAACTGTACCTATTATTTTGGTAAATGTTCCACTTTATCACTTTTCTACTCATTTATATATTTTTTCAAAATGGCCAACTTTGTAGACATATCTTTGTATTGAGATTATTTCATTTAAAAATATATCCTGGCTGTGTGTCTGATATGAAATTCTAGCCTGCCTTTGCTGAGGAGCTAAGTTTTGTTTTTATTGCTGTGGTAGCGTGGTTGATTTCTGAGCAGGTCTGAATAGTTTGTACTTCAGGTTCCCACTTTTGATTTATTTATTGAAGGGACAGAGTGATTCCAGTCTGGTAATCCCAGCTAGAATGGTGAGTGTGGAGACTGCAAAGGAGTGGGCAGCTTCTAACTTCCTCACCAGAGCAGTCCAGCATCAGGGAGCAGTGGGCGCCCTTCCTAGTCCCAGGGAGAGACAAGAGTGAAGGAGTGTGCACGTTCTAACTGGTTCAACAGGGTGTGCAAGCAGATCCCAGAGAGGGAAGCTCATATGCCCAGGTCACAATGCAAAAAACACAAATAATATTGAAACCCAAGATAATATGTTCCCACCAAATCCCACCAGTCCTATAGCATGTGTATCAATAAGAACTACCCAGAGGAACCCCACGACACAGAACTTAAAAGACTCATCAATATGACTAAAGAATCCAAACAACCCAAAGAGCTCAAAGAGGACAGGAATAAACTCCTGAAAGAGGCTCAAAATATAAATATGCTGCTGAAGGAAATGATAAAGACATTCAGCGTTTGAAAAGTGACTTCACAAGAGAGAGAAATACTGAAGAAAACCCAAGCTGAAATGAAGATGGAATTGAAAAACTCAATAACTCAATTAGAAAAGACAGAAGGAAGTCTCACCAGCAGAGTGAACCAAATGGAAAACAGATTATCAAGACTCAAAAAAGAGAAGAATTGGCCCCTCAAGCAGAGATTATGAAACTGTTCCCCACATACGGGAGTGGAACATTCAAGAAATGTGGGTCACCATGAAACAACCAAACACTGCAATTACAGGCACAGAGGAAGGAGAAGAATCCCAGGTCAATGCCATTAATCAGATCTTCAGCAGGATCACAGAAGAAAGCGTTTCTAAATTAAGGAAAGACACCCACACAGATACAGGAAACACACAGAGCACCAAATAGACAGGACCAGAGCAGAAACTCCCCACAGCACAGCACAGTAAAACACTGAATGTGCAGAACAAAGAGGGGACTGAAAACTGCTACAGAGAAATAAGTAACATGTAAAGGAAAACCCATCAGAGTAACAGCTGACTTCTCAATGTAAACTATGAAAGCCAGGTGAACCTGGAGTAACGTATTCTAAGTTCTAAAAGACCACAGATGCCAACCCAGACTTCTTTACCCAGCAAAACTGTCTACCATAGTTGAAAGAGAAAGGAAAATCTTCCATTATATAAATGGGTTGAAAGAATTTGTGCCCACCAAAGCAGCTCTACAGAGAATAATTCAAGTAATACGAAGGACTGAAGAAAGGAATAACCATACCCAAGAGGCCACAGAAAGAAAAAAAATGAGGTTGTAATTACAGAAATGCAAAATAGGACAAGAATACAAACAGAAAATAAAATGCCAGCAGCCAATTCAATCTTGCAATAAGAATTTCAAATATCAATAGACTCGATTCTGCAATCAAAAGACACAGGCTAGTTGAATGAATTAAGAAACAAAATTTATCTTTTTACTGTCTACAAGAAACTCATCTTTCCTTCAAGGACAGGCACCACCTTAGAATGAAAGGATGGAAAACAATATTCCAAGTGGCACAAAGAAATAAGCAGAGCATTGCTATTCTAATATTTATCAAATTAAACCAATCAGAAGAGATGAAGAAGCCACTTCATTCTGATCAGGGGAACAACTGACCAAAACAGGAGTTATCAAGGGGAAAATAACAAAAATAGGGTGGTACATTAACTGGGGAGGGAAAAGAGAGGTCCATATAGGAGCAGAGAGAGAAGAGAAATAATGCTTAAGTGGTATGAAAAAAACAAAGGGAAATGTATTTAACACGCCTGCTGAAAAAATCCACATAAAATATAACTGTGAGTGCGTGTATATAGCTGAAGGCTATATCACAAAAATTACAGTGCCAGGCATGGGAAACCTACCTTTGCGTTGTTGGTTAGGGTGGTTCAAGAGACCCCAAAATAATAAGACTATTGCCATAGCCTTTGACTGCCTTCCAGAACTTGTAGGTAAGACCTTATTACTGAAGATACAACATACTTTGGACAAAAGATTGGAGCAATTGAGCTAGGACTGACCAGGAAGTCTCCTCCCTGAAGACTAACTCTCATAGTGTCAGAAGGCACGATGCAATCTGCCAAGGGAGAAAACCAATCAATGGTCCTACCCAGCTGTGAATCTATGAACCGCAGCAATGACTAGACAAGCAGACTATATTAGTGCAGAAGTAGCACTTGTACTCTGGGGGTGATCAGCAGCTGTCCAATTGAAAGTAAGGCCCACTCGATGGGAGGGAACTAATGTGTGGTACTGTAAGCATAGCTAAGTACACGTGGCTGGCAGAGTCATCAATCCTACAGAAAAACCTACAGCCAAGTGCACCTCTCACCACTCATCAAAGGACCTTCTTTTCGCAACAGATGGAGACGATTACAGAGTTCTGCAACTGGTCAAATGCAGAGAATAAGTGACTGTGAGGTGCCCAACCCTAAGTGACACGTCTACAATGCAACCACTACACCTAAGGGTCAAGGATCAGCAAAGAAAAGGGGGAGGAAAGAATGTGAGAGCCAGAGGGACAAGACACCTGCCACTAGTTAATGCATTTTAGACACAACAGAGAAGCCGCGCCAATGACATCTCCACAGTGAGAGTCTAACGGCGCATTAGTCACTTTCCTGTGGCTGTGATAGAAACACTGACCAAAGCAACTTATAGAAGGAAAAGTTTATTTGAGCTTACGGTTCCAGGGGAATTACAGTCTGTCATGGAAGGCAGGCTTGGTGGCTGGAGGTAGCTGGAGAAGGAGAGGAAGCTAAGCTCTACATCTTCCAGCAGACACAGGAAACAAGACAGCAACTAGAGATCCAGCAAGGCTTAAGAACTCTCTAAGCCCACCCCCAGTGATGTGGTTCCTCCAGGATAGCCACACCTTCTAAAACCTCCCAAAACTGTGCCACTATGTGGGGACAAAATGTACAAATACTTAGAGCTTATGGGGGACATTTTCATTCAAACCACCACAAACAGTATCTGCATAATGACAAAACCAGGTGACATGCCAAGGTGGATGGGGGAATGTCACAGGGTTCCACCTGATAAAGAGCTATAGACAATCCATGGATGCTGGGGGAAGGGGAAACAGCTGTCTCCAGGACCAGCTCCCTAGAGGTTACCTAATCCCAAGAGGGCAGCCCAAAACAACAATACACACAAGCATCACTAAATGGACTCAGTGGTATGTGTGTGTGTGTGTGGTGTGTGTATAAAACACTTTACATGTATATTTGTAAATGTATGCATATATGCAATAATAATAATCAAAGAAGAGGACAAGAGACGGAGAGGGATTGTGGGGGGGGCTTGGGAGGAGTTGGTAGGAGACTGGACACAACAGAAATAATGCAAAGATAATACTCATGTATGAAATTCTCAAAACTAAAAATATTTTTTAAAATGCACATACACACACTGTATGTATGCACTCTGGGGCTGGAGAGATGGCTCTGAGGCTAAGAGTCCTTGCTGCTCTTGCAGAGAAGCCAGGTTTAGTTCCCAGCACCCACATACTGACTCACAGCCATCAGTAACTCCAGTTCTAAGAGATCTGATGCCCTCTTCTGGCCTCTATGGGCACTGCACACATGTGGTGCACATACATACAGGCAGGTAAAACACTCATACATAAAATAACAACTAAATCTCTAAAAATAAATTCTATATTCTGTCCACAAAGAATTTAAACTTAGCTCTTCCAAATCAGAAAGAAATGGGAAAAATATCAACTTGGCAATAAAATATCACATATTTTTCAATATCAGATATAACCAAAAGTTCACTGTGATATCCTCCTTGGCCATTGGGACAGCTTATTGACAAGACCCATTAGAGACAAGATAACTAGCTCCACATAGAGCCTTCGTTTTGCTTCATGAATATGAAGAATTTCTCCTTTTAGCAGTCAGTGGGTTTAATTTCTTCCTTACTCTCCTACACTAGAAAACTGTCTAACAGAATGGGACTAATAACTGGATCACATGTAGTCTTTGTTCAGGTAAAGCCATGATGGGTTATTAAGAGGAAATTTCCCTATAAATTCAATCTTATGGTATTGAAATGAAAATATAATGATCAAACATTAAAGTTTTAAATGGGAAAAGCCAATGTATCAAAATAGAACATAATATTCAAATATTTAATTTAAAATGCATACATGTAATGTTTTATTATATGAGAAGAATGTTTAAAGATATTTTCAAGAGAGAAAAATACCAGGAATAAAGTTTGAACTCACTGAATAGAGACAAGAAAGTTATTAATAAACTTAATGAAGTGAACTGATAAGTAAATAATCAAATGTTTATGGTAGAAGGTGTGGAAAATACCAGGAAGCATAAATAAAGATACTAAACTGAACCACGACCCTGTCACAGCCTCCGTTTTGGTAAGGGTCCCCTTCCTTAAAGCAGACCAATCCTCCCTCACCCAGCTTACTCAGAATATCATGGTGCCTAGGGACACCCTTCAGTGGAGACTTTGAATGAGGTAAAGACACTCCCTGGGGCCAGTGGGGGGTGGCGGTTACATTCAAAAGTAATGTACTTACCATGCAAGCATTCAACATTTATGTTCTCACTGTGCAAGCAGTCAACCTGAGATTCATCCCTCGCATCCACATAAAGAAGCAGAATGTGACAGCATGGTCTGTAATCCCAGAGCTGGTAAGGCAGAGAAAAGAGGATCCCTGGGGCTCACTGACCAGCTGAATCAGCGAACTCAAGGTTTAAGAGAGATCCCGTCTCAAAAAAATAAATAAGGTGGAGTGCAGCTGAGGAAGACACTGGATGCTGAACTCTGGCTTGCACACACACACACACACACACACACACACACACACACACCCCTGAGAAAGAAAAGTCTTTCATTTGTTTTACGTTTTAGAAATCGCTCTAATGCTGCATTTGACATCTCTGTCAGCACTCACTTTACAGCTGGAGTTGAGGCCATTTGCTCCTCACGTGCTTTGAGGAGTGGCCTCTGACACAAACCACTTCCATTCTCCTTCTCCAGGGCCTCACCCTCTTCCGCTGGCCACAGCAGTTGGACACACACTGTCATCAGATCTCAGGCCTGATTTGACAATTTGTGACATTTGCCACTACAGTGGCCCAGAGCACATGTGGTCAAAAGAGAGACAGGCCTTGGAATCAGGATCATAAGCTCAGGTGTGAAAACTCACGTGTGAAAACTGCATTGCGGGTAAGATGATGATGATGGCTTAGAAGCCAGAGGCTGGAAGTCACAACACCCCTGTCCCTTGAGATATCAATACGTCAAGCGTCTGTTGTACATTAAGCATGGCCAAACCTCTCTAATAACTGCTTCATGCTCAGGTTGAGAAGAATTGTTATGAGCAAGCAAGCTCCTTAAAGGCTATTTGAAAAGACTGCTATTGACATGCATTAGAAAAAGGTCGCATTTTGTGCCCAGCAAATGATGTTGATCCATGAAATGGCTGTGGTGCCGTCTAGTGGACTGACTCCTCTGTGGACTGAGGTTTCACTTTCATAATAATGACAGGAATTTGTTTGGACTGCTCTGCTCTTCCACAGTAAGTACTGACTGAGTGTGCAGGTCTCTCCCTCCTCACTCTGTTTGTGGGTACTTGTTCATTTCAATGGCAGGCTACATGAGGCTTCCCTCTTGTCTTAGACTCACATTCTTCTTCTCATTATCCATCACATACCAAATATCCAGACCACAGGTTCCACGAGCCAGTCTTGTCTAGTTCAACAGGCATCTCAAGAACTAAAAGGTGTGCAGTAAACATGTACAGATCAACAATTAAAGGACAGGTATACTTCAACAATTCTAGTAAAAAGAGAAACCCACTGCTTGCAATCCAGCCTAGAAATTAATCTCCCCAACAGCTATGATCTGGCAGAAATATAAAGGTCCACAACTCCTGTATGTCTCCAGGAAGCAATGCTCGCCATAGCTACAGAGGTGCTTCTGATGAGTCCGTCCACACTGACTATCTCGTTGATATGACAAGCATTCTCATGGCAGAGCCAAAGCCTATGGCAGCAAAGAGCAGGAAGAGCAGAGATACCTTCAACCTTTATTTTGCCTGGACTGCAAACCGAGTTCCTGGTCTGTTCTCTCCCACACAATGGAACTCTGAACAGCTACATACTAACTAAATCAGAAAAAAAACTAAATTCAGCATCATTTCAAGACATTTGGCTTCAGTGTTTCCTGATGAGGAGAATCATACCAGAGCCTTCCTGAGGACAGGAAACCTGTCTTCACCCTTATGTCCTCCTCAGCTTTTTGGTGCCTAATATACTATAAGGAAATGACACGCTGGTGGCAGAGTGAGCCCCCAATAAAGACTGGGTTCTGTCTTTAAATATGTTTAGATTTATCTATTTCTAATATACGTGTGTGTCTCTGATAGGTATATGCATTTGTGTTCAGGTATCTGCAGAGGCCAGAAGAGGGCACTGGATCCCTGGGAACTGGAGTTACAGGTAGTTGTGAGCTGCCTGATGTGGGTGCTGGGAACTGAACTTGGATCCTCTACAAGAACAGTACATGCTATTAAGCACTGAGCCATCTTTCCAGCCCGGACTATAAAGTTTTTAAAGGAAGTAGAAGAGCCGTGATCAGCCCAGTCCCCAGGGAATTACGGCACTCCCCTACAGTTGTGAAGAGAGCAAGGCAGCGGGTTGTTACAGACCAGCGAACAGAGGTGCTTCAAAGCAAGTGCTGAAATCCTTTCATTGAACGTCTGTTGAAGGAAGAAAACGGCTCTTCCTGCCCTGCTATTTATGCCTTTCACAGTGCTGGGAGTAGAGCTCAAGGCTGAGGCCATCTGGAAGAAAACGGCTCTTCCTGCCCTGCTATTTATGCCTTTCACAGTGCTGGGGAAACAGCACAGTAGAGCTCAAGGCTGAGGCCATCCGCCCCGTGGCTGATAGCTGCAGGCTGCTCGCTCCCCCCAGGCAGGTTCCACCGAGTGAGCTCCAGGCCTTTAATAATGTCCAGCCAACCATAGCTGGTTCTAAATATACCTCAGGTTCTATGTGCATCATGTAACTAAATCGTCTCTCATTCCAGCCTGCTCATTTTGAACCAGCTCATTTTACAGTGTGGTTAGCACAGCCCTGGCACTTAAGGGTGATTGCTCACAGCACTCGAGGCGATGGTGTCTTAGAGTGTTCATGAGGCAGCTGACACAAATAACAGCCTATACTGCGTGAGATTTAGTGCTAATACTGCCAGGAAAATATCTTTTCAGTAGTTACCACCATATAACAGAATAAATCATGTGCCAAAATCAAACCCCCAACCAGCATTCCAACTTAATCCAGGGTTCTAAGTATCTCACTCTTTGTAAACATCAGCTATTAACCAGAAAATAAAGAAAACCTGTATTATTTATTACTATCTAAACCTCTGCTGTGATAAGACTATGACAATATGGGGCTGGAGAGATGGCTCAGCAGTTAAGAGCACCTGTTGCTCTTGTAGAGGACCCAGGTTCAATTCCCAGCATCCACATGACAGCTCACAACCATCCTTAACTCTAGTTCCAAGGGATCCAATGGCCCTTCCTGGCCTCCATGCACAACACTAATGCATTCGCGGACATGCAGGCAAAACACCCGTATATAAAATAAAAATGAATAAAATTTTTAAATATTTTAAAAGACTGTGAAAAGAAATACTTTCCATAGGGTAAATCCTATGGTTTCAAAACAAATTGTCATTTCAAAAAATTGTAGCCAAAATACTATTCATTCATTTCTTTTTTACTTTTAACACCACTAGTCTGTTCACTGCAGAGATCGTAAAACTACTGAGCCTCATTTGTTCTCTGAATTCTAGTTGAAGAAAATGAGTAACATAGGGAAGTTACCAGCTATGGGGAGCATGTCTTACGTAGTGACCACTGGGTAACAACGCTACAGTTTCATTTCCTAAAAGCACATTGCAGTGGAAGTCATACATTTCAACTACCCAATTAAATTTTATACCAAGCAATAGCATTTAGCCTTCTGTGGCTCCCTGAACTCTTTGGCCCACCATGAATTAAATGGTCCCGAGAATCTCCACGTACAAGATAACTTGCACAGTGCATATATTTTTCTATTAATTACTTCTCCTGTGCTAATGCAATTAAGAACTAGCCCTAATGTGCTGGCCCGCTATTTTAATTACATCCCTACATCCTGTAATAATTTTAAAGAAAGCTCTTTTGAACTCACCTGGCTTCATGGACTTTCCCATTCTGTTCCTATGGTTTTCATTTTAATTGCTCTGCTGGTCACAGGCCTCAGTGGGAAATTAGCCACCCCTACTTGAGCCGTGCTGGAGAGGCTGTCTCCTTTCCCAGCCCCACCTAGGCATTCTGTGTGCACACAGGTGCCTGGGAACAACACAAAATCAGGGACAAATGAAGATAAATAGATTGCACTTCTTCATGGGAAACGCATGCTTCAGTGTGCTGGCTGTTCATTCCTAAAATCACTTCCTTGCACCATGGAATGTGACACGACAGTCTACCAAAACTGAGAAGTGGACTAGGAAGCCAAGACGGTTAAATGACTTAAATCTCTGCGAGAGGACTGAAGTCAGCAAGAGCATCATAGGTGAGCGGCACCTGTGACTGTGCTGTGGGTGAGGGGTACCCGACGGCTATGCTCTAAGGGTCACAGAAAAGTCACTCTTGAACTCAAAAGCAGGATTCTTCCTTCTCTTTTCTTCTTCTTTCATTGAGATGAGAGCCTCCAAGGCTTCCAGAAGATCAGGCTTTGAAAGGCTCATGGGATCTGTTGTGTTGCCATTAACTCTCTTGATTTGGGAAACTACTTAAGTTCACCCAAACTGATAAAGTTTCTGGAGTAGCCAAAGTTTGTAGATTCTGTCCTAAGAAGTGCTTTTAATGAAAACTTCAGCAGGCGGTGGTGCACACCTGTAGTCCCAGTACACAAGAGGCTGAGAAAGGATCATCATCAGTTCAAAGCTAGCGCGGGCTACCGAGCAAGACTCTGCATCAAAGTCCAAGCAAACAAAAATGATAAACTAAAACTCCAATCTTCTAATGAATATGTAGAAATGAAAGCAAAAAATGGGGCAGATAAATCCACAAGAAGGTTTTAAATTGATATTTTATTAAGCTTTTGTGCATTTCATACAACAATTCTTAATCAAATTTAGACCCCCTCCCCATCCATTTCCCCCATACTCCCCCCACCCCCACTGAACATCATGCATTCTGTCATACGTGTTAAGTCTTATCCAGTCAAGCATTTGGAACCAGATGTCCTTTGGTGCAGGTTCATCCAGTGGAGTCTAGTCAGCCTGTCTAGAGATTTTAAGGAAGATGTACTCTCCCTCACCCAGCAGTAATCAGTTGCCAACGTTCCCAGGCTAGGGCTGCCCTGCCCATTTCCCTCTCCTCGCTCTGAGCCCTTGTCTGAGTGCATCCACCCGGGTCTTGTTCACATGAGCGAGCTTCCAGTGGCCTGAAAAACCTCAATTCTTCAGAATAGTTCTGGAGTCATTCTGATGTTTTTAAACATCTTACTTTATATTTCCCATATAATGTTTTCAAATATTAAAATGCATTAAGAAACTTTAGGAAGGATAAAATAAACAGGATTTTCAGGTTATGGTAAAACTTAATGCATGAGGGGATGGCAGGCTTGTTCAGTGGGTAAAGGCACTTGCTATGGAAGCCTGGTGACCTGAATTTGATCCCTGAATCCCATATGAAGTCAGAAGGAGAGAACCAGCTCCACAAAACAGTACTCAGACCACACGTGCTCTGTGGCATGTCCATGTACGTAAAATGGAGTTTACGAAACTCAATGAAACTAAAAGTTTAATGTAAATATTCAACATCATCTAGTGGTGGTTAAATAAAAGATGGTGCCACAGTCCAGGTGAACTTCAGAAACACGGTGCTGTGGAGGAAGTCAGCCACAAAAGATCACTTATTTTTGAGGCCATTTATATGAAATGTCCAGAAGTAAAAACAGAGACAGAAGGCCTGTTTCTGTTGCCTGGGGCTGGGGGCCCAGGGTCAGGAAAGGATGGGTAGGGATGGGAATTCACTGCTGAGGGTCCTGAGGTTTCTTCTACAACATGAAAAATTCCACATTAATTGAGCAGTGGTTGTCCAACTCTGTGTACACTAAATATACTAAAAGCTATTGAGTTGCACAGGTTAAATAGATTAACTGAATGGTATGTGAGTTATATGTCAATAAAGCTGTCGTGTAAAAGTCAGAATGCTCAATTCTCCAACAAATAAGGATAAAATCACCTGTGGCAGCAACTTCCCAGTAACATTCTTAGATGTGTTGGGGGTAAGAATTTCTAGGACTGTAAATTCTCTTTTTAAGAGGATGTGAACACTTTGTGCATTTTTATGGATCTTATACAGGGAGAGGGAATCTGAGTCTCTCAGTGATCAGAGCGAATACTTCCTGTTCGGAGAGGAACCTCAAAGGAGCAAAGCTCTCCAGCCTCTGCTTAGATCTTTGTCCATCTGATCAGACTGTCCACTGTGGCTTTTATTGATTTATTTTTAACATACGTGTATGAGTGTTATGCCTGCATGTATGTAAGTGCACCCGTGTCGAGGAAACTGGAAGAGGGCATCGGATCCCCTGGAACTGGAGTTATAAAGGGTTGTTAGCCCCGTGTGGGTGCTGGGATCTGAACCTGGGTCTTCTGCAAGAGCAGCCAGTACTCTTAACCGCTGAACCATCTCTTCAGCCCCAGGTCATCCACTTTGAATTGATGTAAACCACTCAACCACCACTCAGCCCTCTGGCTGCTTCTACAGACCCCTAAACATCAGTCTCTGTCCGCACACTCTTAGTGATAGACTGACCACTCATCCTAGCATCTACTGTGTGGACTTGCCTGCCGTCTTGCTGTACTTATGAAAACAGAAGTTTGCAATTCAACACACAGCTGAAATAAACCTAAAACACTTTGACTGGCTGATCATTTACTTACAGAAGAAACTTTCCAGAAAATACCAAGCATAGAGTTAGAGAGCTGGTCAGCCATGAGACTGTGCGTTCAATCCCCAGCACCTGTGTTTTTAAAAGGCCAGGCACAGCAGTGCCCACCTGTATTGCCAGTGCTGGGGAGGAGGAGACAGGCAGATCCCTGGGGCACCCTGGTCAGCCAATCTAGTCTACTTGCTGAGCTCTGAGCCAGTGTGAGACCCTGTCTCAAAAATCACATGATAAACAGCACCTGAGCAAGGACACCTGTGGACATGCTCCAGCCTCCACACTCACAGGGGCATCCATGCACCCCTCCCACACACAGAGAGACACATATGAAAATATCAAGCATAATTAAAGGCGGTACTTGTGAGCGGACTCGGGAGCTGCTGTTTCTCACCCAAAGCCACCTGTCTCCAGCACACCCTGAGCTTTAGTTCCAGCTGCCATAATGAATTCTTCAGGCGTCGTCAGTTCCATTAGGGAGCTCAGGAAGCCAGGTCACAGAGTCGCAGCCATCAAGTTATAGTTCTATGAAACTGGTATCAAAGGCTTCAGCCCCAACACCACTTAACAAGCGGACATTTTTACAAAGCAAAGGCTACATGTACATCATACTTAATTTGGGAGGGGGCGAGTTTATAAAAACCCAATAGTGGTGCCAGGTGTGGTGGCGCACGCCTTTAATCCCATCACTCTGGAGGCAGAGGCAGGTGGATCTCTGTGACTTCAAGGCCAGCCTGGTCTACATAGTGAGTTCCAAGACAGCTGGGGCTACAGGGAGACCCTGTCTCAAAGAGACTAAAAAAAAAATCAATAGTGGATTTAGAAATAGGCAAAGAGGAAGATTAGAGGTGTAAATAAACAAATGTTATCTTGAAGAAAGTATTTAAGGGATAAAATGTAAGATTCATTGAAACTTCATCTAAAATCAGACCTACTCATGTGACAGGTTCTCAGGGAAAAGAGACGTGTCAAAGACAGTACATGTCAAGAGGACTGGGCACATCCACCCTTTCTTCCCAAGAAGGGACTATCTACCATGGCCCTAGACAATGTCACTTGTCCGGTGATGCTGGCAGCAAATGTCAGAAAACAGTGACCTTCATTGCGTCTGTCACTGACACTTGATCTCCGTGTTCATCTTCACCAGAGAAAAGAGAATGTCAGCTTGGAGGATGGGGCCTGTCAGAGGAAAAGTGGGGAGGGTCAGACATTTTGAAAATGATAGGTTGTGCCTGTTGAGTATGAAGACCTCCGTTCAAAGCACTGGGGACAGGATCTCTTTTTATGACAGTTTTATTCTTAAATGATTAGCAGTACACCAAATAACATGTAGCAAGTTCTTGAGTTCTTTCATCTACTAATTTGGATGAAGATAAATGAACAGTAATCTAAACAATTACGTTAGTGTGCAGCAGTCTAGCCCTTTGCCAGAATGGACTACATAAGGCTGGTTGTGGCTTCGTGCAAGTTACAAATAACCATTTGCTACCTTTTCATAAAGCCCCCGACCTTTAAGAAAGTACAAGGGAACAATTTAATCCCTTTGTTTCTTTAAAGAATTTGATTTTTCCTACTAAGTAAGAAAGGAAAAGTCAATGTCGATGCTCAGGAAAAGATGACAAATGCTCATTAAAGACATCAAATGTAAAAAGGTGAGACGTTAGGTGAGTTCCGCGTCTGTACAAAGAGCTGGACTTCTAGTCCTCGAAGTGACGGCACCCACCGCAGCGTAGAGGAGAAATGAGTACCGTCCCTAGCAGAGCTGCAGCTCCTCGGTTTCCCACTCGGTGAGGGCGTGCGTCTCCAACGCCGACCTCAGGACAGGACAGGTGCTTCCCTCTCTATCCAGTTATGTGGTAGTTTTCCTGAATTTCGTGATAGATGTCATACACAAAGGCCAAGACGTTATCCAGGCCTTCATCTCTGTCCTGCCAGAAGTAGGTCTGGAGACTTCAGTCTCCTCCACCTCACTGCTATAGCTACTGCGGGGCCCCAGTGCCCGGAGCTCCAGTCAAGGGACCCCAGATCCGCAGCTTCCTTGGCCTTGATCTCCCCCCTCCCCCGCCTTCCCTCTGTCTCTCCCTCTCTCTCTCTCTCTCTGCTCAGTCTCAGCCTGGGCTGCTTCTGTGGCCCGCTCCAGACTCTGGGTCTCTCCCTTGTCAGCCTCATGCTTTCTATGGGGTCCATTTCTCAGCCTCTTGAAACTGACTCCTGGACTGCAGCCTAAATACACACAGAGCCCCTTGGGTCACCTAAACCCCCCATTCAGAATCTTTTCAATTTTTTTTATTTTTTCGGAATTATTTCATATATACATACAATGTATTTTGATCATATCCAACCCCACTGCTCCCCCTAACTCCTCCCAGATCCATCTCTCTACCCCCTCCCAACTTGGTGTCCTTTTTTTAAAACCCACTGAATCCAGCTTATGCTGCTCACATAGTCATGGGTTTAGGGCCGTCCACTGGAGTCTTACAGAGATCACCCACACCCTTAGAGAAAGCTGATGCTCTCTCTGTGCCAAAAACCACTGACTGTCCATAGCTCCTGTTAGGAGTTGGGAATCATGAGCCCTGCCCCCTCCATGCTAGAACGCTGACTTGATCACGTGCACGTCTTGTGCATCAACCACGGCTGCTGTGAGTTCATGGGTTCAGTAGTCCAGTCATGTTCAGAGGACACTATTTGGCACTGGTCCTCCCTGACCTCTGGCTTTTACAGTCTTTCTGCCTCCTCTTCCACAATGGTCCCCAAGACTTAGGGAGGGTATAGATGTCCCATTTGTGACTGAGCACTCCACTGACACTGAACTTTGACCATCTGTGAGTTTGTGTGTTAACCATGGAAGGACAGCATGTTATCATCCAAGCATGGTCCAGAAAGGGTTCACTACTGCCACTCAATACACATGAAAGCCTGAGACACTGCACTCAGGGGACATAGTCCACGAGTGTCCACGTAGGGCTCTGCTGCTATGTGGACGAATAGCCCTTCATCTCTGTGTCCTGGAGGCTGCACCCGAGGCTCTCCTGTACAGGAGGAGGAGGAGAGTTCTGTCATCGAGTTGGCCTTTGCAGAGTTCTCTATGGTGATGGGTGGGCAAAGAATGGTGATATCTCCCATTGCTGCAGTCCTGGGGAATGTAGGAAGGTGGGAGAAATTCAGACAGTCCCCAGCTTGACAATCATGCTTCTTGGCAGACTGTCCACTGTGATCTTCACTGGTGACATTGAAGAGAAGCAGCTGACCACACACTTAAGGGGAAAACAACAGGCTTTCCTGTGGTACTAAGGATGAGCAGCAGGTTAAATGTAGTAAATGCATTTTGATTTATGGTAGTTTCGATTTACAAAGGGTTATCAGGGTGTCACCCCATCATAAGTCAAAGAACACATACATATAGTTAGAGGCCTACGATTTTCCATAAATAAACAGCAGATATAAGGCTAATGCCCACATCTCCTAGCCTTCATCCTTCCCCATGATATAAAAACCACTGAAAAATAAGTAGTAAAGATGAAAATTGCCACTAGAGCTTGGTAAGAGCACCCCACGGGCCATAAGACATGAGGGTATGCAACGATCCTCAGTTTGAGAACATGGACTGAACAACAGATACATTTCAAAAAGACCAAGTCCGTCAGTCTGGCTCCAAGAGAGGTTATGTTGGACTCTGCCCTCTTGTTAGAAGGGAAGGGAACAGGCAAGGGGAGAGAAAGAAGCAGCTCCCCATTGGCATTGCAAAGTGTGCCCTCTCAAGACGACAACAGGGATGGGCTAGGGTTCTCAGAGAATGCTGGAGCTATCAGCATTATTAAACATATGTGCTAATAATGTATATTCATTGTGAGAAGAGGTGAATTCCAAGATGGTGGTGATTAAGCTTTACTGTCAACTTGTCTGGATTTAGAATCACCATGGAAACATACATCACAGAGTAGTAGGGTGCTTCCAGAAAGGATTAACTGAATAGAGAAGGTTCACCCTGAATGTAAGGGGCACCATCCCACGGACTGAAAGGGAGAGGGCACGCCGAGCACCAGCGTCCATCTTCCTCTGCTTCCTGACTAGTGTGAGCCCAGCTGCCTCGCCCTCCTGCCAGCTTGACTTCCCACCAGGAGGCAGTACAGCCTGTTGAACTGTGAGCCTCAACACATCTGAGTTACTTTTCTCAGGCATTTTGTCACAGAATGAGAAATGAGAATAACTGATACAATGGCATTTCCATCCAAGTCCATCACGTACTTTGACTCTATGCAGCCTTTCGTCTTTTCCCTTCTTCCCCCTCCCCCTCCCCTCCCCCTCTCCCCTCCCCTACACACAGGCTTTAGATTGCACATATAAGAGCACCACAGTATTTATCTTCCTGAGTCTAATTTGGTTCACATGATGATCTCCAGTTCCATTTTCCTACAGATGACATAATTTCATTTTTCTTTACAGCTGAATTAAATCCCAATGTGTATATAAGCCACATTTCTTCCCCACTCATCTCTTGACAACATCAGGTTGATTCTGTACTCTGGCTTTTATGAACAGTGCCACAATCGACAAGAATGTGCAGGTGCCTCCGTGGTATAAGCATCATTTCTTTAGAACAGCCCTCACATCATACATCTCTAAGAGCCATACCACAGACACTGCACACTACATCATGAGGCATTCTGAAAATGACAAATAAAAGACCAAGCAGGAAGAAGCTACAATTATTCTTGACATTTTAGAATGCACCTTGCCATGTTCAGAATGTTCCAGCTCAGGCTTTAAAATGTGAATTATCACAGGTGAAAGTCTGGGTTGCAGTCTTCTTTTGAAAGGAGAGTCTGGTTGTATCCAGCTTTGCCTCCATTAAATCAAATTTTAGCTACTGATTGAAAGGGCTTCATCTCTCCCAGGTGAAAGCCATCAGCAACTCCCTTGAACTTTGGAGCAATTTATTTATGAAGAAGTAGCATGGAAAACTGTAAAGGTTTTATCGTGAGACTGAAAAAAAATTGGGTCACTTGGGCTATCTCTCGTGCAAGCTTATTAAGTATATATTTTTCTTCATATCTGCCTTTGCCAAATTTTTCTTCAGAAAATAGTACTTTTATATTTTTAAAAATTTGTTGAAAAATTTAAGAGGAAAAGTAGTACCATCCATGTGGTGGTTTGAATGAGAAATGTCCCCCAAAGGTGAATGTGTTTGAACACTTGGGCCCCAGTAACTGGCGCTATTTGGGAAGGTTCTGGAACCTTTAGGAAGTGGAGCCTTGATGAAGGAAATATGTCACTGGGAGGCTTTGAAGTTTTAAGGCTCAGTCCCACTTCCTGTTATCTGCTTCCTTACACCCAGACTGGCCCCGCCCTTCCTCCCGATTCTGTGTGTATGAACTGTGATTACCCTGCCTTCCTACCCTGCCTTCCTACCCTGCCTTCCGTGCCAGGATGGGCCATAGCCCCTCTGGAAATGTAAGCCCAAATAAACCCTTTTCTCCTCTAAGTTTCTTTTTATCGGGGTTAAAGTTAAGGGTCCAATTTCCTTCTGCAGGTGGAGATCCAGTTTTGCAGCACCATTTGCTGAAGATGCTGTCTTTCCTCCACTGAGTGTTCTTGGCCCCAAGTTCCTCTTCTTATTAGCAAGCTTCCTACCGTGACTCATCACACCCCCACTGGTCAGGCTTCTCCATAACTACATGAACCCACTAGATGAGCAAAATTACTCAGTGGAAACTGAGAGCCTAAAATAAACTGACATGATTCATTGTGGCGCTCCATGCCACTGCCGGCCTCTCAGGCTTCCCAGCTCTCAAGCCATAAATGAGCCTGACAAACACCTTGATCTGTCAGCTCAGAGAGGCCCAGTCAGTCCCACATCAGATTCAAGCAGGACTCCATGATGAGAAGGTTGTAAGGACAGGGAAATGTTTGAAAGACGGTACAACAAGGTCTAGAGTAAGATGTTGGCCACTGAGCTCCGACCATCATGAGCACTGACTGGGAAACACATGTGACTCCACCCACCCCATGGGAGCACACCTGTCGATCCTTGGTTGTGACTGTAAGCCACCAAGTCTCAAATTTCACAGCATGAATTAAATGATAATTTAAATGATTTGATGTGGTGATGAACAATTGTCTAAAGATAAGAATTTTAAAAACATCCTTTTTAAAAAGCAACGTGCTTGGGGGAAGTATACCCAATTATACCAGGAGCCAAAACCTGAGCTGTGTTTCTCAACACTTACACACAATAGATAATGTCACACCTAGTGTGGTGGCTCAGACCTTTAATCCCAGCCAGAGGCCAGAGTGGTTCACAGAGTAATTTCAAGGTGGACAGGGACTAGGGAGATCCTGTCAAAAAACAAACAACAATAGATTGTCTCTAGTGTGCTCACAGGTCAGTAGGGCCTCCATGTCCAAGGTACTGGAGGGTGTGTTTATTGAGGCATCAAACCAACTCTGTCTGTCTTCAACTGGATTCTGATGCTGGGTGGAAGGTCAAGAGTCCTGTCTTTAGAAGCAGGCAAGAGGATCCATCCTCTGGGCTTTGCCTTCCCAAGGTGTCAGTCTAACTCTCCTCCAGCCATGACCTTCACTTCCTCACAAAGCCTGAAGGGCAAAGAGAACACACCCATTTGGAGTACACTCTGCCCTTTGTACACACACGCCTGATGACTGAGACCCGAGGTTCTGCCTATACAGTGTGGAACCTGCTTTCCTAATCCATGCAGATCCCCAGGGAGCAGATAATCGCTGAATGAACATGTTGAAATGAATAATGAATTAACTATTTAATTGATCTATTAGCACAAAATCTTAGTGAGATTTTTGTTTATCAAGACATTTTTTGATGTTTTAAGCTTCCTAATTTCATATTTGTTTCTGGAAGAGTTAGTTACATAAAGTGCCCTACAAACAACACTACAAAAAATTGTGTCCCATAGACAGAGTTTGTGATAGAGGCATTTTGTTTAAGGATTTTAAATTCTTAAAAACTTGGATCCTTTCTTTAAAAAATCTTAAATACTTGGCACCTTATCTATAGATAAAGGATCTTCATCCAATATCACTGAATGATGCTTTTCAATAAATACGGACAGCTTGAGAGATGTCTCAGTGCTCTGCTGCTCTTGCAGAAGACCCAGGTTCAGTTCCCAGCACCCAAATCAGGAGACTCACGACCACCTGTAACTCCAGAGCCAGCAAACCTGATGCTGCTTTTTGGCCTCTGAGGGTCTGAGGGCACCCCCAAACACACACACACACACACACACACACACACACACACACACCATAAATAAAAATAAACCCTAAAAAGTTCAGTATGGCCAGCATTTTGGTTAGCATGCAGAATCGTGAACAACCATGTTCTTGTTGACTCCCTGTGATAGAAGCAAATTTTCATCTCATGCTTACTTCATCCAGGGTCCTTCTGGATATTTTATGATTTGATAACAATCATGTTTACAGACTCTGTCTGCCCCACACAGTGCAAACTTTGCTATCACAGCCTGAACACGAGAAGAATCCATGGGGTTGCTCGCTGGGCACAGCCTCAGCTAAGGGGTTGCATCTGTGAACAGAAGCTTCTCCAGGAAAACATGTGACACCGATAGTGGAGGAGCAGGTGCCTCATACAGCAAGACCGGGGTTCGTTCGCCAGGGTACAGACTTCAAATACACCCGATAATTCACTCAGTGTCCATTTGAGATGCGCTCAGGACACAGGCGCTGGCTTCCCTGGGTGGTTTCTCTGCGAGGCAACAGCAGCCCACTGATTGTACCAAATATGAAACTAGATCGTTTGGCTTTCTTGGAATTGCTTCAAACCTTGGAGGCTGTGTTAGGTGGAGTTCTAAAAGTACCAGAATCCACAGAGGGTGGATTCACTGGACCAACCTACATGCTGAGGCTGAGCAGTCCCCCAATGGCTGTCTGCATGCTGGAGGAGCAGATAACTGGGTAGATGCGAAGTCTATGAAGGAGGACACCTCAGCAAGTCCCAATCTGGTACTAAAAGCCTGGGAGATCCTAGGAGGGTCCTTCGTGCTAGATTTACACTAGAAAGTGAAGAAGCTGGAATCTGAGGTCGGCAGAGTCGCAGTGGCCGCAGCAGACGCGGCAGCCAAGGCCAGCACATGTACACTGTTTTTTCTCACCCCACTTTTTATCTGGGTTGCCCCCGGGGAAGGTGTAGCCCACATAAAAGGGGCTTCTGCCTCAGTTAAAACACTCTAGAAACACCCTCACAGATACACCCAGAGCTGTGTCTCCTGGGTGATTCCAAACCCAGTGAAGTTGGCAATCAGAACCAACCGTCACACAGGCTGACAAGTAGCTTAGACAGTCTGGCCCATTTCAAGCACAGTCCCTCTTCTGAGCCGACTGGAGACAATCAGGGTCTGTGTTGGCAGTTTCTCAAGTGGAAGTGATGCTCCATTCCCAGAGACCATCTGGTACTGTCTGGGGACGTTTTTGCTTCTCAAAACGTGCGATGGACAGGCAGAGTGATTTCAGTGTGCGCCCAACAATACCCCAGACACATCCCACATCAAGGAAGTGTCCACCTCCTCCAAATTGGAATGTGTGAGAATTAAAGAAACCCTGTTTTACAGGGACAAAGACGCAATAAAGACGTCACTGAACATTACTAATGTGGAAATTTAAGCAGTTTCCCCTCCTGCAGGCCCAAGAAACACTTGGCTGTGTGTGGACTCAAGCAGGGGGAATAAAAATCAAATTTCTGGGAGGTACAAAATCAGCTGTAATTCCACATTACTATATAACACCTTTCCATGCGAGGATCAAATGCTTTTCAGAAGAGTCATTCTGAGAGACAAGGCTCTGGAAGAGGGAGGGATCTGGATATCACACATGAGAGACCAGGGTAGGAAGGGGGTCATTTGCTTAATGTTATTCCATGAATCAAATTCAGAGCTCAAGAAAGCAAGAGGCCAGATGTTGGCGAGGAATCCAGAAGAATTCAAAAGGATGGAAATGGCTCTCCACTGGTACCATTTGAGGGACAGAATTTTTCCATAATCTCAGCCCCTGGTGTCAATAAAAACTGGTCTATGCTGGACAGGAGTCCCCAGGGACCCCCATACCTCCTCCCTTCAAGCCACAGAGCCCTCACCTGACAAGCCCAATTCTCAGAACAGTTCTGCAGATGTTTAGACTGTCAGAGGATTTAATGGACTAGAGACATGAGCTGCTCTGTTCCCTAAAATAGTCACCACAGTGAAAAGGAAGGCCAATATCTGCCCTTACCCTGTCAGTCTGTCATATGTATGGGGCTGTTTCAATCAATCACCATGGTAACACATTATGTAAAACCAGAGATGAAATGTCAACTTATGTGTCTAATTATTCTCATGAGCCTTATGGGAAAATAACTGGTGGGCCCTGATGCTCCCCTCATGACCTGCATTAATTGGCATCTTTGTGATCTAGCCATGCAGACCCTGATCAGAACAGTTTTGATGATCCAGTAATGCTTTCAAAGGGAAGTGTGGGCCCAGCTGATTCAGGGTAAATACAGTGATACTGGTACTGTGATCAGGAGGATCCATGGACTCTGAAAGACCCAGTAGAGAGAGATGAGGCATTCTCCTTTAACTGTCGAAGTGAATGGATTATTTTCTCCCGGCAATTCCTGGGCTACTTTGGGGAACCGGCAATTGTCTGTCTTTGAGGACAGGATGGCAGGATGCTAATGAAATAGTGGGCTTCATCACCGAGTTCAGCTTCCTACTGGGCCATGAATCTCCCTTAAGATATGTCCAATAGCAAAATATACATTTCTGTTGAAAATTTCAGTGAATGGTGGGGGACTGCTTTGCAGCCTCTGAGATGCCCCAGTCATTCACCAGGGTGGTATAATCAAGAACTCCCTACTCCTCAGTACAAATTCCCTTGTCCACATTTCTTAAAGGAAAAGTGATATCGAAACTGCCCTATCATCCCTGTAGGACCCATCAGTCTTCTTATTTTCAAATATACACAGTATATAAATTAGTTTTCTTCAGAGGATAACACATGTTTGAAATATCTACAAGTAGAGAAAGACTGTGCTCATAAACTCTGCTCTGTCCTGTCCTGTATACACAAAAGCTTCGAGGGGCTAGAAAGAGGCTCAGAGACTAAGAACATGTGCTGCTCTTTCAGATGACCTAGGTTCAGATCCCAGCACCTAAGTCAGGTGGCTCACAACAGCCTGTAACTCCAGCTGCAGGAGATCCAATGCCTCTGGCCTCCCTGGGCACCTGGGCTCATGTACACACTGCCAACACAGATAAACACACATAAGCATAATTTAAAATAATTTTTTTCAAAGTTATGAATGTAATCACAACTGCAAAGCCAACTGCCAACATGAAACTCAAGTCAGAAAAAATATCTAACATTTTGTGTCTTGCTTTTTGGGGTGTGTGTGTGTGTGTGTGTGTGTGTGTGTGTGTTTGGGTTTTGTTTATAATACAAAGTCTTTCTATGTAGCCTAAGCTGGCCTCACACTCCACCCTCTCTCTTGTGTGCTAGGATTACACATATGTACCACCATGCATAGCTGAAAATTCCAGACTTCTAGTCTGTTCAAAATGATCTCATTGGAAATAAATGTCGACATATTATTGCAAAAATTAAATGAGGCATATGGCAAATGAAACCACCTTTGATATTTGAATGAGTTTCCTTTCAGCTGAGTGTAGTGACTCCTGCCTATAAACCCAGCATTCAGGAGCAAGAAAATTGCTGTGAAGTTAAGGTCAGCCTGGGCTACATAGTAAGTTCAAGCCCAGGTTGGCCAAGACAGTAAATCCCGTCTTAAAAATCCAGCTGAAGGTTCTACCCTGCGCCCTTTGAACACAACTCCAGAAGTGGAAAGAGAACGGTGCCTCTCCATCCCATGCTTTTCTAGGGTGGATCACAAGGACCTCCCACACTGCCTGAGGTTATCCCTCGTGTTATATAACACAAGCAATCCGTTAAGGCAACAGCATTCAGACAGGAAGCTGCAGTGGTTGGTGGGTGGACTGTTCTGGCCTATGCTTAATCGAGGGCCTTGTTTAAAAGAGCTTTTCAATTTTAATTAAAATAAAATGGGCCCTGGGAGAAAACGCATCTCATCCAGCAAGGGTCGGATCGGGCTTGTTCCGTCATTTCACCCATCATGCTGCTGCCTGTGGCTTTCTCCACAGCTCTTAAATGGTGTCTAAATTGACCAGCTCTGTTACCAAGGCAACAACCAGGACAATGCTAATAGAAGCTACTTAGGACACACTGTGAAAAGCTTAGAAATAAAATTGTTTGACATGAAAGTGCCGTGTCAGCTGCCAGGCAAGTCTGTTAAAGGTTGCACAGAGCAGGAGATGGTTTCTTATCTTCTCCAATTCTTTCCTCTTAAAATCTCACCTAGAAAATGAATTCTGCCCTAAGAGCCTGGACAGCTTTTCCCATCAGGATCACTTTGGTTTTTGAAATCAAAGTAGAGGAAAATTCTTATGTTAGTTTCCAAGTATTCAAAATAGGCTTCCCTTTATGCCCAGTGAAATGAGCTCCTCTCTCTCTCTCTCTCTCTGAACAAAGTCCTCTACTCTCATGAATAAATTGCAAATATTGTTGTGAATTTTCTAAGATTGTTAATTAAAATCCACTTGATTTAAACAGATCCTTCCATTTTGCACTCTCAAACCATAAATTATGAAGGAGGTCAAGGAATGAATGGCAATTTGACACGGACGGGTTGATTTATGGTTCAGAAGGAGTTTTATACCAGATGTGGCAGGAGCCATAAATTAAAAGCTAAATGTTATCTGTTACTGTGCTTTCAGGAGTATAAACATGTCTAAAATGCTATGCAGGTGGAACGATAAAAATATGAATCTACTCTCCTGGCAGTTCAAAAAGGCCCTTTAAAGCTGTCAGAAAGAAAAACAAGCAGAAAAACAATCAAGATGGGCCCCTCCGATGTCTTTTACAGCACACCCTTGGCTTATAAAATAACCTTTCCTGCTGTCCCCTAGGCATTGGTTGTGGTGGTTTGGGTGGAAGGAGCAGATTAAGAATTCTTTCATCTGGAAACACCAGAGAAGGACAGACAGTCTGACCTCCCTGTTTCAATGACGCCACACTGTGCATTCAGATCAAGGCCTCCAGGCCCGCCTCTATAGATGACCGCAACTTAATTCATCAACTCTCATCCGAAAGCCAATCTAGATAGGAAAGAACTTACCTAACCTCACCTAGCAGCCCCGAAGCAGTGATTACTGAGTTTAAAATACAGAATAGAGCAGGTGTGGTGGCACACACCTTTAATCCCAGCAGGCAAATCTTTGAGGCAGAGGCCAGCCTTGTCTACACAGTGAGTTCCTGGGATCTGGGACTACAGGGAGACCTTGTCTCAAATAAACAGACATAGAAATGGGACACATTTCAGGAGGATGAAAACTCAGACCTGGAAGTTAAGACTGGTACAGAACTCACCAGGGGCAGAAGCTGTAAGTGGAAAGCCTTCATGAGGGGCACAAGTCCTTCAGCTCAGCAGTGGAGACCGAGACAGTGGCTGACAGCTGAAGCCTAAGAGGATGATCCCAGGAACAGCTGTAAAAAGGATGGTTGGTGAGACTCTGTACCTTTTCCTCTCCATTAATACTGATTCTCATCTTGACAGGGCCTAGGCTTACCTAGGAAACAAACCCTTGGGTATGTCTGTGAGGGACTGGCTGGGTTGGGTTAACTGGAGAGAGAAGGCCCGCCCTAACTGTGGGCTTGGGCCCCAGACTGAGTGAAAAAGGAGAAGGGCTGAGCACCAGCACCCATCTCTCTGCTTCCTGACTGTGGATGCCGTGTAGCCAGCCTCCTCCAGCTCCTGCCACCATGGTTTTCAGGCTGTAAGGGACCACACCCTCAAACAGTGAGCCAAAAATCAACCCTCCCCTCCTTAAGCTTCTTGCTGCCTGAACCCTGCTGGGCACTGAGTTCCTAGAGACATAGGCCAGCTGTGACACACAGGGAGGAGCAAAGCTACCCAGTCAGGGAGTGTGCTCGCTCAAGAGCCCCGTGAAGACATGGAAGGGTCTCTGAAAAAAGACTATCAGATCTGCCAAATTAAAGCACAAAGAGGCTAGCCAAATTTGAATTTCAAATAAACAAAAAAACTTAGCGTGACTATGTCCAGGTGCAGTACTTGGGGAGTGCTTATATTAAAAGGTTTTTTTTAGTAAGTACTCATTACTTTTCCAAATATAAATCCAGCTGGGCGTCCTGTATTTTCCCTGCCAACTCCAGATTTCAGGCAATCATTAACATAGACGATCGATAATTTAGATTAGCAACAGTTGTCAGCTTCTCAGCCAAGAGTCTACAACAAGATTGCAGCTCAGCTAGAGAGTAGGGAAATGTAGTCATGACATTAACACAATCTTCAGAGAATCTAGGAGTTAAAAACCAGGAAATACTTCAAGATTTCCCGACCGTCATCACACCCCCCTTTCCGGGATCGGTGTGGCATGAATGAACACACAGAGGCAAAGACAAGGCTAAGAACTGGCCACACTCCTCCCAGCCTGCCTAGTACTTCCTCTGTCCTCACCATGGCCTGCAATGGTCAGCGTACTGGTTACCACTGTCTCAGTACACAAAGTCCTGAGGGAGTAACTGCAGGAAGACTTGTTTCGGCTCAAGGTTTCAAGGGTTCAGCCCGCATGGATGCTTTGCCCCCTGTGCTTGGTGGGAACACCGTGGATTGGCAGTGTGAGGGGGAGACTGTCACCTCAGAGTGGACAGGCAGTACAGACAAGGCAGGAAGAGGAAAGGACAAGACACACTGACAGACTCTCCAGGGGACCTGCCTCCAACAGCATGGCCTCACCCCTAATGTCTCCACAACCTCCCCAAATACTGCCACAGTCTGGGAGCCTGATGGACAACTCAAATAGCACCCAGCATGACAGACTGTTTGCATGATAACCTTCTGAACGTCAAGAACAAAAAAAGGGGGATTATTCTACTTGGTACAAATATGCTATCTCGCCAACACCCAAAAGAAGCCCCCCATGGGCTAAGGGACAGCTTCCAAAGAAACTCCCCAAAACTCTAACCCTTTTGTCTATGGCAATAAAAAGATAACCTTCCCTTGCAAAAATGTCCCTCAGTTCCTCAAAATATTTGACGCAGAGCTTCTAGAAATCCCAGAACTTCTACTTTAACGCATTTACTCAGAAACATTAAAGTAAGGCTGGGAACAATGACACACGCATGTGATCCCAGCATTTGAAGGCAGAAGACTGTTGTAAGTTTGAGGCCAGCCAGGACTGCATAACAAGTACCTGTCTCAAAGAGAAAGAAACAGGCAAACAAGCAAATTTGAAAGTAAGACTCAAATTGATAGATGCAGGGAGCTTTTATTTTGTATTTTTATGTGCTGTTGGAGAGCAAACCCAGAGTCTCACACATGCCAGGCAAGTGTTCTGCCACTGAGCTTATATCCCTAGCCCTGGCTGTACGTATTTTTCTACCACCATTCAAGGGGTAGAAACAGCCTAGATCACAAAGTCAAATGTGGTACATCCGTACATTATTATATTACTCAGCCATACAAAGCAATGAAGGTCTGAAATATACTACAGCATGGAAAAATCCTTCAAAACATGCCCCTCAATTGCAAAATCTAGTGTAGGCAAACTAGGAGGCAGACAGAACAAAGCTCCCAGAGGCTGGGAGGGTAAAGGAACAGGACAAATGTGTGTCTGGCTGGGATGAGGGGAAGGTCCTAGAAGCAGACAGTGACGGGGGTCGAAACGCACACAATAATTAAACCATCACTGATGTTTTAGGAATGTGCTTGCTTTCTTTATAAAACTCCTCTCCTTCCCACACCAGGTCTCACACTCGAAGACCTCAACCTCATCTGACCGTCACCACAGCAACATGGCCTCCCCATCTGCAAACACAGGTACATGGACACACAGCCCATGCTCCCCTTCAATGGCCAAAATCTGCTGAAGAAGAGGCCCCCGAGCCCGTGCCGCCGGCTTTTGCTCTGGGAGCCTGAGAACACCGAAGCGGGGTAAGCTTCGGTGCGCTGTCCTGCCTATGACCCCGGGCACCCTTGACCACGAGAGCGTCTCTAGCTCCTAAGTGCATGTGCTGAGCTCCATTCTCCGTGGGAACCCATTAGAGGGAGGCGATGTCACTTTCTGACAAGCCCCCCTCTGAGTCCGCCTTTCCTCGGTACTCCTTACAACAAGAAAGATCCGCTGCGCACTCTCCTCTGTAACTGTCATACCCACTTTCCTTCTGGCATCCAAATTAGCTTTCCTGAGAGAACATCCCATGCCATATCTTCCTAAAGATCCACCTTCTGCATGAAAACGGGCACTTCATGACGCCCAGTGAGAAATTCAGTCATGCAGAGCCAATAAGATCCCCATCTCTCTTCCCAGCTGCATGCTTTTCACAGGTATCTTGGCTGTTAGGAACAAAAAGTTATTTCTCCCCTTTCCAGACCATCGGCACCATACATAGTCTCCTCTTTGTACTGCAGAAGTTGTGCTTGGCTTTCCATCTGCCTCATTTCCCCTGAGACTGTGATCCCTCAGTCTTGATCGCTGAAGGAGGACGTTCTATCTTCCAAGAGCTTCCTCCATGCTGAACAGGGGCGTTGACCTTTTCTTACCTGAGGAAGCAGGGCCCTCAGCCTGTCTGAAGCAAGGGTCGGGGGACATCAGAAGCTGAGCGTGGAGATCAGTGGGCCATCGTTTGAAAGAAATCTAAACAGTGCCATCACTGGAGACATCAGACCACATGAAGAAAGCATACTGTAGAGTACTAGGACCAAGGTTCACACCAGAAATGTCAGGGCCTCTTTATCATGGTGCACCCGGGAACCAAGATGGCAATAAACCATTAAAAGCCTAAGGCAGAATCCCACAAAGACTTAATCCGAGTATGTAAATCTCTGCTGGCTGAAAAGCATGGTCCTGTTACACACACAGTGCCGCACTCTAACAATGGCGGTGGTTCTCGTGTTGCTGTGAGACTAGCAAGGACCATCAGGTGTTGGAAGACAGCAGTCATCCTCTGAACGTTTGAGTTTAGGAGAAGAAAAAGCATCGATAGTCACATTCTGATAAACATGAAAAAAATCCAATGGTTGGGTATATACCGTATTAGTAGCGTCAGAACATAAAGTTTGCAACTATTGACAAGTTTACAAACGGAACTTACCTTTGATTGAAGAAAATGTTCTTTTCTTTGAAGAGAACTTTAAGTCTGTCAGTATTTTGCAGGTAAAAATATCCTTGTTGATCAGATGTGCAAATGAGTTTTTCTACAGTAACTTCTTGAATTCTTTTAGTTCGGTTGCTTTGACAACATTTGAGTCAAATCTTATTGCCCCCCTAGCTCTTGAAATACACTGGTGCTTTTACTTGGTTAAGGAAAGACTGGGGTTTAGTTTTACCACCTGGGTTATCGCAAAGAAAGAGTAGACAGACCCTTAAGCATTTTGGATTATGAACTTTATGGACCATTTTTTTAATATCTGTGTTTCCAGGTATCGTGACTTATGAAGTTACTTGATGCAGGTTTGTTTCAAACAGTGGTCTCTCACGGAGCCTCTTAGCCATCCCCTCCCCGTGGCCCATTTCTTTTCTGTTTCCACATGAGACTGACTTACCTTTAATTTTGAGGTCATGTCTGCAGCCTCAGAATGCTGCTGTAAGCTTTTTCAGTCCGTAAGCGTTTTGGCTGTCTTAGCTACAGAGTCTTTTCTTAATCAAGGAAGTTTCCAAGGCTGACGGCAATAACGACCTTTCCTTCTTTCTTTTGAGCATTCCCTGCAACACCGGTTACTACACACATTTGTTCAGAAAGGGCTCCTGGGGCATCAATGAAGGTAGACATAGGGCTCCCATATTGAGAAGTTAACTTCTTTCCTGCCACAGTCCAGAATTTTCTGGGGCACCTGGTAGCTATGTGAAGTCACTTGAGTGGGGCTCTGCTGAGAGCCCTCCAGTACCTTCAGTTCTCTAAGGAGGCCATCACCGGGACTGGAGAAAGTTCGTCCTTCCTCAGAAGGTAATATGTCTTCACTTCCGATGTCTGCCCTCTTGCAGAGCAGGCAAAGCTCTCCTCTCTTAGGGCCCTGTTTCAGACTGTCCTTTCTTCAGTGTCCAGGTTTTCCACAGCAGCAACACATGTCCAGCCCCATAAAATCTCTCTTCAGTCTGGGGTCTCTTCTGAGAGGGAAGGCTGTTTTCTTCCTGGGTAAATGTATCATTTGTGGGTGAGCTCCCAAAATATCAGTCAAGGGGGGACAGGGACACAGCATTACGCTGCCTCTCTCCCTAACCTTGGTTCCCCGAGACTTGGACCTCAACTCAGTCCAATTCAGAATTCGTGGCTTTGACGGTGAGAAGAATTTCAGGACTAGACAGTTTATGGCAAAGGCCAGTTGGTAATTTTATTTTATTAAAGACATTTTAACACAGGCTTAAGCAGGAGGTTAAGAGAAAGGGAGACTCTCAACTCTCGGGGACAGTAACACACACCCAAGTGGGGTATGTACTTCCCAAAGGAGGGGAGAGGAAGTACTCAGCTGTGGTTACTCCCTCCTCAAGGGAGTGCGAGCAATTAACCATCTTAGCATTGGTCGTTTGTACCCTTTGTCCCTCTTGGGTTGTCCCTCAGAAGGTTGCTAAGAAACCCTTCTTTTCTTCTCTCTCTCTTTTGATGAGTGATACATGAAGATGCCTTATGGAAATATAATCCAATTAGGTGAAATCAGAAGCCACTGGGGTTGCCAGGGGTTTAGTACAGGTCCCTTGCTACAAATGGCATTTCTGGTGAGGTTTCTAGAAAACTTTAGGCTTATGGGGGAAGGGAGAAGGGTCTTGGACAGTCGTTGATGGTGCTAGGATTCCCTCTGCTGCTGGTAGTGCCTTCAACTGGAAGCCTGGGTAAAGGTTTTCTTATCTCCCCTGATTAGCCTTTTTGAATGAGCAGGAGGTGAAATGACATGTCAGGACTTTGTTTTCAAATATTTCAGCAAAAAAAAGCTGGTGGAGAGAGAGATGAAGCAAGGAAGCAGAGTGTCCCCCTGACCTCTGAAGCTGGGTTGACTGTACGGAATTTCCATAAACTCGGCCGCAAATGTTCTGAAACCAATTTTTTTCTGGCTGAGAATTCTAAATTATTCATTTTTATTTGACACAGAAAAAATTGTTCAGACATGTACAACATCAAATCACATTTCACATAATTTTTACTTTTCCCCAGATGATGTGTTTGATCAAGATGAGGGGGGAATCGAGAAAGAGGAAACTGTGCTTCTAAGAACAAACTGGAGAGCAAAGGGACAGGAAGGCTCAGAATGAGGCTAGAAGTAGAAAGCGACCCAGGTGAGAACACAGCAGCAGGTTCAAGAGATGGCCTTCAGGAAGGAAAGCGAATGCATGTCAGATATGAAGCTGGAGATTTCCAAACTGGTACAAGAGATTTGAGAATACAAAGAGTTCCAAATAAAAAATACTAAGCAAATAAATTTTTGGAGATTATCAAAAACTATAGAAAACAGCAAACGCTATACAAAGTAGCGAAAATCATCCAAGTGTATCTGACGGCTCAGCTATGAATAGTTTCAACGTCATTATGATAGCAAAGAATTTTGATGTATCTAAGATTTTGATAACCTGCACAGCAGGGGCTCAACAGTGAAGAATGCTGACTGTTCTTGCAGAGAATTCTACTTGATTCCCAGCACCCACACTGGGTAGCTCACAACCATGTGTGACTCTAACTCCAGAAGAGCCAATACCCTCTCTGGGCTCCACAGGCACCTGCACTCACATATACATGCTCCTCCATAAATACATACATACATGCATACATACATACATACACACAGACACACACAATTTAAAATTAAAAAATTTTAATTACAAAAACAGCTACATGAGGGAAGGGAACCAGGAAGGATATGCCACACGTGCAATGGTGTCCACACTGTCCTGTGCCTAAAAGAAAATTAAACTCTCATCTTCTAGAGTGCAAAGATAATAAATAGTGCTTAAATTTAAGACAGGAAGAAGCAACAGTAATGTGTCAAATGCAATCATAGAAATGCAAAAATACTTCATCTGGAGAGATTAGAAAGGTAAGGAGGTGTGCTGTACCTGTGTTAGTTTTATCAACAATCATTGGAGGAAATATGGCTCTTTTAAACTGTATGCATTTAACTTTTATTTTTAAAAAAGAAGACTTACAGCCGGGCACGGTGGCGCGCACCTTTAATCCCAGCACTCGGGAGGCAGAGGCAGGCGGATCTCTGTGTGTTCAAGGCCAGCCTGGTCTACGTAGTGAGTTCCAGGACAGCTGGGGCTACAGGGAGACCCTGTCTCAAAAAGACAAAAAGATAAAAAGAAGGCTTACATAAATTACTTAGAAGAAATATAAACTTATTACTTAGAGCTATGGATTAGTACCAAAAGAATAGACTCAAAGTAGCTACATAATTATCTGGAGTTTGGGTTTGATTTTAAAATAAAAAATTAAATGGCGAGAGTTCTAATGAATCCTGGGAACACCTTGGCCTGGCCAAATAAAAGTGGATCTGGTCCGAAGAGAAAGAGTTTCACCTTATTTCAGTTAAACAATGTAGGCTACGCATTCCAACAACCAAAGTCATGTTTCTCCCCTTTAGAGAGAACCTTGCTATTTCAATATAGACATGTATTCATGAACAGGCCCATAAATAGTCCTAATTAGCTTGTTTGCTTCCATTTTAATGAGACTACTTTCAAATTGGCACCCACATTCTATAGAATTGAAACTTGGAAGACTGTAATCTCCCTCTCAAGCAGGGACAACGGAATGCTCGTCCAAGAGAGCTTCCATTAGACCCAAGCCCTTTATAGTCCATGTTATTTGGCGCAATATACTGTCAAACTTGGATAAAAGGCTAAAAACTGAGCAGTCGTTTCAACCACTTATTTTCAGGTCCAAATGCAAGCATGATGGAAGGGTTCAGGCAAAGCACTAGGAGAGAAATAACACAGTGCACACAGGCTTCCTCGGGCTGAGAGCTCAGCTGGCCTTCATTGAAGGGAAACCACAGGAGAGAGGGGAGTCCATGATCCAAGACTGGACCCAGAAATCAAGAATTTGAAACTACATGACAACCTCAAAAGTCCAAATTAGCTTCAGACCACACAGGAAATACACCTACCTCATCAAAGCCAGGAGTCCATAAGGAATCACCACCACCACCACCACCATCATTATCATCATCGTGGTCAACCACAAGCATCATCATCATCATCATCATCATCGTCATCATCGTCCTCCCAACCACAGAGCACAGCTTAGGGATGTGACTTAAACAACAGTGAAAATAGCAACTAGAAGGTTTGATGCCCTTGGAAGTAAATGGAGGTAAACAGTTGTGGCATGCATCATAGTAACGATGAACAGTGTTCATGTGTCATAGGACTGCTCACAATCGAACAACTACATCTTGCTGTGACAAGCACTGTACTTGACAGCTTCCATGCTGTATATTTTAGAATTATAGCAATGTTGAGAGGATGATTTGATGACATCCTACAGCTCAGAGAAAGGCAACGATTTCTGCAGAGCCCCATGAGCACTTAGTTAGCAGACCCTGGATGGGGCTTCTCTGGGTTCCCCCTTTCCTGCCTTTCAATTCTGCCTCTTTCTTTGTGGAAAGCAAATTACAAGTGCTTTCCCCCAGGATCTTTTACAAACTGATCATGTTATATCCAGACAGCATTATATATAAGAAGGACCAGGTCAGTTACTCTTGACTTTAAGTGAACAAAAGCCCAACTTGAAGGGACTGAGCAAGTAGCCTAAAGTTGCCCAGCTCATCAGGCAGAACTGGACCTACCCAGATGGGATAGCTCCTTCTCTATCTCTTCTTAGCCCAACACACCATCTATGAAAGATCAGGGTCAATGCTTATCCATGCCCTGAGATTCCAAAATAATTTCTCATTTAGGTTTAAGATAGGCTGATCTGCGGTAGGGAAATGACCCAGCAGTTAAGACCACTTGCTGTTCTTGCAGAAAACCTGGGTCTGGTTTCCAGCAACTACACAGTGGCTCACAACTGCAACTCCAGTTCCAGGGCGTCCAGTGCCCTTTTCTGGCCTTCACAGGAACCTCATGCAAGTGGTCCACATATACACACACAGGCAAAAACACTCTTACACATAAAATAAAAATAAATAAATCCTGAAAAACATAAACTGATCATATATCATCCAAACAAGGAAACTTCTGAAAGTGGAAATGGGTACTAGGAGTCATAAATCTAAATAACTGACCAGTACAGGCTGTCCCAGACAAGGTCAGCACTTAGGGTTAATATATTAAGAGAAAAATATCCCTGGCATTGTCCCCCTGGAATTATTCTTGATACAGTAAAGAAAATAATTTATATCTGCCTCAGTTGCTGATGCATTCGATACCAAGTGAGGAAGACCCTTTAGAAGCTGCCATGTATGTGCTATGCTCCATTAACCTTTAAACATTAGTTGTTTACTCTTTCCAGAATAGAGGCCAGTAAACAACTGCCTGCAGACTAAATGTCCATTTGGGCCGGGCATGGTGGCACACGCCTTTAATCCCAGCACTTAGGAGGCAGAGAGGCAGGCAGATCTTTCTGAGATCCAGGCCAGCCTGGTCTACATAGTGAGTTCCAGGACAGCTGGGGCTACAGGGAGACCCTGTCTCAAAAAGACAAAAAAAAAAATGTTCATTTAGGGCCTGTTGTCAATAAAGTTTTATTGAAAGACAGTTGCACCTATTTATTTATGTGTGATCTGTGGCTGCTTTTGAATATTTGAAACCGATTTCATATAGGCCATAAAACACAAATGACTCACTCATGGGTTCTTTGCAGGAAGTTTGCCTACTCCAGTGAGAAAACAAAATCAGACTCCTTAGTCAAGGAACAAGCTGTCTGTGCTCTGACCCCGAATCTGATTCCAATCCTCAGCCTCATCTCCATGCTGTGCTTTTAACATGCCTGCCTTTCCAGAACTCTGAACACCAACAGCCCTTTGCACACCTTTCTCCAATTGCTTGGTGTGCCAAGCTTCCATGTTCCCTCTGATCAACACTCTTCAAGATGAAAGTGTTGTGAGAACTGAGCACTTAGAAGAATGTCTGAGTGCTAGAGAGGTGGCTCAGAAGTTAAGACCACTGGCTTCTCTAAGACCACAGATGCTGTGGTAGAGGATCTGGGTTCAGTTCCCAGCACCCACATGACAGTTCACAACCATCTATAACTCCAGTTCCAGAGGATACAACCCCATCATCTGGGCTCCACAGGCACCAGGCACATACATGGTGTGCATACATACATGCAAACACTCATACACACAAAATAAAAATAAATTGTTTTAAGAAAGGAAGAGTATCTGGGTCCACAGGAATCACTCAGCAAACATCAAATACTCCTGTTGTGATATGATTTTTAAGCTAATCAACCCACTTTCCCATTTTTTTTCAGCTTGACATCCATTAAACAGCCAAAGCTAACGTTGTCATGTAGAAACATTGTACACACAGAAGTTCTAGAAACATCTGAAGTGCTCTACACACATGAGTTTGAATATTCAAAAGTTTATCTTTGCAGAATCTTCTCTCATCATCTGCTCAGTCAACCCAGGCCCTGACTGAACAAGTTAAATCAAGAAGCTAAATCTAGAGTCTGAAGAGCTCTGGGGGTGGTCTTCGAGTGGTGTGGCCAGTCTGAACCAGAACAAAGCTGAACCAAATACCCAGCATTAAAAACATGTGCCTTGAAATGCCAGTGACATTCTTTACAAATGACTTCATTATTTATTGAATCTTTGGAATCATGAATGGCTTTTTTTTAACCATCTTGTTTTACAATAATTCAAACTTTTCTTTCTCTATTCATAGCACTGGGTAGAATATTAGTCATTGAGTTTACTGATAGCAGAGGATAAAGAGCACATGTTAAAAATACACACACCAAGTATACCAAATGGATCTGTAATTTTAGGCTGCCATGCCTTTCACTGAGCTCTTCCCAGAGTGTTCCCGCAGCGTGAATAATAACAGAGTTTCTGGCTTACTTTTTTTTCTTACAGATGCATGAACTGGCCCTGGATACATTCATCAGAAAGGAAAAATTCTCCCAAAAAGGCTCATTGAGAAAACATCTATGAAAACAAGCCTAGAAAGCTGCATTGTATCCATGAGTGGGGCTGGTTTTGGTACAGCATACCTAACTCCTCACTTTACAGTTGATGACGAAGATATCCGAAGCCCATAGAAAACTATATGCCAAGCCTAACTCAAACTGCAGACCCAATCCTGGTTAATAGAGGTTTTGGAGTTGCTATGAAAAGAAATACCTACTAACTTCCTGAACTCTAGAGTACTTAAAGAAAAAATATGTTTACAATGTACTTTTCAAATCAAGATAAAAAACAAAATCTTCAAAAGCTGGAAATCATGAAGGGAATTGCCAAGTCAAAGTAATACAAACGGGAAACTAGTTAGTACACAGATGCCTCTCTGGGGCACCAGACAAGGTGTAGGGCACCGCATCCTGGGTTGGGGTCACAACAGCCCTATCAGGCGGGGTCTGGCTGTCTAGGCTACAGAAGCCTGGAACTGAATGTGAGCACATGGAGAAAAGGCATCTAAAAAAATATTGAGCGTTTTCTTAACTTATGTCCTGGCAACTGGATCGTCTCTGCTTCTAAAGTTTACCACTTGTTCTGAGAGTCTGGCTGTGGTCTGAATTCTGCACTGACTTTACACAGAACGACTCAAGAAGGTTCCAGATAACTGCCGGCCTTGTGATGCACTTACCTGATCAGCAAATATGTTTTGACCAGAGTCTTCATCCCAGAACTCGATGTAGTACCAGAAACTCAAAACCCAAGGGACATTTCTTTGCTCTGGAGATAAACTGTCAAATAGAGAAAATTCCATGTGGTCTAGCGTGATAAAATATTCATGTGAGCACCACCTGGCAGATCACTCTCTGCCCCTCCTCTCCTCTCCTCCTCGTCCTCCTCTCTCTCCATCCACTCCTTTCCCCTTCCTTCCCTCGCTCTCCTGTCTTTCCCTTCTCTCTCCTGGATCTTCTCTCTCCTCTTGCTCCTCGCCCCCTCCTGCCCACCACCTCTCCTCTCCCCCTCCCCCACATTTATCTCTCGTTTCATCCGGGCTACAAAGCCAAAAGCCTGAAGCAGTCCACACCAAAATTCTTTGGAAAGCGTCCCTGGGGGACTTTAGGTCTGGAGAAAAGGCTTCTTCTTAGAGACTGGTCTGTCTGAGACCTCATCTGACATTAAAATTAAACTGAGCGTTATCGACCTTTTCCTGAAAACTCACAGACCAGAAACTGTTGACAAAACTCTTTAGTGTGTAAAATAAATGTGACACACTTTTGTTTTTCCTCTGAAAACCCTGTGTTACAGGCAGTTGGTAAATGGTCTTCCTGTGATACATCACTTTTAGCAGCTGTTTCATTTCCCTGGTTTTGGAGAAGGCGACCCAGGGCTGTGCTGTTCTGTGAGTGGCATGACACACAGCCTTTCAAATTTGGCTCCACTCGCCTTCTGGGTGTCCTCCCTCATCTCCCTGGAGGCACCCCACCTTGACACCCGCCTCAACCACACACATGTAAGATGCTCCATGCAAATAGCTCAAGCATTTTTAACACCTGTCATGATTTTAAGCAAGGAAATACCTGCTTTAAAGAGCGTTTCTTGTCCCTTCTTGCATACTCTGAAAAAATACAGCTTACCCTTTAAGATTGAAGACAGAGGCTGTTTTCCATATGAAAGAACCCTGCCTTCCTCTATAAGTATACACAGACTCACAGGCAACACAAACAAAACCTGCTGCAGTCAGTATGAGACTCAGTTCTGAGTCAGGCACCAGCTTCAGATTCGCCGTTTTCTGACGACTTCCAATGAACTGGTCAACTGGTCAGCACCCAGGCCAGGTGGATCCCAACCAGCTTTAAGTCCACCTTCAAGTGGTATGACACCTTCCTCTGGTCTCCACAGGTACCGAGCGCATGTGTACATGAGCAGATCCATACGCATAAATAAAAATTAATAAATCTTTATGGCTAGAGAGATGCCCAGAGGTCATGAGCACTGACTGCTCTTGCAGAGGACCCAGGTTCAATTCCCAGTACTCACATGGTGGCTAACAACCATCTGTAACTCCAGTTCCAGGAAATCTGATGCCCTCTTCTGACTGCTGCAGGTAGACATGGATGTCCTTACATGCAAGGCAATTCACTCATACAAATAAAGTAAAAATAAATAAAATATTTAAAAAATAAACATATTTAGCCAGGCATGGTGGAGCACGCCTTTAATCCCAGCACTTGGGAGGCAGAGGCAGACAGATCTCTGTGAGATCGAGGCCAGCCTGGTCTATATAGCGAGTTCCAGGCCAGCTGGGGCTACAGGGAGACCCTGTCTCAAAAAGACCAAAAAATAAATCTTTAAATAGAAATAATTTTCCTAATGTATTTGATTCACACACACACAAAAGATGTTACCACTTGTCAGAACCAGCAGAGAGAAACACCACCACCCGTTTCTTTTTAATCAAAAGTAAAGATAGAGCATTGCAATAGGAAGACATTCCAAAGAGAGACTCGTCAAACTGTAAACCATTTCTTATACGCAGCCCCTGGATCTGTAGAGACCCAGTAAGCCAGCAAGGACAGGACAGGCCTTGCCCCTCAGTCAGGCCTGACCTGAGCAACAAGAGTTACCCATGGCTAGGCTAGAGGTACAGTGTGTTCACTCGCCATTATTACCCATAATACATCACATTAATGAAACACAGTCTACATGTACAGTTCCCTGGAGGGACATAGGGAAAGACAGACAGGCACATTGGCTTGTCACAACCAACGCACATAATCTTTAAATGACCTGGAGTGAGTGTTGATATACATGGAACTATGCTGAGAATTTACACAAATATCATGCTCTAACATACATACTCCAAACAGAAGAGGA
>NW_008349770.1:956778-964875 GCF_000622305.1 Nannospalax galili | reverse complement strand
GGGAGGGGGGAGGGAGGGATGGGGGAGGGAGGGAAAGATGAAAGGGAGGGAGGGAGGAAGAACAACACTGCATGTCCCTCCACTGCATGGCTTTCAGCTGCTCAAAAAAGACGCAGATACACAGGTGCCGCACTGAGCACCACTTTCCAACACAGGAAGAGAGGACACAGATGCATCTGCACACAGAGTCCCTCTCCCTGTCCAGTGGCTGTGATAAAATACCCTGACAAGAACAACTTAAGGAGGCTGGAGAGATGCTCAGCAGTTAAGAGCACTGCTGTTCTTGCAGAGGACCTGGGTTCAATCCCCAGCACCCATATGGTGGCTAACAACCATCTGTAACTCCAGGTCCGGGGATCTAAAGCCCTTTTCTGACCTCTGCAGGCACTGCACGACCTGGGTGTACTGACATACATGCTTGCATAACACTCATACACAGAAAATTTAAATAATTTTAAAAACACTTAAGGGAGAAGCGTTTACTTTGGCTTGTGGGCCCACTGTGGCAGGGATGACAGGGCCTGGTGGCATGGGGTGGGGCAGGGCGGCAGGGGCAGGTGCAATGCCCCTGAAGAGGAAGTGGGCTAGACTAGACAGCCTCAAGACCCTCCCCCGGTGACTTACTTCCTTCAGGGAGGTTCCACTTCATAAAAGTCCCACAACTTTCCCAAGCAGCGCCAAGAAGGAGGGACCAAATGTTCAAATGGTGGGAGACATCTCGCATTCAGCCACAGCAAACACCCACATCCAACAGGTCTTACCCCACAGCGGGCTATTCAATCAGGACCCTGCTTGCACAGCCCTGTCAGGGACAGACACAGTGGGGCTGACTGGTGCCGTGTGTCACACCTGCCCAAGCAGAACAAGGAACAGTCCAGCCTGGGTCAGCAGAGGATAATCATAAGCAAAGAGCTGTGCCCAGCACAGGTGCTAAGGTGACTGAGGTCCCTGGGCCACTCCCCGGGGGACAAGCTGCATGCAAATGCTTTCCCAGATTCTTTTTAATGTTCTTACTTCCTCCAACAAACAGCAGTAAACTTGCACAAGAGCAGTACGGTTAGCTTTCAGTGAGCTACCTTACCAGTTTTGCTCAAAAAGGGAGTGCACACGTGAGAATATACAGGCTCTGCAGCAGGCTAGACAGCCCTTCAGCAATCAGTCTTAGCTTCGCTGTTGAGATCGTTTTCCCCATCTCTTCCACCTGCTCATCTGTTTACCTCCCTCTACCTTTTGGCTTTCATTTCTGTCCATCAGTAGCCATGGTAACGCCCACAGATGAAACAAGACAGAGCGTCTTGAAGCCTGGGCTCTGGCAGCATTTTTCATGGGGCAACACCGTGTGCCGTGTGCACAAAGCCCCCCTTCCTTCCCTTTCACTCTCCACCCCCTTAGTGGCAGCCAAGACCATCTGTGAAACTTAGGAGACGGCAGTCTGGTACATTTAGATTCATAAACTTGCAGATCAGTCTGTCAGTATTTCAGAACACTCTTGCACTGGAAACTGTCGGGTTAGTCTCGCCACTTCCTATTAACCCTCCCTAAGCATCATCCCTGAGCCACGAGGGAGCTTTCCTGTAAGATATTCTAGTCCTTATTCATCTTAGACCCGATTCTTCAAATCCTGATGTCTCTCTGGCTTCCACAGCACACATTCAATGGACTTCTGCCATGAGACCCCTTCTGAGTTCTCTGGTAGCCGGTGCGGACTTAGGTGTGAGGGCAGCATCCTAAAACTGCCTGCCTAGAAGCAGTCCTGATTAGATTCATGAATTTCTGGGCTCACCCAGATGGAATATCGAATTATTCTCTGTGTGGCTTTAAATGAAAAGCGATTACAAGGCAGTGAGGATGTGTCTGGAACACACGAAGTCGGAGAGTGAGTGGGGGCCTCTGCGCAGACAGCACATAGATGTGTGAGATTGTAGGCAAAGCAGCACAGCCTGCGTAGCGTCGACAAAGTTCAAATTGCTGGTTTGGCACCAATGATTATTATCTAAAGTTATCAAATTAGTGTTGCTTTTTCTCCACAAATACTAATGACTCTGAAATGGGCTCTAATCTATAAACACATTTCATGTTATCAGGATACAAAAACACAGTAGCTTTGCAGTTCTTTGATTTCTTCAATTTATTTTTTGTTGCTGTTATCATTGCTATTGCTGCTGCTGCTGCTGCTATTTTTGAGACAGGGTCTGGCTGTGTAGCATAGACTGGCCTTGAACTCAGTCCTCTTGTCTCAGCCTCCCAAGTGCTGTGGTCACAGGCCTGAGTCACCACACCGGACGTAATAATAGATGTGGGAATGCCTTTCAAGCAGCCTTTGATGATTTCATACAATATCTTTTACATCCTTCAAATTTACATAATATGGATTTTAGACCCATCTTATGAGAACAGAAATTGACTCTCAGAAACATCAACTAGTTCAGTTAAGGTCACATAACAAGGCAGGAGTGAGCCCAATCCACAGTCCCTTAACTTGGGATTTTGCCAGTGACCCACAACTTCAGCTGCCCGCCAACCTCGAAGCGCCTGGTTGCACTTGCCGTGAGTGCCCTCACCACCACATTCTCTCTCCACGCGGGCTTCTGCTGAGCCTCCGGGCACTTCACCTCTTTAATTATCCACCATCAGCTGAGTTTAAACTCCTTCCTAGACATGGCATTTTAGCCTTTTGCTCAGGCTCTCACCGAGTGCCTGCAGACCTGCTTCCAATCTTCAAGTGTACCAGCTTGGACTTGATCAGTCCAGCCTGAACTCTGGGCCATGAAGAACACCGTAGAGCGTGTTAGCTCACCAAGTTCAGTTCGCGTCGTCCTGTGGACTTTCCCTTGCTCTCAGTCGGCTTCCCCAGCACACCTATTCCCCAGCGGGTCCAGGTCAGAATCCCCGCCACAGCCCCTCAGATGGTGATCTCCAAAATGACCCTCATTCCATTCCGCTGTACGGACAATGCTGAATCCTGTCATGAAAGTTGCAACTTCCTCCTCTTCCACTTCATTCTTCGTCCGCTCACAGGGAAAGGCGTTCCATCTCAGAATCTGCACCCCAAGGATTGCTCTTCAACAGAGCACATGACACAAGGAAAGAATCCGCCAGACACTAAGTGTGAGCGTCATGACCAGGAGGCAGCACCTGGGTACTCGAGGTTATCTCACAATGCTCTGTCTATCCAGAGGCATGAATTTTTGCCACATTAATGGGGCTGCCTAATGTTCAACACAGTCAATAGAACCATTACAGAGTGGTGTATATTTTTAAAAGCTAGAAAACCATAGCCAGTGCACACCTGTAGTCCCAGCACTCGGGAGGCAGAGGCAGGCGGATCTCTGTGAGTTCAAGGCCATCCTGGTCTACATAGTGAGTTCCAGGCCAGCGGGGGCTACAGGGAGACCCTGTTTCAAAAAATAAAAAATAAAAAGCTAGGTAACCAAATAATGCAAACAAAACACAGAAAGCAAAACAAAGTAGACAGCAGTGAGGCAGTTTTGTTCTTTGGTCCGTAAAACCAGCGTAAAAGATTCCCTTTCAGACACGATGAAGAACTTTGGGTGATAATACGTCTACTGTAATGCACGTTACATCTACTGTTGCAGAACTCTGTCATCTGGGTATCACATGTTCACTGTGTCCTTGACATCCCTATGGTTATTCATAAGAGGTCTTCACAAGAGGGAGCCACCAGCATGGAGTCACAGCGCAGCACAGAAGACCCCGCCTCTCCCCAAGAGAGGCGTTCACCCGCTTTAACAGTTGTTTGGGAGAAAGGGATCTCTTCAGTGGTAAAGCTGCCCATAAGTTGACCATGCTCCTGTGGGTGACCCCTCACCCTCACTCCTGTAAGGAACCCTAATTATGCTCACTGTTTCACCAAGCTGGACTTTGGTGGAAACTTTTCCTTAGCCTGTCACTGCTGACTTTATCTGGGGTATGTAGAAATACATGCTCCAGGATAAATCACAGAGCAGCTACGAGGATATTATATTTGCAAATGTTACTTGTAGATTTTTCCCTGTATTTTCAGAATCTGAAATTCCTTCAGAAACACAGAAAGACTTCCATCATCTAGTCCCTATCTACTGGTCTAACCTTGTCATCACAACCACCTCCTGGGTGTTCTATGCTCAAATTACAATTTCCTGTTTGGCTGCATAAAGTCCCAGGTTCATGTCGAGCCTCCTCCCCACCAGCAAGGCAGGACGTGGAGCTCAGTGATGGAGGCCGAGGAGGGGTAAGCGCACTGCTCACCCGTTCACCCGCCTCCCCGAGACTCTCAGACACAGCAGGGAGTTTAGTCAAGCAGGAACTCCTTTATTGCAGGTGTCACAGAGATTATATAGGCAAAAAACGCAGTTTGGAAATCCCCTCAGAAACCCCCTCCCCCAACGCACCCAATCAGCTTAAAGGTCAACCTGCCACATGGGCAGGGTCCCCCCATAGGCATCAACAATGATCACGTGCTGATCATGCACCGCCGAGGGTTGTAGAAGGACGGGCATCCAATTCAGTGATCTTCAGGACAAATCAGGCCGCACCCTGCTTACTTCCTCTAGGCGCCATCTTGGCAAGGCAGGGCCTTTAGGTCCCCACAGGTTCACACACAGCCTAGTCCCTTGCCCTAAGGCTGCTTCATTTCAAAGTGTTCCTCTGAGGCCATGCTGAGTGGCATGTCACAAACTGCTCTTTCCCCATCCTCTGGGTTCTCAGAGAGCTTCCACGTGCCTGTGTGTACACTGACCTCACTCCGCTGTGATTATTGGTATCCACAGAGATACTAAATGACCTCCACAGGTCTCTGCTCAAGGCATGGCCCTCGGGGTGGCACTATGGGAGGTGGTTGACATTTTTCTCAATTGGAAAATCAGGGAATGGGATGTTGTTAGCTGAGGTCATCTGTTTCCACTAAGTTATTGATGTTCTGAATTTAATAAAGTTCAGCAATACGATAATGATTCAAATCTGAAATAAGAATCATAACACCTATAACTGATTTGAAAACAAAAACTGATTTAATATATACAGAAATTCATACACAAAACTGCAACGTACATTGTCAGGTGCATGTTGCGATGATCAATGTGGGAGCTTATACAAAGATCTCAAAAGTACAGTCAGCCCTTTGAATGAAAAATATTTTTTTTTCACTAACACATTCCAGAGCAAGGATACATCTCTTTCAAAAGTGGATGTAAATTTTTAGGTTCACAGCTGAATTAATATCGTTATACAGTATTGAACTCAGTATAAACCCTGTAAGAATGAGTTTTTAACCCTTTAAAGAAGCTCTCCATTTCATAACACTTGGATGTTTGCGCATGCATCTCTGGTCTCTATGTATCGATTATTACTAGTCACAATTGGTTACACTTGGATCCTTGGCACCTCAGTATGGATATAAAGTCATCGGATAGATTTCAATGGTAATGTTTTTTACCTCTACTAATTAACATGAAGCAAATTTGTATGCTTCTTCATCAAATATAACTCATAATTTTTATTTGTTAATTTTTTGTGTGTATATCATACAGAACATCCCAAACAATCTTATTCATCTATATACCCTCATCCCAAATGGCATTCCCCCATAGCTGCCCCCTCCACTGGAGCCCCCATAGCCTCCCCCCTCCCACACACTGGAGCCCATCTACTCTGTCATCCCACTTACTGTCCACTGTGTTGTCAGCACCCCCAGCCATTCTCCAGTGCTTGTCCATCTGCTGAACTAGTCAGCCTATCTAGAGATCCTTGTTTTAGGAAGATCAGCTTTTCCTCATCTAGCAGCAATCAGTGGTCAATATTCCTTTAGATAAGATTGGGGTCTGCTGTTCGTTTTCCAAGTTCTAAGCAGGATTACTGTCTGGGAGTCTTTTGGGCCACGTTGGCCAATAACTCAAAGGAAGGTATCTCCTGTCTGGTATTGTTTCTTGTTAGGTAGCCTTTAGCTATACATATGGACTCTTAAAAAATTATATTGACCCCACTAATCTTTGGTTATACTTTCCTTTTGGGTGTTTAAGACCACACAATTAACCCAGATAAACCAATTTATTTTTACTCTTAATGTCATTTGAGGATCTGTTCCTCAGGGGTCACATGGGCTTGGGAGGAGCCCCTGGCTCCCTTCTTTTACCAGTTCCATCTATGTGAAGATAAGTCAAAGGTCCTGCTCAACCATGGCTGGCTTCACTTGGAAGCATGGAGGAAATGTTTCCTCTGTGTTGACCCTCCTTCTTTGGAGACTGGACACTGGTTCAAGTCCATCTGGTGGGGTCTCCACGGCCTCCTTGCTCAAGAGGACAGGTGACTCACTGCAGTTACATGACATTTTGAGAGATGCTTATAGTCCCCTGGAACTAGTCTACCTAGGAGGGCAAGGAACAAAAATTGTCCTTTATGTCCCTCTGTCCAAATTAGTATAGGCCTCAAAGTATGGCTGTTAAACATCCAAGAAGGTTACTTCCACTAGTCTGGTACTTTTAATTACCATGTGCCATGTAAATAGAGCTTGGGCAAAGTCCAAACACTCTCAGATAAACCCCGCCTAGACATACATTACATTCTTTGATCTGGTTTTATGTATAATTCATCAGTAGGTTGTTGGCCTAATATGTTTCCCTCTGGTTTTCTAAAACTAGCTAGGCATTATTTATCTCTCACATTGTCTAACCCCTCAATCATGGTTACCTCAATTAAAGTGCCCCCATTCTTCCCCTTTATCCCTTAATAACACCCTTCTCCTATGGTCCCACCTCTCTTGAGCTCCTTCTTTCCCTTCATCTCCTAGGTTCCTTGTATACCCTTCCCCCCCACACTTAAAATAACCCCATTGGGAAAGAAAAATCTTCCATGACACGAACAACCTGAAAGAATACATGTCCACAAAACCAGCTCTTCTAAGAATACTTGAAGCAATACAGAGAGAAGTTAGGGAAACAACTATGTCCTAGGGGCAACGAAAGAAAATAAAGATATTATCTAGGAAACACAAAATTATACAGAGAACACAAACAGCAATCAAAATGAGGGCAACCAATACACATCTTTCAATAATAACCTTAAATATCAATGGGCGGAATTCCCCAGTCAAAAGTCACGGGCTAATTAAATGGATTAAGAAACAAAATACGCTCTCCTAGCCATCTCTCCTACCCTCAGCCTCTCTTGGGGTAAGTCTATCGCAGAGCCCTCCGTGCCTTGACTCCCCCGACCTCATTCACCCTTCCAGATCCCCTGCTGTTCTCTACTCCTAGTTTGGGCCTTATGCCATTCCTAGTCTTGGGTCCCAAGACACCTGCGGAACCAATACTGCTTCCTGATTCTTTTCACCCAGAATAACTTAGTGCCCTCCTTGGGCCCCAGGAGCACTGCTTCTGGACCTGGCCCTGCCCTCTCCTCCCTCTACTTCCCTGGTCCTGATACACCCGCCAGCCTCTTTCTGGGGCTGACAGCCTCTTTCTGGGGCTGACAGCCTCTTTCTGGGGCTGACAGCCTCTTTCTGGGGCTGACAGCCTCTTTCTGGGGCTGACAGCCTCTTTCTGGGGCTGACAGCCTCTTTCTGGGGCTGACAGCCTCTTTCTGGGGCTGACAGCCTCTTTCTGGGGCTGACAGCCTCTTTCTGGGGCTGACAGCCTCTTTCTGGGGCTGACAGCCTCTTTCTGGGGCTGACAGCCTCTTTCTGGGGCTGACAGCCTCTTTCTGGGGCTGACAGCCTCTTTCTGGGGCTGACAGCCTCTTTCTGGGGCTCCGAGTCTTACCTTTCCTCTCCCTGATCCTTTGCATACAGTACAACCCAACTACTCAATCCACTCCCTGGGAAATCTTGGGGCTTCTTCCCACACCATCTGCCTTTGCATCCCTGTGTGGCACGCCCACGTCCAGGATCTCAGGTCAGTCCAACACCCAAGTTCTTGAGGCCAAAATCATTCTTAGAAAATTCCAGACCTAAGGAGAAAGTCTGAAAACTTATGACCCACATTGGAATTGGGCCACCTCGGAACTCCTGAAGACAAAATCAATCCGGCCTCGACAAGATAAAATCAAAAGAGAGAACCAGAAGCTTAGACGAACCAGCTCTTCATACCCAAAAAGTAAACCACA
>NW_008349770.1:952677-953156 GCF_000622305.1 Nannospalax galili | reverse complement strand
ACCAGAGGGAACCATATTATTCCTACAATCTACTGACAAATTATACATAACAGATCAAGAAAAATATCTCTAGATAAGGTTTATTTGAGACCAACTGGTCATTACCCAAGATTTATCTGCATGACACACAGTAATTTAAAATGCCAGAATGGTGGAACTAACCTTCTTGGATGTTTAACAGGCATACCTTGAGATCTATACTAACTGAGTCAGAGGGACACAAAGGACACTTTTTGCTCTTTGCCCTCCTATGTCGATTAGTTCCCATGGACTATGAGCATCTCACAAAGTGTCCTGTAATGGTGGTGGGTCATCTGACCTCTTGATCAAGGAGGCAAAAGAGACCCCACCAGATTGACTTGAACCAGTGTCCAGTCTATAAAGAGGAGGGTCAACACGGAGGAATCATTTCCTCCATGCTTCCAAGAGAAGCCAACAATGGTCGAGCAGGACCTTTGACTTATCTTCACATAGATGGA
>NW_008349770.1:947275-951718 GCF_000622305.1 Nannospalax galili | reverse complement strand
CTGTTCTTCTCTTTCAGATTCTTTCTTTTCCTTTACCTCCCTGGTTGCTTTTCAGGATTTGGTGCTAGGATGAAAAATATTTTTAAGACACATCTGTATTCAATCAACAGTCTTTTCGTGCCATTACGCCCCAAGTAATAAGAGTCGTTTACATTGCACCAGTTACTGTAAATAATCTACAGACTATTTGAAGACCACAGAGGAAGGCGTAAAGGTTGTATGCAAAGGACACTATTTAATAAGTCACTTGGGCACCTACAGATTCTATGCCCTTGTGGAACACAGAACCAATTCCCCTAGACACCAAGATTGAATGAAAGATTGCATATGAATAACTCTGACGTGGATAAATGTACAGTGAGCATTGCTGTTTAATTTCCTTCATTCATTATTAAAGTCAATTCTCAAAAAAATCTAATCTCAGGCCTGAAGGGATGGCTCGGTAGTTAAGAGCACAGACTGCTCATACGGAAGATCTCAGTTCAGCTCTTTCATTTTTAAAAAAATATTTATTTCTGGCTTATGTGTATGAGTGAGTGTTTTGCTGGTTTTATGTAAGTGTAATGCCTGCAAAGATCAGAAGAGGGTGTTGGATCCCCTGGAACTGGAGTTACGGATGGTTGTCAGCTACCATGTGGGTGCTAGGTATTAAACCCCAGTCCTCTGCAAGAGCAGCCAGTGCTCTTAACTGCTGAGCCGTCTCTCCAGCCCCATGAGCACAGTTCTGAGTACCCAGGTCAGGTGGTTCACAACTGTCAATAGCTCCAGTTTCGGAGGATCTGATGCCTTCTTCTGGCCTCTGTGGGCACCTGCACTCAAATATACATTTTAATTTAAAATATTTTTTAAAGAAAGAAAATCTCTCATTTATCCTTGTATTCAGTTTGATAATCCTTGAAATTTCAAATTCTAAATCCTTGGACTTCAAGAGATTTTTTCTAGATTGCCTGAAAGAAAGCCATTTGCATCAATGCATCTTGAGGAAGATCTGCCCCCATCCTTCTTCATAGACCCAGTACACCCTGTCAATCCAGGTGGATACTAAGGATCCCACATGCATTTGTCAGATTCATGGATCCACACTTCACCACGAAGCCTGGGGTGAGAACTATTTTCAGATCTACTTGGTTTTATTTAGAATATGGACAATATCTCTGGGGGAATAGAGCACAAGGGCAATGACATTCTAATTTCTGTATTATATTCCTTCGTGTATATTATTACAATATAACCAGAACAGCTCACATTTTATCCACTGTACCATCGGTCTTTTCTTTAGACAAAATTAGAGATTAACTTTTGATTGTACATGTTTGCAAAATGTGAAGCTTCAGTGAAGTCAGAGCTAAGTATTACTAAGTGGCATTGATCATTTACAAGCTGGTATCCCTGGTCTTCAGAAGGGACGGCCTCTTCTCTTCCCTTCACTTAGCAGCTTTAAGCCACAGCCTCCTCTTTCACACAGCTCTTTTCTATTGTATATTCTGCCACATATTGATCATCCCATAAAAATTTAAAAGAATGTTTTCTTGCATAAAATGACCCAGTTTTGCAAAATGACATGTATGCAAATGCATGGTCTAAGTAACACAGAACAGACCAAAAGGCTTCAACAAAGCCATAAGCTCAGAAAGAGCACACGGAGGTGCTGGAGAGCTGCTCAGCAGCTAAGAACACTAGTTGCTCTTGCAGAGGATCCAGGTTCAATTCCTGGCACCCACATGGCAGCTAACAGCCATTTAAAACTGCAGTTCCAGGGGAATCTGACACTTCCTTCTGACTGCCCATAGGCATTGCACAACATGGGTGCACTTACATACAGGCAGTATATTCATACATATAAAAATAACAAAATATTTTTTAAAAAGAAAGGACATTTAACACCAAAGGAACAAAGAGGAAGAGCTGAGACACAGCTTTCGGAATTTCAACTGTTGGTGGTGTCAGAGATAAAAAGAGCTGTTGCAGTGCTTGAAGTGCTTGCTATACCTGCATCAGTTCTAAATGAAATCAGATAAATAAGCCCATCATGGTAAGAATGAGGTTAGTGCCAAGTGTTCTGAAGGACATTAATTAAATCCCAATTCCAACTTGTACTAAGACACTGTTGTCTTGAACTTGTAAATAAATGAGAATCATTCTAAATAAAGTTTACTTTAAGGGGGAAAATGGAGGTTTGAGCATAAATTCATTGTCAATTAACCCTTTCAGAAAACAGAAAAACGTAGCAAAATAAGGAATTAGTAAACAAAATAAACTATTATTGCTGGACTTCCCAGATAATGTATTAGCTTATTTGTACATTATGTGTATATATTAAATGCTTACTGTTGTGTGACACAGAAACACTATGCCCAAAGACTTCAGACACCTCAAAATCCAGTTGATGAAGAATATATATTCATAAAAAGGCACAGTTGTGATTGTCTATATAGAAAATGGTAGGGTATCTACAATACAAAAAATAGCTGGAAAACTAATAAATGAGTTTGACAAGGCCATAAGAGTAACGCAAAAACACAACTGTATTCCTAGACCCACCTTGACTGTGTAGAAGTCATCATGTAAAACATACCATTGTTAAAATCTCTTCAAATATATCAAAACTCTTAAAACAAATAGAGGATTTCTATGAAGAAAACTGCAAAATGCACAAGAAAGAAGTCCAGAGCAACAGCAGAAGGGGTGTGGAGGATGCCGCGGATCCCTCAGGAACTGACCCACCAGCTAATCATTACATCATTCCATTTAGCAGAGAAAAGCTTCTGAACTTGAGGGAAATACACAGGTCCTAGGACACTGCAGCAGTCTTCAAAAGGAGAAGGAAATGAGTCCTATCATTTTACCAGATGTTAAAGCTTAGTGTGTCACTAAGAGCGTGGTCTTTTCCAAAGGAGTGTGATCTAGAACCCAGAACCAGAGCCCTATACATATGCCCAACTGGTTCTTGAGAAAGTGCAAGAAAAGTCAATGGGAGAGTTTTGTCACTGAAGGGGCTGGTCAAACTTGACACCCCTGGGCAAAGCCAAAAAATCTCAAGCCAAACTTCAAACCTTTCACAAATATTAACTCAACATTAATCACAGATTTAAACGTAAAACCACATCAAAGTTTTAAGGGAAAAAGCATATGAGAAAATCTTCAGGACCTAGAATTGAGCAAAGAATTCTTAGACTTGACCCCAATGCAAAATTCATAAAGGAAAACATTAACTAACTGGACCTCACCAAACTGCTCTGGAAAAGATTCTGCTAAAAGAATGAAAAGAGCTGGGCTGGTGGCATGCATCTTTAATCCCAGCACTCTGGAGGTAGAGGCAGGAGGATCAGTTGCTCAAGGCCAGCCTCTGCTACCTAGCCAAATTGAAACCAGCCTGGGTTACATGACATCTTGTCTCAGAAAACAAAAAGTAAAAACACAAGGAAATGAGAAAGAGCAGGAAGAACTAAGACCAGGTTTATAAATCCTGTACCTGTCTCAGGTTAAGGAAATGCAAAGTAAGGCCACATGAGGTATCTCTGCATACCTGTCGGAGAGGGGAGGAAAAAGTAGTATCAGCACCAAATGCCATCAAAGTAGCAATAAATTCCATGTCCTAGCTTCTGCTGCCATGATAAACACCATAACAAAAAGCAACGTGGGGCAGAGAAAGGCTATTTCATCTTCTGGGTTACAGTCCATCATCACTGAAGTCAAGGCAGGAGCTCAAGGCAGGAGCTTGAAGCACACACCATGGAGGAGGGCTGCTCACTGCTGGCTCAGCTGTTTTACGTAGCTCAGGACCACTTGCCCAGGGCTGGTACCACCCACAGTAGGCTGGGCTCTCCTACACCAATTAGGAATCAAGGCAATGCCCGGGAGACATGCCCACGGGCCAGTCTAAAGGAAGAAATTCCTCAACTGGGGTTCGCTCTTGCTAAGAGTATCAGGTTGACAAATGAGTCTATGACACATTTCCTTATGCATCGTTGGTAAGAATATAAAATGGTTCAGCCATTCTGGAATGTAGTTTCCCAGTTATAAAACTAAACATCATACAATCTACAATTCAGTCTTAAGCATTGATCCAAGAGAAATGATGGTTTACTCTCTAAACATGGCATACACACATATGTAATTATTGTTGATCTATATTGTTATGTGTAATGCTGTACCTTGAATTGATGTCATAACAATATACACATGCACATACATCAGCATAACAGTAACATGCATATCATATGTATATATGTATCTGCAGTCACCGCCAGCAGCGGCCACTCCTCTGTTCTCACGGGAGCCACTACTTCATTCTCACGGGTGTCGAGGCTGCTCCTCCACTCACACTGCTCCTCCATTCACGCTGGGCTGAGGCCGCTCTTCTGCTCAACCTGTGCTGCCTTCTGTCATGGCTGCTTCTGCCTGGTCCCAAACCCCAGGGCTGGTGAGGAGACTGTCAGCAGA
>NW_008349770.1:916551-947106 GCF_000622305.1 Nannospalax galili | reverse complement strand
AGACTTAATGTCCTATCACAGAATAGCAGGTAGGATGCCTCATTAGCATACAGGGTTTCAGATTACAGAGCCTGGATTCCTGGAAACCATGTGACCCTGATTGTTGCAATATCTAAGTGTTGCAATTTGGAATTCCAAGGATGGTGATTAGGGAGTGTTGAGCTCTAGGCATCAGTTTCATGATCTGCCAATGGGAACAAATGTCACAAGGTGTTTCTTGTGGCTCCAGCAGTGGGGACATTTCCTCAGGCCTGCTGTATGGCTGTCATTAAGACTTTCACCCTAGACTTAAGCCTGTCTCCCACATGTATCAGCAATAACAATGCCTTAAATTATATCAATATAATTATGTACATATATCTATTACATATATTCATATATTATATATATTTAAATTATAATAAAGTGTATTTTAGATTTGATTAAAATGCTATTTTATTCATGTCAAAAGCAGGTGTTTCATATTCATTGAACCAGAAGGTGCAAACACAGCCTGGTATTCATTTCCATATTCTGTGCTGAAGGCATTTTTAGTCTTCAGAAGGTTGACAGATATGTTACAAAAGAACAGGGCACAGTATCCACCCGTTTATTTCCACCCATTCATCCACAGGGTCTGAGGCTCACATAATACATTCAGCACTGTGCAAGGGTCAGGAAAATGATCCACACCTAACACAGAAGATTAACATGTGGCAAGGATCAATAGTGAACCCAAACCAAGGATCAACAGTGAACCCAAACCAAGGATCAACAGTGAACCCAAACCAAGGATCAACAGTGAACCCAAACCAAGGATCAACAGTGAACCCAAACCAAGGATCAACAGTGAACCCAAACCAAGGATCAACAGTGAACCCAAACCAAGGATCAACAGTGAACCCAAACCAAGGATCAACAGTGAACCCAAACCAAGGATCAACAGTGAACCCAAACCAAGGATCAACAGTGAACCCAAACCAAGGATCAACAGTGAACCCAAACCAAGGATCAACAGTGAACCCAAACCAAGGATCAACAGTGAACCCAAACCAAGGATCAACAGTGAACACAAACCAAGGATCAACAGTGAACACAAACCAAGGATCAACAGTGAACACAAGCCAAGGATCAACAGTGAACCCAAACCAAGGATCAACTGTGAACCCAAACCAAGGATCAACCGTGAACACAAACCAAGGATCAACAGTGAACACAAACCAAGGATCAATAGCGAACCCAAACCAAGGGTCAATAGCGAACACAAACCAAGGATCAACAGCGAACACAAACCAAGGATCAACAGCGAACACAAACCAAGGATCAACAGTGAACCCAAACCAAGGATCAACAGTGAACCCAAACCAAGCACCGTCAGGTCCCTTGGTGTAGCAGGCACATGGACTCCATTGTCACTAAAAAACATAAATGTGAAATTGCATTTCCAGTGTTAAGAAGTGCTCTGTGGTGCTATGACAACATCAATCGGGGAAATCTGATTAGACAGAGAAAAGGAATGAGAAGGGAGTGGTCAGGAAAGCCCCTCCTGGGAGGATGGTGATGTGACGACAGACACGAACATCAGCAGAAATAAAGTTCAGAAAGCACAGCAGCAGGGAGCACACCTGACTGGTGGGTGTGGAAGCCTCAGGAGAAGCAGAGTGATGTGCTTGGTGACTGTAGGGCAATGTGGCAGGGAACAGAGATGGAGGCATGGCAAGATGCAGCCACAGAAGTGAGCTGGCCCTGTCGAGAAAGAGCTTTTGAAACCACAGTCAAGGACAAGAGGGTTTCCAGGAAGTTCATGATGGAATGTGGCAATCATGGTGTCTCAAAAGTACCACCATGCCCATCCAAATATGCTTCAAACACCCAATTAATAAGCTGTTGCATTATCCAGGTGAGGTCATGTACCTTGAATTGGTGTTGGAGAAAATGCAAGTGAGAATGTACAGCAGTGTTTTTAAGAGGTTCAGTCCAAAGAACCGAGATGGGCGGATGACCCTGTGTTCATAAGTCTGACCAGATGGTGGCGTCCTTCGCCAAACTAAAAAACCATGATGAAGGCACCCAGTTGGGCTGGAAACCATGAGTTCAAGGACAGTTTGAATTGAGTATGATGAGACATCTAGGAGGAGGTGCCAAACTGACCACTGGAAATGTTCTTTGGACATCCAGGAGTAAGATTTTAATCAGGGAGGAGAGGCCCTGAAAGTTGTGATTCTAGAACAAGTCTCCTATATAGAAAAAAAATTATATATACTCCTCAGTTACTAAAACGCAATACAAATACAACCTCATATGGTTCCTAATCTTAGGAATCTGAATAAAAAGAATAAGTTCTAAAAGAGTAAGTGTGACCAAAGTTTTGGAAATTTTGAAAGACAAGCTGATGCCACAAATACATGCCTGTGAGTTCAACATTAGACACCAAAGGACTCCAACAGATATGTAATAGGATGATTTGTAAGTTGTTTTAAAAAAAAATAGTTGTGGGCTGGAGAGAAGGCTCAGCGTTGAGAGCACCACCAGCTACTCTTGCAGAGCAGCCGGGTTTGATTCCCAGCACCCACATGGCAGCTAACAACCATACACCCTCTTCTGACTGCCACAGGCATTGCACAGCACAGGTGCATTTACATGCAGACAATACACGCATACACATAAAATTAAAATAATAAAATACGTTTTAACAAGTAGTTACTAGGCTAACTTCAGTCTGATGTGTTCCGTCCCTTTTATTTAATGAATTACTGTTAAAATGTGGTAAACTTCAAGTGTCAGCTTCAGCAGATATTTGTCAATCAGTCTCAAAAGCAATCATGAACAGTGTTGGCCAAATGGTGATCCTGGTATGATCTACACCTGGCTTCAGGAAATAGAACTGCGTCCTAAGAGGAGGAAGACGGTGATGAGCTGCAGCATTCTGACCGCAGTTCTGGATGAGGCACGATGCCTCCAGCTGCCACACCTGGGGAAAAAGGAGGGTGGTACCACAGCACCTTGGCCAGCACAATGCCCCACCTGTCTCTGCTAACCAGGCTGGAAGTCCTGATGGAAAAATGAAAGTGGCCAGAGTAGAGTGAAGGGTCAGAGGCAGTGTGGTCTTTGTGGAAAAGATTAAGGAAAGAGGTGTGGAAATCACCCTAGATCATCATATGGTCCCTAAATGTCATCACAAGTATCCCAATTAGAGAGAAGAGAGCACAAGGAGAGATGAAGAGGCAGTGTGAGATGGAGACAGAGCCCAGGTTGCTACCAGTCAACGCACACACTGAAGAAGCCAAGAGCAGAGTCTCCACTCCAATCTCTGTGGGGAGTTCAGTCAGGTTAACACCTAACTTCAGCCTAGACACCTCAACCCCCCAGGCTCCAGCCCTGGGAACTGTGACAGAATAAATCTCTGCTATTAAAGCCACCAGTCTGTTGTCATTTGTCATGGCAGCCAGAGGAAACAGACAGATTGAGGAGCCAGAGTGAGACGTTGCCATAACAGACCCTGAACACAGGAGGTACCATTCAACCTGGGCATCTCACAGACAGCCAGAGTGTTGAGTCCTTGCGTCAGCTGAAGAAAATGATCCTTTGAAGATCTAGTCACTGTCCAGTCCCCAGAAGAAATATGAGAAAATACTATGGGCACAGCAATTAAAATCACCTATTTCTCAAGGATAATTTGTCCTAGATTATCGGATATCATCACATTCCATATAGGACAGAGACAGAGTCTGGGGACAGATGAGCACACACTGAGAAGATGGGACACAGCAGGCCCAGGAAGCACAGAGCAACTCAAGATCCTGTAAGGCTTAAGAACTCTGTAAGCCCACCCTCAGTGACCAGCTTCCTCCAGCATGGCCACACCTTGTAAGACCTCCCAAAACAGCACCACCAACTGGGGACAAAATATCCAAATACTTGGAGCCTATGGGGGACATTCTCCTTCAAACCACTACAACATGTGTTCTTGTAACAAATAGAAGTTTGGGGTTACACACACACACACACACACACACACACACACACACGTGAAGGCACTGTGCAGATGAAAGAAGAGAGGAAGGCACGAACCAAGGAATGAAAGGCCCCCGAAGCTTGAAAAGTCCCTTCCCAGAACTTCCAATTTCTTGCTTCCAAAATAATACATTTCTACCTTTTTAAGCCACCAAGCATATATTAATTTGTTACAGTAACTATAAGAAACTAGAATAGTTTCTAATTCTAAAACTTGGAAGCTGTGAAGTCAAGTAGCAACACTTCAATAATCTGGGGCTTCCAGGACCACAGGTTCAGAGTGATGTGCACATCATGGATACAAAGTTGCCTTAAGCATCCTTAACAGAAAATTCCAATATGGAGGAAAGCAATGACATCCCCCTAGTGTTCAGACACACCATGCCCACTGCTGTTATAGCCTCAAAAAGACATGGACATACTGATAACTGTTTAAAGAAATCAAGAAGAGGAATTAATATGAAAGAGTTGAAGATTCTTGGAAGGGATTCAAGTACTACTTGTAGTAACCAATATTGTCAAATTGGTGGAATCAGAATCACCATGGAAACAAACCTGTGATCATGTTTATGAGGGAATTTCTAGGTTAGGTCAATTGAAGGAGGAAGACCCACCCTAATTACGGGCAGTACCATTCTGGGCTGGGGTCTCAGACTGAATACAAGGGACAAAGGGAGTACCTGCATCCATCTCTCCCTGCTTGCTGTGGATGCAGTGTGATCAGCTGACCTCCTGCCCCTGCCATCATGCCTTCACCATAACAGAATGAGTCCTCAAATTGTAAGCCTTCCTTAAGCTGCTTTGCTCAGTGTTTTGTGGTAACAGGGGAAGTAGCTAATACAGTGCTTATCCTGAAGAAAACCTTTTAAGGATGTGACAGCCGCTCTGAGACTACCCAGCAGCCCGTTCTCCCTCAAGTCAGAAGAGTATCTAATTCTTTGGGCTCTGAAGATCAAGACCTGGGTCTAAAGCTAAGCAGGCAGATGAAAGCTGCACTCATTAAAAGCCTGGAATTTTGATTCAAGCGCCTCACAGGTGCTGTGGGATTATGGGATGGCATCTCAGAGGGTCAGAGACCGAAGTCATTACCCACTGGGAGCACTGCCCCAGAGATTCCTGCAAACACTGCCAGGCAGGATGAGCTGCCCCTGGGTTCATCCAAACAGGATTCTGTGATTTCACTGCCACTAGCTGGAGGGAATTTGGTCAAGTTTACATCTTACAATATTTGAAGATTTGCTCGGCTTTGCCTGGCCTTTTCTTTCCACCCTGGTTACTGTGTTCACAGCTGACATTGAAGTGTTCTTGGCCAGCTCTGAGAACCCCATATTTTCACAACTTTCACAGTTGCAGAGTCTAGCCTAGCAACCAGTTCTGAATCTGAGCTTAACGTACAGAACTGGATGACACCATATGCTGTCTTCCTGTCCAAGCCCCACTAACAAACCCACACTTGCTTTTCATTGTTTTAAATAATTTTGTGTGTGGTGTATGAACATGTGTCTACATGTTCATGTGCATATAGATGCACGTGTGTGCATGCATGAAGAGGCCAGAGGCTGACATCAAGAGTCTTCAATCGCTCTCCAGCTTATATTTTAAGACAGGGTCTTTCACTGAACCCAGGCCTCACCAATTCAGCTAGACTGGCTGGCCATCCACTCTCAAGGATCTGCCTGCCTCTGCTTCTCCAGTGTTCAGATTACAGCTGCATGCCCCAAGACTCAGCTTTTTACATGGGTGCTGGGGATCTGAACTCAGATCCGGTTCTAGTTTGTTTCTCCATTGTGGTAACAAAACACTCTAATGCCAACTTGGGGAGGAAAGGGTTTATTTGTCTTACATCTCCCAGGTCACAGTTCATCACTTAGGGAGCACAAGGTAGGAACTCAGGGCAGGAACCTGAAGGCAGGAGCTGGAGCACAGGCCGTGGAGGAACACTGCTTACTGACTTGCTCTCCTGGCCCCTGCTCAGCCTGCTTTCTTACACAACATAGGCCCACCTACCCAGGGCCAGCCACCCACAGTGGGCTGGGCACTCCCACCTCACTCAATCAAGAAGATGCCCCACAGACATGGACACAGGTCAGTCCAATGGAAGCAATTCCCCAATTGAGGCTCCTTCAACCCAGGTGTGTCAAGTTGACACTAAAGCTATCCAGCATTATTGACCCCTTGTCAACTTGACACACAAACACATCACTATTAAACCACAACCTTTCCATTTTTTAGCCCCCAAATATGATGTTAATAATATCACAACAAAAGACAATACAACTTTAAAAGTCCTTAAAAAAAATTTAAAAGTCCATAGTCTCTTTTAAAAGTCTCTTAACTGTGGGCTCGTGTAAAATCCAAAGCAAGTACTGTCTTATTTCAAAAGGGAAGAATCGGGCACACCTAAGCAAAACCAGAGTCCAGCAAAGTAGCTCAAGGCTGGACGTCTGGGATTCACTCATGATCTTCTCATCTCCAAAGGGTTCTGGCAGCTCCACTTCTCGGACTCTGCCGTCCACAGCACACACAGCTTGTCTCGCAGACCCAGGCCAGCTCCATTCCACACCTACAGCTGTCCTTGGTGGTCATCCCACAGTCCTGGCATCTCCAAAAAGCTGGGGTCCCCACTGCAGCTGAGGCTGCACCCCACAAATGGCCTTCCCTGGCCTCTCAGGGTGCCAAGCCCCAGCTGCTCTCTGAGACCTCTCCCCATGCCTCCAACACCAGAACCGCGCAGGAGACTGCCACACATCACCAAGTCCTGCCTTTGGCTTGAGAAGGAGGCTCAGAGCGCCTCTGTACCACAGCCCCTGTGCAGACCCTGAGGAAATACCTCCTGGAAGACGTCACCGCGGTGATGCTGGTCTCTTGTTACTTACAGCTGATTTTTCAGCCCCAGCTAACCAGCATCAATTGTCCCAGTAAAGCAAAGGTTTCACTCCAGCAGCCCAGGCCTTCCTCCAATCACAGTCCCAGCTGATCAGAAACCACAGATTGTCAATTTAAAATATTCCACAAACAGCCCTGGTAGTCTCCACCTCCCTGTGAATCTTTACAAACCAGGCCTTCATCATCCACAACTCCCTCAGCATAACTGTTCCAAGCTCCACAGCAACAAACTGTAAGCACTCAATGGCTTTTCCAACCCAAAGTTCCAAACGCTTCCACAATCCTCCCCAAAACACCAAGGTCAGGTCTTTCACAGCAGTACCTACAATCCTGGTACCAATTTCTGTTCTGGTTTCTCCATTGCTGTGACAAAACACTCTGACCACTACCAACTTGGGGAGGAAAGAGTTTATTTGACTTACATCTCCAGGGTCACAGTTTGTCACTTAAGGACCCACGGTAGGAACTCAGGGCAGGAACCTGGAAGCAGGAGCTGGAGCACAGGCTATGGGGGAACACTGCTTACTGGCTTGTTCTCCCCTGGCCCCTGCTCAGCCTGCCTTCTTATACAACACAGGCCCACCTGCCCAGGGGTGGCACCACCCACAGTGGGCTGGACCCTCCCACATCACTCATCAAGAAGATGTTCCTCAGACATAGCCACAGGCCAGTCCAATGGAGGCAATTCCCCAATTGAGGCTCCCTCAACCCAGGTGTGTCAAGTTGACACTAAAGCATCCGGCACAGTTCCTCCAGCTGGTGCAGGAGGCCCTTCTCCAACTGAGCCATCTCCCCAGCTCTTTATCTCTGCTTACTGAAATGAGCTTGCAGCCTTCCTGAGTAGCTTTGAATTTCACCCCATAAAGCTCGCTGATCAGGTGTCCTCAGTCAGCTTTGAGTGCGCTTTCTCCTCCCTTTCTCTTAGTATCTAACCCACTAGATAAACATCGTAGGATTTAGAGACAACTCTGGGCCTTCCTCTTTGGTGATGGTTACAAAAGAGAAACACAACATGGAAATCAAAGGACAGTTATTTAAGAATCCAGGACTAAGAACTATTTAAGAATCTAGGACTAAGCCAGGGCCTTTTCTTGTAGTTTGCTTGCTCCTGAAGAAGCCAAGGAACTAGAGTTTCCTCAGAAACCATTGTGCTAAGGTTCCAACCCGCTGGAAATTACCTAGCAGAATCTCTGCCAGTGGTTTCCCAACATGCCATGGGGGCCCACAATTCTAAAGTGGGGGTCCCCTTTTTAGAAAGAGAACTTTCTAAGGTATCATTAACATGCATCGCTGGGCTAGAGAGAGCTCATTTGGTTAGTGCTTGCCTTGTAAGCATGACGACCTGACTTTGAGTCTCAGAGCCTGTGTTTTAAACAGTCAGGTGTGGTGGTTCTTCCTAACGCCAAGACTGGGGCAGTAGAGATGGGCAGGGCAAGTCCTCGGGGCTTGTCAGCCTAGTTGGTGAGCTCTAGATCAAAATGGAGGGGTCCTTCTCAAAAAAAAAAAAAAAAAAAAAAAAAAAAAAAAAAAACAGGGTGTGTGACTCTCTCTTGAGGAATGTCATCGGAGGTTGTCCTCTGGCCTACATGTGCACACACGTGTGTCTGCACACACCTGCACACACACATCCACCTCCACCCCACCTACCCCTACCCACCCTCACCCACATCTTCCACCCCCAGTCCTGAAAATTTTATCTGTAGCTACTTAGACTTGTTCCCATTCAACCCAGAATTTTGTCTAAACTATTTGTAGATGTCATTTTGACTTCAATTGTCTAGGGAAAAAAAAAACTCACAAAATCTAATTGTAAGCAACATGATTTTATTTCTGAAACAGGCAAACAACTGAGCAAAGGGTTACTTGACAGTAAGATGCAGGTTCTAACATCAAGATCGTCAGGTTACATCTAAGCTTGGTCTCAATATTGGAAATAGAATATTACACAGCCAGGGTATTTCCAGATCGCTTTCATTTCTTCTCTCCTGCCCCAAACAGCAGTTCAGCCATTTATGCACACAAGAGCACTAAAATCCCCAAAGCACATGCTCAGAAGTAATGAAAATGATTTACATGCATTTTATTCATATAAAAATGTCATATAAATACGGAATATCGTTTCAAATCTGATTTGAGAGGCGAAGCAAACATCCAACTGTGTGAGTGTTTGGCAACCCTTGTCCCTCTGCTTCTAATCGCCAGGCAACCATGAAATTGCCAATAAACAAGAGCTGACATTTGTTTACCAGAATGTTCCTATTTTCAGGCTATAACACCGTATGCCGGCATTGGCAGCTTTTATTTAGGCTCAGGCATGAAAGAACCACAAAATTTTGGACATCCATAGCAAATGACAGCCATATGGAAATTATAAAGTTAACTTGGTATCATCGCCATGATAAATAGTATGCCTTTAAATACATAAACAATCGATATGGTAAAGTAAGTTTACCAAGCCCATTAGGTATAAATATAACCTACTTATTATTCAAACTCCATTTTCCAAAAAAAAACAAATGACTATCTTTCCCTCATTAGTGATCCAATCTCCTGTCAAGGATCACAGCAGCTGGCAAGCTCTGCCCAAGGGGGCTACAGTGTCGGGCTGGCATCTCATGTATGATCCTCAGGCCCAGCCACGGGCAGGTACAAAGCTTTGCTTGGTGGGCCTCACATGGAGGACTTGCTGTCTCCACCCAGGTGTTTCGTGCTCAGGGGAGACCCTGCAGCCTCTTGGGGAGGCTGAAGCCAAGGACTCGTCCCTACCCTGGTGGCCGTTCTGAACAGCCCTCTCTTGGGTCCCTCCCCTCAGAAGTCTCATCGTTTGTGTGTGCAGAGTGGGAGAAGATGGGCAGGAGAGACGTGCCTTGGCTGAGAACTGTGAGGCCCAGGGCTCTCCACGTCCCAGTAAATGGCTCTCCACGTCCCAGTAAATGGCAGGAGCCTTTCCTTTGGGCATCCCTTGCAGTGCAATGGACCCCCGCCCCCATCTGCTGATCCCACTGAAACTTGCCCCTTGCAATTCCATGGCGGAAAAAGTCACCGAGGAGCTGGTGTCCCTCCTTGTCTCTCCTTCCTCCCTCTGTTCCTCCCTCCCTTTTTTCCTCCTTCCTTGCTTCCTTCCTCCTTCCTCCCTCTCTCCTTCCTCCTTCCTCCCTCTCTCCTTCCTCCTTCCTCCCTCCCTCCTTCCTCCTTCCTTCCTCCCTCCTTCCTCCAGGTACACAATATTGAAGGTAGTGGATAATGGCTCACCTGTCACCCTCAGTCTGATCTCTTGTCCTAACCAATCACCATGACACTTGGAAGCTCTCTAACAAACCCCAAAGGTCCACAGAGGCGGTCCAGGAGGCGGGACAGAGGCGGTCCACGAGGTGGGACAGAGGGGCCGGGTGGCAACAGCTTTCCCCAGTCCTGTCTAACCCTGGTTTCAACAGCCACAGCTCTATCTATGTATTTCAAACACTGAAATTATAAGAAATATTTCACCTGAAAAAAAATATTGTTAGAAGCTCACCTTGACACTTGGCACACAGTAAGTGTCAATAAATCAGTCATCATGATTATTGCGAGTTCAGAAACTGTAGAAGTAGTATTTCTAATTTCAGTATTTTGCATCATTGTGCAATTTGGGAAAGTAAAGACCTTGATATAGGCAGGCAAGGCTGCCATTCACTGTAGATGCCTCGCTCTCAGGGGAATGTGGACTCCATCAGCACAGTAAGGGAGATCTTGAATCTATCAAAAAATGGTCAAGACCATGGCAGAAGTTAAAACCTGCATTTATCAGAGTCTCCAATTCAGAAAGTGTAGATGGCATGGCAGCATGTCCCGCACAGCTCACCAACTGGCAGACGGCACCCTCCCTATCCTCATCATCCTGGTAACATGCAGATGAGCCATCCTGGGGACTGTCACAAACACATCAGGCTGGGACATTCCTATGCTGTCTACCAGTGCTATAAACCCCTGTGCAGGGCAATAAAGTCAGATAGACTGAGACACACACCTGGAGTCACAGAAGTCCGAGGAGGAGCACTGGGGGGGGGGGCACCTCTACCTTTGCTAAGTCTTCACCTCCTGTTGAATGATTTGTTGGCATGCATGGCACGTTTGCAGTCTGCAAACACAGGTGTCATTGAATCCCTAGGCTTAACCAAAGCTTGAACACTCCATTAACTGGGGACACAGTAAAGGAGGCAGATTACTCAAGAAATTCTAAGATGCCACAGACACAAATGACCCAAGCTGCCAGCTTAGACTTAACACGAGAGGCCGTAGTCTATGGGGCTTTTTCTGTTGCTGAAAAACAATGAAAAATAATCCAAGTGACCCTGGCCAAGATGACCTGTGTCTACGTTCCTTCAAGCCCTAAAGGGCAGGTGTACAATCAAGGGCTGTGGCCACAGTCCTCCCACTGGGCAGTGAGACCTTAAAGCTGTTGTCGCTCGGTTACAAACAGATACAGGACTCTATGAAGTACTCAGTTGAAAATAGTAAGTGTTCAGTTTGCCCTCTTACGTTTTAAAACTAATCAAAATAAGATTTGTAAGTTCTAAAGAGTCCATACAAACAAGGCAGAATCCCCAGGGTTCTTCAAGAGGGGAACTAAGGATAGTCCTGTCTACCTTTGTGTCAACCTGCTGTTCTGACTTAGCTCTGCATAGTGGACATAGATGACAGGTGCTTGTTCCTAAAGCTTGTTAGCAGGCAACCATAGTTCCTCCCCAGAGAGAGTCAGAACAGAGATAAGTGTCCCTACCTACATCCCCTAAGGAAGAGGGAGGCAGATGCAGGAGTGTAATTAATGCCACTAAATCCTCGTTAGGCAAATGAGCATGCCTTGAAAGTAGAGGTCGCCTCCCTGAAGGATTTGTAAATGGAAAATCCTCTGCCTGGCCTTGTCTTATTCATCCTGATCACACGTCCTGGGAGACAGGCAGACAGTCTGCAGTACAGCTCTCAGGGAAAGCACCTGTTGACCTCGGCACCCTCACATGCGCCACCTAAACGTCTTGTCTCGTTAACTTCCCTGGGATGTTCTCAGGGTCACCTGACCTCAACAACTGCATATGACTCCATATTTAGAAAGACCCCACATTTTAAGTTCTGATGCCAGTCCCTGGAAGTTTTTAATAACTTTGGACAAGAGGTCACACACTGCCATTTTGTCTTTGGCCCAGAGTCATGTGACCAGGCCAGGCTATGTGTATTGTGCTGCCCCTGGAACAAAACCAGGAGCTCACTGTGCTGAGTAGACGTTCCATGGAACTCTCTGTAAGAGCTGTGTTCCCTAAGGCTGGTGAAGACTGCAGATAGAGGGTCTGCCCCAGGCTAATGGCACCAACACTGGGCCTCCAGCAGCCGATGCTGTTCCAGGAGGCTGCGGAATCTGAGCAAAGAGAACCTCACCGGAGGAAGTGTTTGCCAGGAGCGGGCCTAAAAGTTGATCGACCCGCGTCACTTCCCGTTGTTTTTTGATCCTCCAGTAGGGTAACCTCGTGAGCTGCTGCCGTGTTTCCCTGCTGTAATGAGCTACAAACCTCCCCAAACCAGCAGCCAAGTCCTCCCCTTCAGTTGTTCCTTGTGAGGTGCTGGTCGGTGCAGTGGGAAAGATAACAGGTATGTCTGCCGTGAAACTGTTCATCAACCCTTCGGTTCTCTGTCCAGACAGGAACTGAATTGCTAAGGTTTTCTTAATCTTTCAGTGAGCAGGAAGTGAGGTCACTCCTAGGATACAGATTCCAAGGTTAATGCTCCATTTCCCTGGTTCTCTTTCTTTTCCCTGAGGGGTAGAGACGCAGGGTCCCTCAGCAAGGCTCTTTGGAGAGACAGAGCCCCAGACAGCCTGTGGGAAGGAAGCACGCTCGATAAGCAAGGCACTGGGACAGTGAAGTTGTTTATCCTGTCCTTCCTGATACAGGAGGTCACAAACTCAGATCCCAGGGCATCCTTTGCAATGCTTTGAGGCTTGTTCAGGGGGTGGGAAGGTAGAGGCAGAGTGTGTGGAGACATTCAGAGAAAATGCAGTGATTCTGTGCATAGAGAGCTCGGTACTGATGGGAGGGGGTGGAGAAACCCACTGGTTACCAGATAGCTAATTTAGTACAGTCACCACTGAACCATGGAAAATAGAGCGTTAGAAGGGCTCATTAGTAACAGTCTTACAAGCAAATAGATTTGTATCAGAAAAAATAATGTTGGAGCAAATGTGTTTGGGTTTACATTTTCCTACCCTGTTGTTTCTGAAACGTTCAGGAAAAGTTCAGGGTGGCTGCTCAGTGGAAGAGTGCCTCCCTCACACACTCAGTGCTCCGGATTCACACTGACCATCTGTAGGGATAATGAAAAGGAACAAGACAAGATGATCCTAGAAGACCCCGGCAGTACTGGCACTTTTCCCTTTTTAATTTTTTTTTTTTTTTTTTTTTTTTTTTTTTTTGTCTTTTTGAGACAGGGTCTCCCTGTAGCCCCAGCTGGCCTGGAACTCACTATGTAGACCAGGCTGGCCTTGAACTCACAGAGATCAGCCTGCCTCTGCCTCCCGAGTGCTGGGATTAAAGGCATGCACCACCACACCCGGCTCCTTTTTTAAATATTTTATTATTTGTGTGTGTATGAGTGTTATGCTGGACATCTTCAGTTGTCAACTTGACACACCTGGGTGGAGGGACCCTCGACCCAGGAATTGCCTCCATTGGATGGCTGTGGGACACTTTCTTGATTGTTGAGTGATATGCGAGGGCCCAGCCCACTGTGGGTGGTGCCACCCTGGGCAGGTTGTTCGGTATTGTATAAGAAAGCAGGTTGAGGACAGGCCAGGGGAGCAAGCCAGTAAGCAATGTTCCTCTGTAGTTTGTGCTCTAGCTCCTACCTCCAGGTTCCTGCCCTGAGTTCCTACCTTGGGCTCCCTGATGAACTGTGACCTGGGAAATGTAAGCTGAATAAACCCTTTCCTCCCCAAGTTGGTTTTGGTCAGAGTGTTTTGTCTCAGCAATTGAAAGCAAACTAGAATAAATGTATTGCCTGTATGTATGTAAGTGCACCCATGTTGTGCAGTGTCCACAGAGGTCAGAAGAGGGTATCAGATTCCCCTGAAACTGGAGTTACAGATGGTTGTTAGCTTCTATGTGGGTTCTGAAAACCAAACCCAGGTTCTCTGCAAGAACAGCCAGTGCTCTTAACCACTGAGCAATCTCTCCAGCCCCATGTCACTTCTCCTTAAACAAAGTTTTAATGAAACGTTTGATAAGCTTGGGTGAGGCGAGAGCTCACAATAAAACCTCAGCCTTCATCTGCTGCTGTCCCAGGGGAGGGTCAAGGTCAGTGTGAATTTACAGCTGCCTCCTACCACAGTTCTGAAGGAAGGGTCTCCTGCTACCTGTGAGGGAAACAGTGGCATCATTCTTTCACTCAGAACCAAATGTTTCCAAAATGATTAGACTGCATGGTAAGTATCCAATCCATATCAACCACGTGAAAAGGATTAAGATTTACATTACAATGCTGAGTTTGTACTGAGATCAAGTTCAATACACCATTTACACTAAGAGTATGCACAACAGCCACCCAGAGAAAACCTCCACAAAATAAATGTGCAAGAGAAAGTGCCTTGAATGGCCAGTAAGTCAGAGGGGCAGAATTACATTCTTGAAAGTAAAATTACTGAGCAATGTTTAGGAAAAATATACAGCTTGGGATTGGAAAGATGGCTCAGTAGTTAAGAACACAAATTGTTCTTGAAGAGGACCTGAGTTCAGTTCCCAGCACCCACATCAGGCAGCTTATAACTGCCTGTAACTACAACTCAGGGAGCCAATGTCCTCTCTTCTGGCCTCCACAAGTACTTGCACACATGTGCACACACCCATCTACACATACACATAAATATTAATAACTATATATAAACATATATGTAATGATTTACATATATAAATCATCATGCAATTTCACAGTGGATTTGATCCAAAGGGAAAGTACAGTAATAAGGTATATTTTACTGATAAAATAAATACCAAGACAAAATATAAGTTGGAAACCAAAAATTACTCTAAGAACTGCTACATTTACTACTGTAAGAGGATAAAAATGCTTCAAGTTGTGTAGAGTTTTTACCCCCTAAATATCCAATTGAAAGTCTTGAGAGGAGAGATAAATAATGCTTAGCTGGTGTGAAAAACCAGAGTGAAATATGTAGTTCAAAAGTCTACTGAAAAATCAGTCGTACAATATCTCTACATGAGTCCACGTGTATAGCTGAAGGCTACCTAACATGAAACAATGACAGACTGGAGATTCCTTCCTTTGAGTTGTTGGGGGTAGTTCGTGAGACTCCAGAAATTATATGGGCTATTGCCACAGCCCTTGACTGCCTCCCAGAACTTGAAGGTAAGACCCTATTGCTGAAGACAGGACATACTTCAGACACAGGACTTGGAGCAATGGAGCTGGAACTGACCCAGAAGCCATCTCCCTGAAGGCAGCTCTCATAGTTTTGGAGGGCACTATGCAAGCTGCTAAGAGAGAACATCAGTGAAGGTCCAACCACAACAGTGACCAGCACAGCAAACGACGTTGGTGCAGTAGTGGCACTTTTATCTTGGGGTAATCGATAGCTACCTAATTAGACATAAAGCCACTCAGTGGGAGGAAACTTATGTGTGATACTGTAAATCCAGCCAAAATACACATGGCTGGAGAGGTCATAGATCTTAGAGAAAACCCTAAGGCTGTCACATCCCTAGACAAATGTAATTTCTTACTATATGCTAAATATGGATCCTTATATTTACAGACAAGTATGTCAGTCACCATGCAAAGAAACTTCTTTTGCAATAGATGGAGACTCCACAACTAGTCACATACAGTTCCAGGGCATCTGAGGCCCTCTTCTGATCTCACTGGGCATTGCATGACATGGGTACACTTACATACATGCAGGCAATACTCATGCACATAAAAAATAAAAATAAATAAAATTGTGTGTGTGTGTGTGTGTGTGTGTGTGTGTGTGCGCGTGTACACGCATGCACATGCTCTGGGCCAGCAAAATGATTCAGCAGATAAAGGTACTTTCCACCAAGCCTGAAGACCTGATTTCTGTTTGTCAGATCCATGTGATAGAAGGAGAGAACTGACTTCCACAAGTTGTCCTTTGATCACCATACTGCTGCTTGTGAGCACACACTCTCTCTCTCTCTCTCTCGCTCTCTTTCTCTCTAAGTAAATAAATAATAAAATTTAAATTGTGTACGTGTGTTTGCCTGTGTATGAAGGACATGAAAGGAGAAAAAGGAAATGAACAGGGAGAAGATCTTGAGGGAGAGAGAAGCAGGAAAATGAGGGTAATGGAAGAGAACATGGAAGGGGGTATTTCAAGGAGAAAGAACACTGGCCAGAGGACAGCCGAGGTGAACTAGAACGGAGTCTAGACATGTATGCATGAAAATGCCACACTGCTTTTGTGTGTTAGCTTTATTTACAACAAAAAATAACAAAAAAGATCTTGAACGTTGAGCCAGCCAGTGCCCCACCCCCCACACTCTCCCCAGGGTACCAGTGTTCACCTCCGTTGCATGCGAATTGTAATACCTAACACATCACAGAGCATATAACCTTCGCACAGTGTTTAGCACAGTGTTTATGGGTCCTCTTTTACACAGAATGATAGCAAACTGTGTTTGTCATCGGGAGCAGAGTAGATCCCTTCTGTCTATCTAGTAGGTGAATAGATGTGGCTGACCCCAGATTGGACAGAAGGAAAATGCAGACTGTTGAAGGAAGGTCAGGGGGCACCTGCTCAGGAATAGGAAGCAGGTCCAAGCCCTGGAGGGTGTTAAAGGAGAAAGAGCAATAGGCTGTAACCCAGTTCACATTTACCACCTAATTATCACTTCTCAGTGGCGTCCAGACCAGTCATTGTGAAGTGCATCTTCCACATTACACAGGAAATGTCTGATGGTTCAGTGATCTAACAGGTACTAGCTACTCAGAGAGGGAAGAGATGGAGGATGTGACGCTAGGAACCAGCCAAGCCTCGTCCCTCTTTTGGATCTGGCCTGCCTGTAGTTTAGGGGACTCGAGACAAAAGACAGATGACTTCATCCCTCGAGACAAAAGACAGATGACTTCATCCCAGACTTCACTGTCAGGTAAGCCAGTCATCATGGACTCTGTAGAACGTTTGGTCTGAGATTGCAAACCTAGATTTTCCTGCATCGAGGGGTCAAAGCTAGTGGTTCACCACACCAATGCTGTTGCGGGGTGGGGGGTGATAAATCCTCCGGTCCTTTTAGTTATAAACATGCACACAGGGTTGGGGAGATGACTTAGTGGTTAAAAGCATTTGCCACACAAGAATAAGGATCAATTTCGGATCCCCAGAACCCACATAAATGTGGGGTGGGTATGGCAGCCACCTGAAATTCCCAGTGTTAGAAGGTGGAGACTCTGGACCTGCAGAGCAAGCCGGTAGGAAGACTAGCCTCCGTGAGGAATCAAGGAAGATCCCAGCACAACTTGGGGCCTCCACAAGCACATTCATACACATATGCATCTGCAAAAACGCATACACATATGTAACACACACACACACACACACACACACACACACACACACACACACACTGAAAAATGGGAGAATGAAGGAAAACCCCTCATTTTCTCATCCAATTTGGAGAAAACGGTGACCACTGCTCGGCCTGACGAGCTTGTGCTCCAATGTGGAAGCAGGAAAGATGGAGATTCTTTTTCAGCACAAGCATTAATGTAACAGAGTCATCTGAGGTTAGAGGAGAGGTGCCACAAAGGCCCAAGACAGCAAAGAAATCCACCAGGGACGGGCTTGGAAGGCCATGTGCAAAAACAGTGGTATTTATGTTGCTTCTCTGGGAAAAGATGAGTGAACACCTTGTAGAGAGAGAGAGATGAGTGAAGGGAGGAGGTCCCATGTGTTGAGCAAAGTGAGAACATGTCCTTCGCATGCAGGGCTGGGAAGGATATGAGGACGGAAGGTAGGCAGGGGATGACGGGGACCAGCAGGGGGTGCTAGAAAGCACAGCTTGGATCACCTGCCGCTGGTAAAACCCAGTGTTTTATTTTACAAGATGGTGTGTGCATGTGGTTTAAGAAAAGGATGCGACAGGGTGATTTTCACCTTTCAAACTACATGGCAGTGGGTGTGGGGACACAGGACGAGAGATGATGGTTGAGACAAGCCCAGACGGGATAAGGTGGTGATGGTGCAGGAAGAGAAACAAGGGCAGAATCCCAGGGGCAATTTTAATAGACAGTTTCTATACAAATTGGAACCAAGTGCCGTTGGCTGTGTGAGAGGAAGGAGTGGACTTCAGAGGTGAAAGTCCCATTAGGAAGGAGGAAAAGGGGCTGAAGAGCAGTGATGTCCTCTACCCTCTGGGTGGGTGGTGTGTGTCCTCAAACCACCACTCAGACACCCCATCATGAAATATAATGAACCTAATTGGATCACCTCAGATCTGCATTTATGAACTCCGCCTTATCTAAACTCACCATGTTACTCAAACATCCCTAGGCCCCAAATTTAATCATACACCAAGGTACAGCATCCTCAAGAAAACCATTGCTTTAAACAGCACTGACAACTTGAGGTACCAGCAGCCAGAGCCCAGGATAAATACATCAGTACGAGAGCTGTTCAGAGTGGGGTTCCAGGAGCAGGAGAGGGAAGCCAGGAGGAGGGAGAGCCAACACAAGCTGCGCAGCCACGGCTGTAGGTAGCTGGTGCTCAGCCATCCAGCTCTGTGCCTGTGATGACACTCTGGTGAAAGACTTCCTTGCCCCTCAGTTCGCCCCTTCACTGCCATTCCCTTTGGTTTTCTATAATTAAGCAACGTAGAATACACTTTCGTACACAAAGTATGATGAAATTCTTGTTCCTTAGCATAGGCAGGTGGACTTGCACTGAAGCAGGTCTTGGTCTGTAGACTTGGAATTGCTGGCCCTCCAGCTCTAAGTGCTTGTCCTTGCACTTTACAAATCTCTTCAGCTTTTGCATTATACTAGATTGACTAGTCTCCTCCCCCAGACTCATGTCCAACTGGACTCTCAGAACGAGACCTCACTTAAGAAGTACGGTCTTGGGGCTGGAGAGATGGCTTAGTAGTTGAGAGCACTGACTGCTCTTGCAGAGGACCCAGGTTTGATTCCCAGCACCCATATGGCAGCTAACAACCATCTGCAACTCCAGTTCCAGGGGATCCAACACCCTCTTCTGACCTCTTCAGGCACTGTATGGCACAGGTGTACCCACCTACCTGCAGGCAATACACGCATACACATAAACTAAAAATAATTTTTAAATATAAAAATAAATATTTTTTAAAAAGAAACAGGGTATTTAGAGATGCAGTTGGCTAACATAAGGTCATACAAGATGAGGGTTGGCTGGCATTTTTATGAGAAAGGAGAAAAGTTGAGACTTGCTGGAGGCAAGACCATGGGATGATCCCATGGCAGCAACTACACTCAGGCATCAGCAAGTCAGGAAACACCGAAAATGGCCACAACCACCAGATGCCAGGAGAAACGCAACGTAAAGCTTTATACTCATGAAGTGGATGATATGCCTTGTCTTGTGAAAACTTTCCTTAGGCAACTTTTGGAAGGTTCGTGAATCAACAGTGTCAAAGGCACTGGATGGACTGTAAGGAAGAAGTGAGGGGTGGGGCTGGCAGGCAGCTAACAACCATCTGTAACTCGAGTTCCAGGGGATCCGATTCTCTCTTCTGACTCTGTGGGCACTGCACAACATGGGTGCATTTACACACATGCAGACAATACACTCATACACATAAAAATAATAAAATATTGTTTTTAAAAAAGAAGTAAATGCTTGCTGATACGATGCCTAGCCCAAGGCACTTTGTCATAGCAGTTCAAACCAACTGATACAAGCCTCATTCCTGTTATAGCTGAATGGCCATCTGGAATCCCAGGACACAGATTTACAAAGAATAATTTTATTTTCAGAAGAAAAAATTGATCACTGCAATTGAAATATTCAAAAAAGAATTACAGATCTAAACTAGATACAAATATGAGATTTGATTCAAATGTGGAATTCGGTCATTCTCATTTGGAAGCCGTTTCCACGGATAGCATTTGCTTCAAGGAATCGGGCAGACATGACATAGACAGCTGGCGACACAGTGCGCAATGTCAGAACTTGGAACCAGTTCAGGCAGTGAGACGCATACCAGTAAGCTCTCCTTTGAGTGGAAATCTGAGGTGTTCCCACCAGATTTGAAAACCAACAACATTTTCCATGATTCTGTGATGTACGGAACAAAGCCGCATGCAGCCTGGTAACTGCCCAGGGAAAGCTCCCTGGTCCTCGGCCACAGGCACCACAGTCAAACAGGTAAGAAAAAACTAAGGATTCATGTCCCTAGAATTGAGGACTGCCCGTTGCATGCCATGGTCTCACCTGTTTTCTCTGAGGGGAATTCCATGTCCTGTGTTTATAGATCAATTGACCACAGTGCAGGAGGTTAAGAAACTTCTGCTAGTGGCAGAGCAGTGACTCCATGAACTCCAAAGCCCACAGTGTAAAGAATGCTTTGTCTTCCTGAAATCTTGCTTGCTCAAGGATTCGAGGTTGCATCAGAGCTACAGAGGGGCCTGCATACGATAGCCACATCAGACACCTAAAGTTAGGTCTTAGTTGCACCTTTCAGTAACTCTGGAGCCTTGAGCAAGTTCTTAAACATGTGACTCTATGTACAAAGTTAAGCTTGCTGATGGAGTCACGTAAGGTCACATGAAAATCACCAAAATAGGACCTCGCTGGAAATGGGTCCTACCAGCTGGGCCTGAACCACCAAGTATATTTTCTTCAGAGAAGCTCAGAAAGATATCCAGAAATCAGAATTTACCAAATTTCCCTTTTCCTTTCAATTTCTAAAGAAGACAACTCCTCTAGGACGCCAGCAAAAGGAAATTCCTAATGTGTGAAATACTGTTTGATAGTTAGCCATTAAGTTTTACCGGTTCCCAGGAACATTCATTTCATTTAACAAGGTGGTATCTGGTCTAGTAACAGAGATACATTCTTTCTGGCTGTCTAGATTTTAAAACCTGCTTCCAAAACAAATCAATTACATTAAAAACCTAATAATCACCCTATTATTTACTTTAAAGTCAATGGTGACTTTAAGAGTTACTGTATTAATCATGTGCTAGTTTTGTTACATAAATTCTGCCTGCTTTTCTACTAAGGTTCAAAGATACCATGCAATTAATAATTCAGACCCTAGGTTCTTATCAGTCACCCAATCCCTAAAGGAGCAGTCAGTCTGCAGAAATTTCTCTCATCTGTAATTATGGTGACCGCACAACTGGGGCTTAACAGTTGATTTCAAATGTTCTCTCACTTCATCAGACCATATTCCCCAAATTTAAGATTGGAAAGTGTTACTTCTACAGACTTTAATTTAGGGTCAGGTTAGGGACTGGAGAAATGGCTCAGCTGTGAGGAGCATACGCACTGCCTTGTTTTTATATAACTCATTTTTTATTGATTTGTGTGTGTGTGTATCATACAGAACAACCCAAACAATCTTATTTATCTATATACCCACTTCCCAAATGTCACCCTCCCATAGTCCCCCACCTCCACTGGAGCCCATCTACTCTGTCATCCCTGTTACTGTCCACTGTGTTGTCAGCGCTCCCAGCCATTCCCCAGTGCTTGTCCATCTGCTGAATCTAGTCAGCCTATCTAGAGAGCCTTGTTTGAGGAAGATCAGCTCTTCCTCATCTAGCAGCAATCAGTTGCCAATATTCCTTTAGGTAAGATTGGGGTCTGCTGTTCATTTTCCAAGTTCTATCCTGGGTTACTGTCTGGGAGTCTCTTGGGCCACCCTGGCCAACAACTCAAAGGAAGACATCTCCTGTCTTGCATTGTTTCTTGTTGTGTAGCCTTTAGCTATACACATGGACTCTTTAAAAATTATATTGATCCCTTTAATCTTTGGTTATACTTTCCTTTTGGGTGTTTAAGACCATACAGTTGGCCCAGATAAACCAATTTATTTTTACTCTTAAGGTCGTTTGAGGATCTGTTCCTCAGGGGTCACATGGGCTTGGGAGGAGCCCCTGGCTCCTTTCTTTTACCAGTTCTGCATATGTGAAGATAAGTCAAAGGTCCTATTCGACCATGGCTGGCTTCGCTTGGAAGCCTGTAGGACATGTTTCCTCTGTGTCAACCCTCCTCTTTGTAGCCTGGACACTGGTTCAAGTCCATCTCGTGGGGACTCCTCGGCCTCCTTGATCAAGAGGACAGCTGACTCACTGCAGTTACAGGACATTTTGAGAGATGCTCATAGTCCCCTAGAACTTAGTCGACCTAGGAGGGCAAGGAGCAAAAACTGTCCTTTATGTCCCTCTGACAAAATTAGTGTAGGTCTCAAAGTATGGCTGTTAAACATCCAAGAAGGTTAGTTCCACCAGTCTGGTACTTTTAATTACCATGTGACATGTAGATAAAGCCTAGGGCAAAGACCAAACGTTCTCAGATAAACATTGCCTAGACATATATTCCTTGAGCTAGTTGTATGTATAATTTGTCAGTAGGTTGTTGGACTAATATGGTTCCCTCTGGGTTCTTTTTTAAAACTAGACAGGCATTATTTCTCTCACATTATCTAACACTTCCACCATGGTTTCCCCATTTAAGGTGCCCCCATTTTTTCCCATTTCTCCCTTAATAATACCCTTCTCCTATGATCCCACCTCTCTTGAGCTCCTTCTTTCCCTTTACCCCTTAGTTTCCTTGTATAACGCTCCCTCCCCCCCTTAAAATAACCCCATTTTTATCCATATCTCCCTTATTAACGTGTTTCCTACTGTTCTTCTCTTTTCTTTTCCTTTACCTCCCTGGTTCCTTTCTTTTCCTTTACCTCCCTGGTTCCTTTCCATTATCCTGGTTCCTGTAGTTATGTCTGGATACATACTCACTTATCAGGATTTGGTACTAGGATCAACATATGAGGGAGAACAATATACTTTGGTTATTTTTGTTGTTCTTGTTTTTCTGAGTCTGTGTTACTTTATTTAGTATAACAGTTTCTAGTTCCACCCATTTACCTACAAATTTCATGATTTCATCTTTCTGTACTGCTGAGTAAAACTCCATCGTATAAATGAACCACATTTTCATTATCCACTCATCAGTTCAGGGACACTTAGGTTGCTTCCATCTCTTAGCTATTGTGAAAAGAGCAGCAACAAACATGGATGTACAAGTGTCTCTGCAATAGGATGAGTCCTTTGGGTATATGCCAAGGAGTGGTATAAACAGGTCATATGGTAGATTTTGGTAGGTTCATTTGTAGTTTTTCAAGAGTTCTCCACACTGCTTTCCATAGGGGTTGAACAAGCTTGCAGTCCCACGGGCAGTGGATGGGCGTTCCCCTTTTCCCACATCTTCTCTAACATTTGGTATCATTTGTTCTCTTGATCTTAGCCAGTCTGACTGGGGTAAGATGAAATCTTAAAGCAGTTTTAATTTGCATTTCTCTAATTACTAGTGATGTTGAACACCTTTTAAGATGCTTCTTGGCATCTTTATTTCTTTTAGAACTCTATGTTCAGTTCCTTAGCCCATCTTTTAATTGGGTTACTTCCTTTCTTGATTCTTTGTTTTCTGAGTTCATTATATATTCTGGATGTTAAACCTATGTCAGATGGCATACACTGCTTTTTGCAGGGGATCTGAGTTTGGTTCCCAGCACTCAGGTTGAGTGGCTCACAACCACCTGTTATCCCAAGCCTAGGCGATCCAACACCCTCTTCTGGCCTCTGTGGTCAACTGCATCCACATGCACACACCCCCATAGAGAGACACATGCAAGCACATAATTTTTTAAATTGCATCAATTTAGAGAATGGATTTCAGGACAGGAAGGGGGGGACAGAGAGAATGGAAGGAGGGAGGGAGGAAGGTGAGGGGAGAGGGAGGAGAGAAAGAAGAAAAGAGGGAAAGGGGGAGGGAGAGAGGGAGAAAGGAGGGAGGGAGGTCTCATCCACACATACACACCCATTTATTCAGGAGACTGATTTCTTAGCCACAAGGATTCATTTATCAGTCCTCAAATGAGAAAGGTCTGATGCCATCAAGCTCTGTACCGAAGCCTAGCCCATTTGCAGGTCTATCTGTCCTGTGCCTGGACCCTCTCACGTTTCTCTCAGTCAGTTTGTAGAACTAATTAACTGGAGACAAGGTGTGAATTTGTACGGGGTTTTGAAGTTTTCTTAAGACTGCTTTTCCTATCCCGACAAATTAATTACCAGTGAAGATCTCCCAGCATCTCTGGACTTTCTTAGATGAAGGAACAGAGGAGACTATGCTCACCATTCCAAAACACAAGCATGATAAAATAAATAAAAATTAAAAAGTGACCAAAACACAGGGCTGTGACCTGGAGCCAAGGACAGATGGCTCTCTGGAGGCTGTTTCTGATACCGTTCTCATCAGCATCAAGTCCCTGGGAGCACAGTTCCCCACAGAATGAATTTAATATTCTACCCTGGAAGACAGGAGGTTGCAGAAACAATGGAGCCATTAGAACCAGAGAGAGCTAGCACCTGGGAGGTCTGCCTGGACTGTCCTCCCAGAAAGTGTTTTAAAGACAGGGAAGGAAGCAGGTTTGGGGGATGTGGTGGGACCCCCTGGTACGGAGGTGCTCCACTGCCTCTTGAGGGGATAGGGCCCATCGGACAATAGGTTTCTGAACCTCCCCCTCATGCCAAGGTCGATTCTGGTAGAGTAATTCACACACCAGGCTACAACGTTTATTATTTTTGCAGGCATTTGCTTCCAAGCTACCCTGCAATTTCTCGCTAATTGGTCCACCTGGATCTGAGCCTCCAACTGACTTTCAGTGTCTCAAAGGCAGGAACAGAGATTGGGATTTCATTCACAGCTTCCTACAGTGCCAAGGGGCAAAACAACATTTGCACAGCACTTTACAGTTTACAGACTGCATCTCAGCCATCAGCTCCTTCGTTAGGCCCATAACTCTTAGAGGTAGAGATCACTAACACCCTAGTTTTCATACACCCCAATGTGCACATGAAGGTCGTTTTATCTGGCGATGACTGGTGTGTTTTGTTGAAAGTCACCTTGTTTCCATGGTTACACCCTGACTGCCCATAGCCCAGGGATAGAAGAGGGAAGTGGGTGTGACTGAAAGGTGAGGTCAGCACAGATTAATGGTGGAGAAATTTTAATGGAGGAATCTAAAGCCTCGGACAGAAACGAGTGTGCCTAAGGCAATCTTGGTCTTCAGTGGTTCCCAAATTCCCGGAAGAAGTGCCCTTGTCTATCAGCACAGGATCCCCTGGCCTTGCAGAGGGGACCCCAGTTCGGTTCCCAGCACCCACATCGGGCGGCTCACAGCCACCTGTACTTCCAGCTCCAAGGGATCCAATGCCCTTTCTGGCTTCTGTGAGCACGCACTCACATGCTCACATACCAACACAGATACACATGCATACAATATATTAAAAATAAATATTTTAAAAAGATGTCTCTTAATCGCTGCACTCAGGAGGCAGAGGCAGGCAGATCCCTATGAGACTGAGGCCATCCTGGACCACACAGCAAGTTCCAGGCCAGCTGGGGCTATAGAGAGACTGTCTCAAAAAATTAATTAATAAGATGTCTGTTGGAGCATCATCTATAAACAGAATCAACCTGACTGCCCATCAATATGGAAATCGTTTTTTAAATCGGATGTACACATTCTAAGGGATTCTGGGGTAGTTAAAATGTTGTCTGGATCTATTAACTTGATCTCTAAACCAGTGGTGAAGGAGCTGTAGAATAGTATATATTTCTTTTAGGGAGAAAACAATTAAATGAATTTATAACAATAGGCAGCAAAAATACACCAAAAATATGGCCTGAATACTTCTCAGTAGAGATGTCCAGGGATAGGGATGGAATTCAGAAGCATAAACTGCTGAACGGCATTTTTGCCTTAACTATAATATTTTCATTTTTACAAAATATATTTTATATCATTTAAAGCTAAACTGTTACTTGTTATTTACTGAAAGCGTATGTGTCAGGAACTGTACAAAGTGCTTTGTAGGTAACATTTCACTTGAAGCTCAAAAACCAGTCACTGTGTTATAATTCTCATTTTACACGTGAAAAAGCTGAGCCTGAGAGACAGCAAGCTGTGGTGCTGCCGGCTCCATGCTCTGTGATTTCTGCATGTATTAGATACTGTTCTCATAACTGCGGTCAAATACCTGATGAGAAGCAGGTCAGGGGAGGAAGGGTTATGAGGCCCATGGTTTGAGGGACACAGGCCGTCATGGTGGAGAAGCCAGGGGTTGAGCAGATCCATGGCCCTGGAAACATAAGGCTGCTGTGCACATCTCAACAGAACAGGACGCAAACCCAAGCTGGGAGTGGAACGTCTAAAACTGCCCTCCAGAGAGTCACTTCCTCCAGCAAGGCTCCACTTCCTAAAGATTCCACAGCCTCAGAAGACAGTGCCACCAGCTGGAGACCAGCTGTTCAAACACACAAGCCTGTGGGGGACATTTCCAATCAAATGGTAACCCTGCCTTTTCCTAAAGCCTGCTAGAAGCATGTTCAGAGATGTATCTCCTTGCCCATGAGCAAGTGTTCATCCTGAGCAGATATCAGAAACTTGAATCTCTGGATCATAGAGTAGACACAGATTCAACTTCAACAGATTCAGTCTTGTTAACTGGGTCTCTGTTTCAACCCTAGTGGAAACGGTTTCAGTTTCCGAAGACAAAGAGGAGCAGAAAAGCCTGGCCCTAGTGCAGCCTCTCTCCAAGCACAATCTGAATTCTACAAAATGGGACTGAGGTTTCACAAAATTTGGAGTGGGTGGAGCGGTCATTGACATTCATTAAGTGAGTCAAAGGCCAGGCAGGGTTCATCCTCCATTGAAGGGACCCTGCAGCTACTGACTCTGGGTTTTAATTGCATTTTCTATTAAAGCCATTTTCTCCTCAGTGATTTATCATAAAGAAATGATACAATTAAGTCTCATTTGGAAACACACTAATGAATAATTTAGAATAGACCAAACAAAGAGAAAACATGACCTCTATTAGCCTCATCAGAGGTATGGGGAGAAAATCTTGAAGAAAGCAGACCACTAAGAAGATCAAAGAGGGGGCAGGGGGTCCTGTATAAAACGGTGCCGCTCCGAATAGCCCCTTCCTCCTCCCAGACCTCACATCTGTCTTTCTTGTTCCTGGGAATAATGCTAATACAACTTGAGGACACAGATGTGACTTACATGTGCAATCACAGTCCATCGATGAGAAAAGCCAAAGCTGGGATTTGACCTGGAGCAGGAAAGGAGGCAGAGGCTGTGGTGGAACACTGCTTACTGGCCTGTCTCCTCTGACTCGCCTAGCCAGTTTTCTTATATAGCCAGGCCCACCCACCCAGGGGCAGCGCCACCCACAGGTGGCTGGGCCTTGGCTCATCAATCAGCAATCAAGAAAATGCCCCACAGACTCGAGGGAGGAAATTCCTCAGTTAAGGCTCCCTCTGACCAGGTGTGTCAAGTTAACAATGAAGATTAACTGCCACACAATCATTTTTGTACCAGCCACAAGATGAATCTTAGGGAAATTCTATTTTGATCAATCTTGTCCATGTTTTCCACTAACCCAATTTAAAATGACACAATTCCTTAATCACACATTCACCTCCATCTTCCCTGGCACCTGTCTTTCTGGTGTTTGCCTTCATCTCCACACAGAACGGGGATTTGGCTAAGACCCTGAGCTTCACAAATGTCTGTCCCACAATAACAACTAAGGAGGCCTCACCCCAGCAGCCCAGACGCACCCAGGGTGTGAACTCCTACACACCCTGAATCTGTTCTAAGCTAAGCAGTGGAATCCATCACAAGCATGTTTGGCTTCTGCCTATGTGGACAGAATGTCACGCCCTACGGAGACCAGTACTGAGTCCAAGGAGGGTAGAGGGGTATCTCTCCACATTGGGAGTGTTCAGAGGCCATGGTCTGCTAAACCCAGTCAACACACACAAAGTACAACCTCACAAAAACAGGAAAACAGCAACGGGTTCAGAGTGTTTGCCAGTTTCTGTGGTGATCAATTTCAAGGTATCAATGCGCTATTTAGGCTCATGAATATTGAAGAACCAGCTCTTCTGAGCCAGTACTAGTAGATTCCAGCCCATAGAAGGAGACCCGAAAGGCAGAATAAGAAACAACTTGACTACGACTACCTGTTTGTGAAGTGGTCTGTGAGCTCAAGCATCTAGACTAGTAAACAGAGGCATTCTCGGGGGAAGGAGAAAACTCTGTGATGGGCCCTTCTGGGGCTTCAAACCGGGTATTTCATTTAAGTGATTCACCATGCTGTAATATAAAGTTCTTCTATAACTTAAAACCCTCAGTTGAAGTCAGACTCCTACGGGGACACCATCAGACTCATACACACATAAACACGCTCACAAACACACATATACGCATACTCAAGTATATACATCCACATGCATTCACTCACCATCGGAGATGTCTAACATGAGGTAATGTGAAAGGGAGAAAGAGAGTGTCCACACAGGTGTAGGACCTGGACAATCCGTGTTACCTGTTACGTCCATGGGAGCAGGAACAGCTGACGAAGGGAAACAGCTCACTGCACATTAGCCTAAAAGCCCCCAGGATGGCTGGGAGCGCCCAGTGCCAGCAGCAAGGGGCCCCTGGAATCCATTTGACCGTCAAAAGCCAGAGTCAACCCACCAGATACACGCATTGCAAAGACCTTGCTGCTTGCATGTTCTGTCTTCAGGGCATCACACTCTCACACGCATGCACTCACACTCACACACACACACACACACACACACAAATACAATCACACTCATACACAAAACACTCTCACACGCATGCACTCACACTCACACACACACACACACACACACACACACAAATACAATCACACTCATACACAAACACACACACATATACGCATACTCAAATATATACATCCACATGCATACACTCACACATGCACACGCTCACAAAGCCTCACACACAAACTCATTCACACATACACTCGCACACTCACTGGCACATGCTCATACATGTTTGCTCACACACAGATGATCACACACAAACTCACACATGTATGCTCACATACACACTGATACACATATGTATGCGTTCACACTCATTTACATACACACACTCATGTACACACATTCACACTCTGACACACTAATACACACTGGCCCACAGGCTCACACACATACACACATACTCAAACACACACATATTCATTCACATTCACACACTCTCACATACATGCATGCATGCTCACAAACATACACGCAGACACATGCTCACACACGATCATATGCACACTTATACACAATCACACATGCACACATACCTATACTTGCTCACAAACATACATGTAACACATTCGCACATACACACATACATTTACACATACTCATACACACTCATGCACACACACATGCTCACACATCCATGTACACACACACCCCAACGAAGCTGTTTGGAAAGGTCAGAAAAGCCAGTGTCCATCATACATGCCCCTAGGGGAGAATGGCCTTGGTTGTGCCCCAAGCACGTGGTCAGGAGGTCTTCAGGAGCTCTGAAACAGCCCAAAGGAAGCACGAGTGCAGGAGGAATAGGGTGGAGACATTCTCCAGAGGGACAAGGAAAGGCCTTTGTGTGGAAAGTCAGTACAAAACCTTAGGGAACCCAAAGTAGGTAATCAGCCCTTCTGCAGCGAGACATTCCGCACCCAAGAGAGGGACAGCGGCTCCACAGCCGGTGAAGAATGGGAGGAGCAGCTCCCCCAGGGGCACTTCAGAACCTTCACTATGATCATACGACAGATGTGGAAATTTCTCTGCTCCATGCCAGCCTGTGGCTGCCAGTGTCAGGAAGAGGCAGAGAGCCCCAGCCTATAGCTGCTGCAGGCCACCTCCTCCAGGGCCCGAAATGGTGTCTGGGCTCTGCCGTCACATATGTGCCTTCACAGTGGACTACTGACTCCCTTGATTAAGGTACAGGTGGACAAGCCATCTTCTGTCATTTTCTCTTTCCCATGAGAAGTTCTCAAGGGGCAGCTCCCACCAACAGAACTAGTTTAACTCATGGCCGTGCAGGGCGCCCACTCGCTCTGACAATGTGACTCTCCCTGGCCTGTGGAAGTCACAGAGGAAAACGGCGTGCTGGATAGCTTTAGTTCTCAATGTGACACACTTAGGTGAACTTCACCTGAGGAATTTTCTCCATGGGATGAGTCGTGGTCATGTCTGTGGGGCATTTTCTTGATTGTTGAGTGATGTGGGCAGTGCCACCCCTGGGCATGTAGGTGGTCCTGTATTGTATAAGAAAGCGGACTGGGCACAGGCCAGGGGAACAAGCCAGTGAGCAGTGTTCCCCCAGGGTCCGTGCTCCAGGTTTCTGCCCTGAGTCCCTGCCTTGACTTCCCTTGATGATGGACTATGCTTACACCAAATAAACACTTTCCTCCCCAAGTTGGTTTTGGTCAGTGTTTTACCACAGCAATAGAAAGCTAACCAGTACACACAGCAGACACACTTCTCTAAGAGAGAAAAATATTTTAATA
>NW_008349770.1:892648-914962 GCF_000622305.1 Nannospalax galili | reverse complement strand
ATTTCTTTAACTTCTTGGAAGGAAAAAAAATCATATAGTGGATGAGTGCTTTTGTTCATTTCACTTTTGAAAAAATAATTTTTTTTAATTTGGTGTGTATGAGTACATTGCACCCATGCTGTACAATGCCCACAGAGGTCAGAAGAGGGCATCAGGCTCCCTAGAACTGCAGTTATAAACAGTTGTTAGCTGCCATGTGGGTGCTAGGAACTGAACCCAGGTCCTCAGCAAGAGCAGCCAGTGTGGCCTTAACCGTGAGCCATCTCTCCAGCCCCCTCACTTCACTTTTTAAAAAGTTAGAATATGTTGAGGTTAAAAGATAAAAATTCTAAGTATCAAAAATGAGCCATTTTCATGGTACCATGTCTTCCCAGCCAAAGGCAAGGGCTAGAACCAGTCAGTGAGGTGGAAGAGGGGGCGGACTGCTGAGGGCAGCCCTGCCATCGTCCTCCTGAGCCTGGCACTGCTGAACAGAGCTTGACATAGACGTGCCACCCACACCCAGACGCTGCTAAAACAGCTCTGAGTACTCATCAAACCTAATTACTCAATTGAGAGGGTGGGGAGAGGGGGGAGAGGGAGGGAGCTAAGACTTTTGAACTTCAGATATTATGGAGAGTCAACACGTTTGGGAAAGGAGAACTTGGGAGAGTTCACAGTTAGAAGCAAAGATTCTAAGTTTCAACTTGACAAACTCCAATGAGCTGTCAATCAGGAAGTTTCAAAATACCACTGATGCTTTCTGACAGTGCGTGGGGGAGTGCACTGAAGATCTGGGTGGCAACTTCAAATAAAACTAAACATACACTACATTCTGACCAAAGAAGTACAATCTAATGCCCCTGAAAATGAAACATTTCCACAAAAAATGAGAATTTTCACAGCATGCATATTTATAAGTATTAATAACTAAAAATAACTGAAATGTCTGTAACAGGACCGTGGATAGATAAATTTTGGCATAGCCATACAGAGGAACACTTCTCAGTGGTGAAAAGAATGGTTTGCCAGTATGCAAAACAGCACCAACCTATCTTCAAATTGTTATGTTGTGTGAGAGAAGTCAGAGATTTCACACTCAGGAAATAAGGATACACATCCTGATGTGCGATTTAATTTATATGAATTCCAAATACGTGGGAAAGTAGCTGTCTGAGGCTTCTCTTAGAGGAAGAGATCTGATATTAAAGGAATTTATTAACCAGCTTACTCTGAAAAACACAACAGCTGGCTCACGCTTTAGACATGGGCCTCAGCAGTCCCAATCTGGCATCTTTGGGTGGGTCTTCTAGACCGTTTAAGGCAATTAAGACAGTTCTTCAACTGGGGCCTTCCTATTGAGGTGATTCTAATTTGGGCCAAGCTGACATTAAAAGCAACCATCACACTAGGTAGTGCTATACATCCCTGAGCCTAGCCAATCTCTTCTGATCTCAGAAGCTAAGGAAGTCCAGGCCTGGGTAGCACCTGGGTAGGAGATAATGTCCTGCCCCAAGGTTGCCGCAGCAGGCGAGAACAGACGGAAGTTGTCTTACAAGTCTCTGCTGACCTGATTGTGAAATTTAGCAAGTTTTGGTAGGCTCAGAATTGCCTCCCCAACAGAGGAAGTTCGATAGCTCTTCCCTGATGGGTCCCTTCTATTCATTTTATTTGCATGCCCACATTCAGCCAGTCAGGATCCAGCTGGCATCCCGGCATCTCTATAAATCTGGATGTCCTTCAGTTTTACAAACAGAATAGCTGCAGGGACCAAGAGCTAAGTAGAAGAAAGAAGACTCCAGAGCCCAGCTTCCAGACTGTTCAGTAGGGAAGGAATACTATCTTCAGGACTGGCCAGGGGCAGACTCCACAGAGGCTACCTGCTCTTGAGACTTCTGCCCTGGGCAAGTTCATACAAGCCAGCTTCCAGGACTCAAGCAGCATCTGTAAGCAAGGACTTGTTCCTGCCTAAGCCTCCAAGGCTGTTCACACTCAGCTGAGCTATGGAAGGGAATCTGTCCCTGCAGCTGCCTCTGGTCTCTATGTGATACCAAGAGAGAGGCACAGAGATATGCTGTATAGCGATGGTTGAATTAGAAGTCCTTTATTAATAGCTGGTGGTCAGAGAGGGGACTAACACCCAAAATAACTCTCTACCCCAAGGAGAAGCAGGGCAGGGGTTATAAAGCTTAAAAACCACAATTACATCATGCTAGGGGCAAAGTCAATAACCATAGTTACATCAGATCGCCATAGTTACACCAGACCAAGGGCAGGTCAGTTAATAAAGAGATTTTCAGTTAACAAAAAGTTTCAATTAGGCTGAGTGGGAGGATGTGCTTGCTACCTGGACATGCTACATGGCTACTTGTCAGTTTCCCACTACTGTAGACACAATTCACTCCCTGAAACTGCCTGCATGAGACCATCTGCCTGGCTGGCTGCAGTGGATCGGCTGGGCAAAAACACAGGGTTAAGCAATAGTCAGCTAGAGCAAAATGGAGTGAGTTTTGTGATCTCGTCTAAGATCCACTGCTTCTGAGACCAGCAACCCCAGAACCCCCAGCTTCAATGAACCCTGCAAGAGCCATAACACTCCTCAGAGTTGTGCCACTTCTAAGAGGGACAGAGCTCCTCAGAGCTGTGCCACTAGCCACTCTCTGCTACTAAGAGTTCAAGCCTGTTTCATTTGAATCCTTCATGGCAACCTGTTTAAAGTTTGTCCTATTTAAATTTGTTAATCCCAAGTTGACAATAAAGTACCTCCCGTTTGTACTCTCTGTCCATAGGACAAGAAACCACTTAGGGGTAGGAGATGGTCTCCACCAACCACTTCAGCTGAAGGATTACATCAGAAGGTGAAGGAACTTAGCACCAGGGCCTGGTGATGGTTCATCTTCGTGATTAACTTGACTTGATTTAGAATGACCTAGGAGACACACCTCTGGGTATGTCTATGAAGATGTTTCCAGAGATATTTATCTGAGAAAGAATGTGGTATAATTTATAGAACATAAATTATAAGGGATGTGGGTACACTGTCCCATAAGTTGGGGTCCAGGAATAAATTACAATGGAAAATGGAGAAAGACGGCTCAGCACCAATACTCATCCCTACTTCCTGATCCTGTCAGATGTGAGCTAGCCTCACACTCCCACCACCACGCCTTCCCCACCAGGATGAACTGTGGCCCTCAAACCTCAAGCCAAGACAAACCCTTACTCCCTTAAGCACTTTTCTTTCAGGCATTTCATCTCAGCCATGAGAAAAACAATGAAGACGTTAGCACTCGGTAGCCAGACACGTGTTTGTAGTCATGTCTCGTTGAGCTAGTCAGGAAGAATGTGGCTACAGGAACCTTGAGAGAACACCTTAAACAAAAACATGTGTGTGCATTTTTGCATTTTGTGAGCATGTATGTCATAGACATTTAAGGAAAGCAGGCAGTCTGGGTCCTGAGCAGAGAGCATTTAATATTTTTATACGATAGAAGAGGCCACTTCCAGAGACCCTCTGGAGAAAAGGATTCTTAAACTGTGTTGCTGGCCATTTGGAAACTCATTATGATAATTAATTCTCGGGCCCAAATCAAAAGTTTAAATCACCCCAGGCCTCTCGTTCCCTGCTGAACAGCCCTTCTGACATCATTTTGCTCACATGGGTCTAACTGTGGATCCTGGGAGGAGGCATTCTAATTGGAAGCCTGCTCTGTCACCATTGAGCACCCCAAGCAGAGATGTTTTACTTCCTGGCTATCATAAAGAATGAAAGTGATGCCACCATTTCCTGTGCTCTGGGTCTCAGTCACATTTCCTAATCAAGACTCAGCCTAACGTGGAACCAAAGTGCAGTTCCTTCACATCAGAGAGGCCCCCTTGGCAATTCTGCTCAGAGCTTATAAACACTGGAAAAATGAGAAGGGGCAGGCATCACTGTCACCCTGTGAGCCCCCGGCTGAGACTGTTTTCATCGCCATCATTAACAGAGTGGTACAAACCAGGGCTCAGTCAAGCCATTCCTGCAGCAAGCCTAGCTGACCTTCCTTCTCACTGGGAAGAATTGAAACATTTCTAAAGATTTATTTTTATTTTATTAATGTATATATGTCTGTGCATTTGTGTGATTGAATGCCACATGTGTGAGGTGCCCTCGGGGACCAGAAGAGGGCACCAGATCCCCTGGAGTGGAGCTGGTGTTACAGGTAGTTGTGAGCGACCCAGTTAGGGTGCCGGGAACTGAACCGGGGTCCTCTGGAATAGCTACATGTGCTCTCAACCACTGAGCCATGTCTCTAGTCCCCTAATACAAGACCTTAAGAAGTGTGTCACCGGGGCTGGAGAGATCACTCGGCAGTGGTTAGGAGCACCAGCTGCTCTTGCAAAGGACCTGGGTTTGATTTCCAGCACTCATATGGCAGCTAACAAACATCTGCAACTCCAGTTCCAGGGGATCAACACCCTCTCCTGACTGCAGCAGGTATGGGTGCACTTACACGCAGGCAATACATTCATACACATAAAATAAAGAAAAATTTTTTTAAATAAAATATTAAAAAAAATAAAGGTGTGCCATTGAAGGGCACAGGAGACCAAAGGGAAGGGTGTTTGTTATGTCTCTGGTTCCCAGGGCTGGCCAAATACCTGACAGTAAGTAACTTAGAGAAGGAGGGCTTGAGTGTTTGGTCCACCGCAGGGGGAAGGCAGCAGGGTGGCTCACGATGAGCCAGTGAGGGACAGTTCTACGTCTCAGGCACCTGTCCCACCCTCCATCCACATACATGAGTGGAATGAGCTCACGGCAAAGTCCAAACAATGGGAACTTTTATCTGCCACGAGTGAGTAGCAATTTCAATGGGAACAGAAATGTGAGTAAGAGTAGAGATTCTGAGACCTTCTGTGGCAGCAGGATGTCAACAGAGAGAGGTCGCTGGTGTCACAGCTCTGCACGCTTGGCAGGCCTCAGGGTGCCAGCTGAGAGAACGCTGGTGCTTAAAGCGCCCGGAGGGACTCCAGGAGCCAATCAAGTGCATTCCCTGGCCGAGCAAGTCCATGACGGCAGGCCCAGGCAGGAGCAGCAGTGGTGGCACGTCTTCAGTCTCCAGCAGGTCTTGAAGGCTGGAGACAGCTGCAGGGGCAAAGTCCTGTCTGCAGCCAAAGCGTGGGGTCTTGGAGTCTGGAAGACATTAATTCTGTTTTCTCTCCCAAAGGCTATGAAACTCTTATACAGATGCCAGTAGCTCAGAGCCCGACTGGTTTGCAAAATAAGCCTGAATTCACCGTCTGGGGTAGTACTACCTTCAGGCCCAGTTCTTAACTCTGTAATCGGAGATAAAATTAAGCTGTCAAGGAAGTTGTGAAGTATTGCACACATCGGTATAAAAATTCACATTTGCACATTCCTCCAAACCATTACCCAAACTGGGCATGAGTACTTTTTTCACTTTCATGAATATTTTAATGGTAGGATAGCAGATAGCTATTAAAATCAGATTTTCAAAAATACTAAAATATAATGTTCATGGTTATAATTTGAATTAGGTCCCATAAAAAAGATTTGTTGCAATCCTGGTTAGGCATCATGGGATGGTATCCCACCCTCAAGACTTTATTGGACTTCTAGCTTCCAGAATTATAAGAGAACTAACTTCCGTAGTAGGAAGCTACGTAGTTGGTGGCCCCATGTCATGGCGCAGTAGGGAGTTTTAGACCCACCATGTATTAGGTGGTGAGGAAATACTAGAGCACAGAACTGACTTGACACCCAGTGAGCTCATATTCTCGCCATGTTTTCTGGCCCTCTCAGTTTCTTCTGTCATAGAGTATTTGTTCACATATTTCTAGGAAAAATAATTCTTGAGGTTGTGGATTAGTCAGTACTCAGTCCAGGGCTCAGAACATTCCAGAGAAATTCTGGGCATCCCCTGAGTCTCCTTTGCTCCAATCAGTACAGGAACCCAGGGCTCTGGGGTTAACGTCTCAGCCCCCACGTTGCCACTTACTCCGAGGCCAAGGGTTGGCCTGGCCACTCATTTGAACTTCCTCTGGCATAGAATAGATGCAGCGCAGAATTGTTTTGCTTAACCTGCTTCTAAGGTTTAGGACCTATTTCCTGTTCCAAGAGTGCTGAATTTATAAGCACAGTATCTTAGGAACATCAAACATAGCATACATTTCCTTAATGGGCTGTTATCATTGTCAAGTTTTTGGCTGAACAGCTTTGGTATTGAAAACATCAGTCCAGCTGCTCAGAGAGGCTTGTTCCTTCCTATTCAGTCCCTTCCTCATCCAAGTCCTCACCCTCAGAGCCCCAACATTATGAGGCAAAATCCAAAGGCATGAGAATCACAGTCACTGTTTCCCCTCCCTCTCCTCCAAAGCTTGAACCTCCATCTTCAGCAAGTCACAGCCTCCTTCCTTCTCCAGAGAGAATAGGCCACAGGACAGGGCTATTGATGAGGGGATAGGGCATGACACCCAGGTATCACCATCTTCATGAAAGGCTTCAAACCAACCATGCACCCAAGAATTCTTGAGTGACCTGTAGTCATTTTAACTGTTCATGAGTATCCTATTATCTATTGTAATCACAAGCTAATTGCCCTCACGTTGGGAGCACGCAGATTGCTTATCAAATGTGATAATTATATTCTGTGATAGCCACTTACCACTTTCTGCTGTTCTATTTATGTGCATGGATGTTCACTTTACGCTTTGAACTCTTAAAGTTCAGGGTCATGATTCATTTACTTTGTACCTTCCTGACTGTATCGTGTGTGGCACATGCTTAATAGAGCCCCTGACTTTTAAAATATTTTATTATTTTTATTTATATGTATGAGTGTATTGCCTGCATATATGTAAGTGCATCCATGTCATGCAATGCTCTCGGAGGTCAGAAGAGAGTGATAGATTCCTCTAGAACTGGAGTTACAGACAGTTGTCAGCCACCACAAGGGTGCTGGGAATCAGACCCAGGTCCTCTGCAAGAGCAGCCAGTGCTCTTAAACACTGAGCCATCTTGGTAGTCCCAAGTCAATGACTTTTAAAAATATCTTGTTGCATTCTACCTTGAAAGGAAGACAAGATGAAGTGACATGTGAAAAGACACTGAATTCTAGAAAAATCTCTATGATTGGAGCAGTTTGTAGAATATCCCTGACATGAGATGAATTTGGTGTGGATAGAGTCTATGGTGGGCAAGGGACAAGTTGGAAACTTTTTTAAAAGGTTGCAAAAAGATTTCTCAGTTCAGCTCTTCATGAAAAGTGACCACAATAATTTTGCTGCAAGCTGTATCTTGCTTTAAATCCAGACTTTCTCTTACTCAGCAAGCATATCCCTAACATCTTCAGAAGGGGGATCACTTTGTTAAAATCGGGGTCTGCTTGGTCACACCCCCACCATGGGTCAGCATTGCATCTCAGTGCTCTGTGTCACTTGCCACATCTCCAATCGTATCAGACAAGCTGGGGATTGAATCCATAATTCCTTATTTTCTTCCCACAAAGCACTGTAAACGTTTTAGGCACTGCTGTTTGGAACTGAGCTGAGGACTCAGAGCAGAAGGAAGAGAAGTTAGAGGAAGAGGAAGAGTAGGACAAGAATAAAAAGAATAAAAGGAGAAGAGACCAGCGGGGACAGAAGGAAAAACCAGAACTGAGAGGGATTTAATTTTTTATTTATGTGTATGTGTGTGTCTGTGTGTGTGCCATGTGTGTGCAGTGCCTGCAGAGGCCAGAAGACAGTATCAAATCCCTTGGAGCCAGAGTTCTAGGCAGTTGTGAGCCACCTGACCTGGGTTCTAGGAACCTAACTTGGGTCCTTTGGAAGAGCCACAAGCACTCCTCACTGCTGAGCCATCTCTTAGCTCCGGAAGGACTTTGAAGATGGTAAAGAACATCAAACCTGGGTCCAAGGGGTGAGTCTCAATGCTGATGGATCTCCTGAAGGGTCCACGTAAGGACACCTGTCAATGCTGATGGGTCTCCTGAAGGGTTCATGTAAGGACACCTGTCAATGCTGATGGGTCTCCTGAAGGGTCCACGTAAGGACACCTGTCATTGAAATGAGGCTGGACAGGCCTGAAACACTCCCGCCAATGCAAAGTCCCCAGGCAACATGCAGAAATATTACTTTGACTCATAGTTGACTGGGCATCTGTGGGAATATTCGAATATTCCCAAAGATATAGCCCTTAAGCCTGTGCGCTAAGCCGTCTGACAAAGGTATCATGGTAGTTACAAAAGCTGAACCAACTTCATTGACCCAACCATACAGATGTTTCACTATCTTTCAGTTTGATATATTCATTTGATGAATTTCAAAGTATATAAAAACATAATTTTCTACCGTCTCCATTTCTAAAACGTAATATCAAAGAGTCCCAGTTACCTCCAGTTGCAACTTGACACACATGGGAGAAGGAACCTTCAATTAAAGAATTGTCTCTGTCACACTGGCCAGTGGGCATGTCCGTGAGGCACTTTCTTGATTGTTAGCTGACAGAGGATGGCCCAGCCCACTGTGGGGGGTGCCATTCCTGGACAGGTAGGCCTGGGCTATACAAGAAAGGTCGCTGAGCAGGCCAGGGGGAGCCAGCCGGCGAGTAGGCCGAGGGAAGCCAGCCGGTGAGCAGGCCAGGGGAGCCAGCTGATGAGCAGCGTTCCTCCACGGCCTCAGCTTCAGTTCCTGCCTCCAGGTTGCTGCCTTTGAATTCCTGGTTTGGCTTCCCTCTGTAATGAACCGTAACCTGTAAGATGAAAATACGTGCTGCCCCCCTCCCAAGTTACTTTGGTCATTGTTTTACCACAACAGAAAGCAAACTAGGACACCAAGTCTCAGGTCTGTGGACAGGACCCTTTCCCGTCTCTGTTCTCTCTGCACATGCAGCACTTTTGATAAGCCAAGTTAGCAACACTGTTCTGACGCCTGTGAATCAAACTGTTCCTCCATTTTTCTATTTCCTGGTGGAAGAAACGCTCCTTCCAAGCTCCATTTCTTCATGACGGCCTTGGTAGTCACAAGGGTACCATAATAGTGACACATAACTCGTCTGGACTGTTTTTATTACATCAGGCTTGAGTGGACCTTGGGCAAAAGATGACTAATGACACCTTCCTCCTTCAGTGTGGCTGTGAATCAGACCGTGCACCAGGAAGCCGTGAAAATAGAACAAGACTATGAATCAGGAGCTGTGGGGCTCCAAGTTTCGTCTCTGACTGGTGCGGGACTCTTCCAAGTCTCTCCTGGCGCTCGTGACTGCCTTCTCTTTAAAATGGGAGTCTCGTGACTCCCACTCGTCCTCAGCATTCCATGACTCTTCCGGTTTCCAAAGGGAAAATAAAACCTAATTGAGTTGGTATTTATTATGAACTAGTTTTGTATTTTTATTGTCTGGATATTTTTGGTAGATATTATTCTACCCAGGTATTTGGGTAGCTATGGAATTAAATAACACAAAGCCCCACCTGGCTTATGGATATACTTGATCTCCAGGGCAGCAATTAAAAACTACGAAAGCTTTGGCTTTATCCAGGGTTTAACATTCAGTTAGAGGAACTTTTTAAGGGTTTCTAGGTACAACTGGTAAAGCTGGAGCTGAGGCCAGACGAGAGAAGCCATGGATGCAGCGTCATATTAAGTTACAAAAACATACTTCCATGTCTCCTCCAAGGAATCAAAGAGCCTGTTCATTAAAGTATCTTTTTATAGTATAATACAGAGTTCAGAATGAAGGAGACCTTCAGTAATTTCTTTCATCAGGCAGGGGCACCATGAAGGTTTCTGAGCTGCTCCTTAATCTTGAAAAGTGTAAAGTATACCAGGCTTGGTGACGATGGTATCTGTATTTGTCAGGGGGGGGGGTGGTGACCTTGAACCCAGATACCCTCCTCTGGTCTTGTTGTTGTGGGGTCCATTCTCCTCAATGCTCTTAGGTTCTTCATTGGCCAATAGGTACAGAGAATTTACTGGGAACGACAGCTACACACTAGAAGTATATTGTGGAGTGTTCCCTCAAAAATAACAAAGAAGGAGGCTGGAGAGATGGCTCAGCGGTTAAGAACACTGGCTGCTCTTGCAGAGGACCCAGGTTCAAATCCCAGCACCCAGATGGCAGCTAACAACTGTCTGTAACTCCAGTTCCAGGGACTCTATTGCCCTCTTTTGCCTCTTCAGGCATTGCAGGACATGGGTGCACTTACATACATGTAGGCAATGCACTCATACACACAAAATAAAAATAAATAAAATTTTTAAAGAATGACGCAGAAGTTGGGGAAGAAGTTCATTTAAGCGATGGGCATCTTTGGAGTTCCTGAAGCCACAGGAGTCCTGCAAGTCACACAGAATCCCTCTGGGAGTCAATACCAACCATGTATCATTTAAGGCTCACCCAAAACTACTGTGAACCAATCATCTATCAGTAAGCACAGGCCCTGCCAGCCGTGCTTATGGAAGAACTCAGACATGTAGTTCTGAAATGGTTTTTAAAGCTGCCTGAGTGATGCCAGTAAATGTCTGAATTGCCCGAGTCATCGTTCATGAACCATTAGAAAGTTGCTGCTGAACGAAGAATTCAAACAAGCTGAACCAGCACACCCCTTCACCTTCTAGCAAAGGCTGTGGAAGGAAGTCACTCCCACATATCTCTGGGCTAATGAACTCTGAATCTTTGACTGTCTGTAAGCCCCCTCTTTGCCCTGGTACAACTCCAGAGCCCTGACTTCAGCCGTGGTAGGGGTGAGTAAGGTAAATAACAAGAGTCCAGTCTAAATATGAAGAGAATGGTAACTGAGAATCAGCTCAGTCCTGTCCCTTCATCTAACCCTTGAGTTATTCATTGTGCTGTGTTCACCCAGCGTGCACCTTATTCCTTGAGATTACTACCTGAAGTCAGTGACCTCAGCAGCCAGTGTGAAGTGAGGAACTCATCAAAGCAGGGGAACCGGGAGTTGTGGCATGTTACCACCTACCCATACCAGGCTCAGTCAGCATCCAAGCCCCTTCTCGGGTCACTAAAGGAATTCTTTGCCTTCACACACTCATATCCTTAGTGTGTCTTTATGAATTTTGTGGCAGGGCTGGGGCGACAGCTCAGTGGTTAAAGCATTTGCTGCACAGGTATGAGGCCCTAATCTGGATCCCCAGTACCTATGGAGACAGGAAGATCCCGGGGCTTGCCACCCAACCAGCCTAGCTGAGTGGGAAAGGTTCAGCGAGAGACCCTAGCACAAAAAAATCAGGTGGAGAGCAATTAAGAAAGACACCAAACATCGACCTCTGGCCAACACACACATACACACACACATACACATACGCACACACACACACACACACACACACACACACAAAGACTTGAAGGCAATAGGCCTAGCTATAACCTACTCCAGTAGGCAAATGCAAGCATTTTATCTCATTGAAAAATAACCAGAATTCTTCACTCCATTTGAAAAACACTCTGATACTTAGAAGCCTAGCTATGTTCAGTTTTATACAGGTGTATATTTACCAACTTCTGTCCTCAAATAACTTTTCCTTTCAAATATAAGCCTTATTATGGTGACTCCTCTGCAGTGAAGGCAAAGTAAACCTACATCTAGGCCAGTTTAAAATTCTTAATCTTGTACTCAATACATGTAGCACATGCATGCCAGTCCATGCTTATGTATTGATTATAAAAGACATGCTCTGAAGATAAGAACAGACAGTTCTCCAAAGAAGACTTTCAAATGGCCAAAAAATTAAGGAAATGATGCTCAACCCCATCAGCCATCATTAAAACACAAATCAAACTCACTCTGCTCAGGACAGCTACACCCCATAGACAAAGATAAAAAATGCTGCTAAGGATGTATAAAAAAGGGGGTCTCTGCATTGTTAGTGCAAGTGGGATTACTAGTGTCACTGGGGAGAAAAGTATGGAGGCCCTCAGAAAACTAGAACTAGATCTACACTACGATCCTGTTATCTGACTTCTGAGTGCCTGTCCTAAGGAAATGAAATCAGGCGCCTGCACATTCCAGTTTATGGTGGCACTATTCACAGTAGATGAGATAGGGAATCAGCTTAGGCATCCATCAACAGGTGAATGGATGAAGGACGTGTGTGTGTGTATAAACAGATTCTTTTTCAACTGCAGCAAAATGCCTAGAACTGGAGGCCATTACAAGTGTCCTGTGCCAGACATAGAAAGGCAGACCCTACATCTCTGCATGTTCTCTGTTCTACCTGGAGGCCAAACCAAAGTCCATCTAAAGGAAGAGTAATAATCACTACTCTTGGGAAGGCAGGGATTGTGGGAGATTGGAGCTCAGTACTCAGAGGGTCAGAAGTCACAAGTTTCAGCTTCCACAGCACAGTGGGGGACTGCAACATGCAGCAACCTACTACACATCCTGAATAACTGAAAGAGAGGTGCTCAAAGGCTCCCCAAGTTAAAGTGATGGCAAGGAGATAGGAATGTTAGTTACCTGCTTTGACTGGTATATATGTGTATATTATATGCATGTATTTGAACTATCACACTGTACCTCATAAATAGGCATACATATGTTCACCAAAAAATAATGTTTGAGGATAGAAACGTCATACCCACAAATAATATGTGCGTGTGTGTGTGTGTTCTCCAAGCTCTAATCAGAACTCAACACTCTGATCTCAACATATCATAAGATTTTGTTTTCTTTTTTGAGACAGGGTATCACTATGTGGACCAAACTGGCTTGAAGCTTACAGAGATCCACCTGCCTCTGCCTCTCCCTCCTGAGTGCTGGGATCAACACCAACACACTGGGCACGTCTTTGTTTTTATAAAGATGTTGAGGTTTAGAAGATACCCATCATCGGGACAAATTACTGAGTATCTACCAGTTCCAGGGGATCCGACAGCCTCTTCTGTCCTCCATGGGCATTGAACGGCTCCAGTGCACTTACCTACATGCAGGCAATGCATATATACACATAAAAACAATAAATAAAAAATTTAAAAACATGGATTAGCATGGTAAAACGTTGAATCTAACCAGGAAGACTGAACATAAACGAAGGAAAAGGATCCCAGAAGTAAAGACTCCGTGTCCTAGAACAGGAAGGCTCGGGGCGAGCGTTCTCCCAGACCTATCCCAGAATTCCTTTTCCGAAGAAGTGAGTTGTGAAGTATGGATTTTAGGTCAGGTGATTGGCAGGTCTGTATCCACCCCGCCCTGTCAGATATCACTTCTTCCTCCTTCACCTCATAATTGTTTATGTGCATGCCTATCTCCAGGGCTACATTTAATTAGAAGCCTCCGAGGGCAGAATCAATTTGTCTGTGAATTCTGACATAACCCAGCACAGAGCCTCGACCACAATAGATAATAAGAATTTGTAGGCTAAAAATAATTTCCTTAATTTATTGGGGGGAGGGTCTTCCAGTGGAGAGGTCAGAGGAGAGCTCGTGGGAGTTAGTTCTCTCCCTCTATAATGCGAGTTCTGGGATCAAACTCAGGTCATCAGGCTTTCTTAGCAAGCAGCTTTACGCACTGAGCATCTCACAGCCCCAAATTTGAGGAGTGACTGTGTATTACAATCTACTCCTCTGACAGTTAAAAGAGGGACCTTCCCCACGTCACAACAGAGCTGATGTTCCAGGTGGACAGAACACTTTCCTGTGTCAGTCTGTGAGTAGCTGCAGATCCCATGTGGCCCAATGCTGTTCCAGCTGTGCTGGGCCCTCCCTTGGAGCCCCCAGGAGTCACTCATCCAGCAACTACAAGAACAGTAACCATCACGGAAGGGCATTTCCAAGGTAAGGCATCAGTTTTATGGCCAACATCCATTTTGGTGTCTCCATGCTCCCACTGAACCAGTTATTAAATATCTTGAATTTCACCTTCAGGGTTGAAGGGTAATGCAGAATTGATAAGCTGGCTTCCTGGAGGGCATTGCCAAATGGAAGTGACCAATGCTGGGAAGATCTTCATGGGACATGTGCACAATTGGTGGCATGATTTTCAGAGTCTGATACGAAAGAGAACTGCAGAACCTTCGTCCAAAAGGCAGGAAAAGGTCTTATTTTCTTGGCGCACCTTATCCCGGCAGGCTGGAGTGCTTTATTTACTATTAACTGCTCTGTGGGTATGGACAAAGGACCCTCACAGGAACTGCAGGCCTTCCCAGAGCCTGACCCTATGACTCAGCATACACAGAGCCCTCCAAATGCTTGTACCGAGCCAACGACCGTGTCCCTCCAGGTGGGGAGCAGGAAGAGGTGGACCACATAAACAATGAGCCTCCCAATCCCCGGTTCATAGACCAGTTTTCCCATCAGACTTTGTTCACAAGCAAATTCAAAGAGCCAGTTAATGAAACATTTCAAGATGGTAACTTTTCTCATTGCTGTAACAAAATAGCCAACAAAAGTAACTTAAGGAAGGAGGGTTTATCTTGGTCAGTTTCATGGTCCATCACAGCAGGGAAGTCACCGAGGCAGGAGAATAACAGATCCATCACATTCCATCTGCAGTCAGGAAGCAGGGAAAGCGGACCGCAGGTGCTCCACTCACTGTTTCCTTTACGCTCAGTGGAGGACTGCAGCCCATGGGATGGTGTTGCCCACAGTGTGCATCTTCCTGCCTCAGTTAAACCTTTCCAGAAATACCTCATACGTGCAGCCAGAAGTGTCTCTTGGTGATTCCAAATCCAGTCAAGTTCACAGTTGAGATGAGCCATCACAAGCCCCACTGTAGAGGCAGCTTGTCAGCACAGGGCCCTGTGTAGCTGCACTGACTGGGGTGTTCAGGGAGCCAATTGGAATGAACAACAGGGGCACATGTGGGCCAGGGAGTGATGCATAGAATAATGGGGCAGAAGAAGAGAGAGGTGCTCTGTGCAGAGAATCACAACCATGGCACACAGCAGCCACATGAAGGAGTTACTTCAGGGCTGCAAGCAAAATCAAGCAATAGATGAAGTTTCTCTATACCTTTTAAGAGGCTCCCTAGTTGTCCAGGGACTAGTTCCCTGAGATGTTATCTATCCTGTGGTCAGATATGGGTAAGCACCACTAAGTGGACTCAGTGCATTATATACATATGTATATTTAGAAATGTCTATGAATATGTAACAATAATAATCAGATAAGAGTACAAGAAATTTAGAGGGAGTGAGGGGGACATGGGAGGATTTGGAGGGAGATTAGGGGGGTGCAGGTATTGCAAATATAATATTCATATACGCAGCATGGAAGAAGCCAGAGCGGTCTGCATCCTGATTCCCTATCCGCAAGTTGGGTAACGTCTTCAGAGGATGATAAGAATAGGAGGTAGGAATTGGCCAGGCAGTTAGGGAAAAAAGACCCTGAAGAAAAGTAGCTTCTTGGCTGAAACTCACAATGTTATTGGGCCTCTTAGCAACATACTCCGTTCCAAAGGCCAAAAATGTCAAAAGATTTTGGGAGCTTTTATCTAATCCTTAAAAGATTTTAGGGTTACCTCTTCAGAGGGGGGAGTGTTAGAGTAGCCAAAAGCCCCACAAAAATCAATCAATCAAAGAAGAAGAAAGAGTACATGAAAAAAAAAAAAGAAACAGAGGATCTTATCAGAAAAGAAGCCTTCTCAAGATATGTGAGCCAATATTTTAGGACCAACTTCTCTTTTCCAACAGAATCTTTACAGAATTGTAGATAAGACTATAAGTCCTAGATCTAGCTTGCTATTATCTTTCAGAGTGATTGTATAATGAATTAATACATGTAAATAATTCGGTGTAGAGCTTGTTCCATAATATATGTTAAAATATCTGCTTTCATAAGGAAAAGAAGAATCTAAGAAGTCAATGGATGAGGTGGCATGAAACTTTTAAGATAGCACTGATGGATGTTAAATGTTTCAAACTCGAAAAAAAAATTTGAAGAGGTAAAATTACCTTATGAAAGAACGCAAATATTTTAAACTTGTTTCACTAAGTGTTTAGAGGCCTGTTTTAACACAACCTTACCTACTTATGTTTTGGAGGCAGGGTCTCACTATGAAGCCCTAGCTGGCCTAGAGCTAGCCTGGAAATCAGAGCTCCATCCGCCTGCCTTTGCCTCCTGAGTGCTGCGATTAAACGTATGTGCCACCACACCTGACCACCTTACCTACTTCTGAAGTTCTATAACAAATGACAAATTTTTATTTTACAATGTTCAAAAATTATAGAGTAAAACAAGCACTTTTCAACTATTGGTAACTTCTCTTTCCCTTTCAATTTGTCCACAGATAACTTTTTTTTTAGATTTAAATAGGAGTTTTTATTGTAGAAAGAAAGCTTAAAAAAGGAAGATTTGGAATTATTAGAAAATAAGCAAGCTCAGCTCCTGTTAGGTGTAATGGAAGGAGGGCAAATGGGGAGACAGGGGTTGCCTTGAACTCCCACATAGGAGGGGCCCAAAGATAGGGTTGCTGTTGAGCTGCTAATTTGGGGGTGGTTATGACTTATGACATAAACTGGACAGACTAAGGTAATTTTATTAACTAGCCAATTACAGGCCCCCTGCTTTGTGCATGTTCCCCTGGCCCAACCTGAGTCAGTCATGCACTGTCCATGTGTTGCCTGCCCAGCACAGATAACTTTTCATCATTAGCCCAATTATATATATATTTTTTATTTTATGTGTATGAGTATACTGCCTGCATGTACGTCAGTGCACCTGTGTCATGCAATGCCACAGAGGTCAGAAGAGTGCTTCGGATTCCCCTGGAACTGGAGTTACAGACAGTTGTTAGCCATAATGTGAGTGTTGGGAATTGAACCTGGGTTCTCTGTAAGAGCACCTGGTGCTCTTAACAGCTGAGCCATCTCTCCAACCACAATAAACTTATATTTTAAATAAACTGAATGGAGGGAAAACACCTTTCCTTTCCTGCCAAAGACTAAAATAATAATAATGATAATTAATAATAAAAACAATAATGTTCATGCATGAAATTCTCAGAAAAATAATTTTTGGGGTCTTTTTGAGACAGGATCTCCCTGTAGCCCCAGCTGGCATGGTACTCGCTATATTGACCAGACTGGCCTCAATCTCACAGAGATCTGCCTGTCTCTGCCTTCTGAGTGCTGGGACTAAAGTCATGTGCCACCACGCCCAGGTCAATAAAATATTTTCAAAAAATCATACCTCAACGAAGTATAGAGGTGCACCTCTGTGATCCCAGCACTTGGGAGAATGAGGCAGGAAGATTTCTGTGAGTTCAAGAGCAGCCTAAACTACAGTGGAACCCTTAAAAAAGAAAATAAAAAGAAAAAAAACCTCCTATGGAGGTGGATCACCCTGAGACTCTGAGGCAGTTTTTCAAGCTCCTCTTCTCTTTCATTCCAATCCCACAACTCATTGTCATAAGAAAAGATCTGATCCGGTAATAAATACAGCAGCAGTCAACGCATTCCCCATTCCAAAAAATAAATTTGTACAAAGAAACTATTTCACATGCCAAATATTTTCACATAGCAGTGGATTTACAACATCGGCAAAGGTTCTCTGGATAATGGGGCAAGGAACACATGTGTTCAGGTGAGCTCATGTGTTCAGGTGAGCTCATGTGTTCAGGTGAGATCATGTGTTCAGGTGAGCTCACGAGTTCAGGTGAGATCATGTGTTCAGGTGAGCTCACGAGTTCAGGTGAGATCATGTGTTCAGGTGAGCTCATGTGTTCAGGTGAGCTCACGCTGGCACACACTGAAGCCGGATGCGCCATCTCAGTCACGCAGAGGGTGCCATCAGTCTGGCCTTCCATACCCTCAGGACACACTCATCTACAACGCAAAGCTTCCCACGAAGAGGAGCCTCAGAACTGACCAAACCAACTTTCTTAGGCACAGCAATTGAGAAAATGTGAAATTGGATCTTGATCCTTGGGAACCTGCCACCGTCGTTAAGCAGAAGCAGGCAGACATCTGTTCTGTCTGAGATCACAGTGTACATGCTAATCCCAAACCTTGGGGCAGAACATCCTGGCCTCACCTTGGACAGGGTGCAGAGCCAGGTAAGCAGAGGCTGACCAGGCACAGTAACAGAGGAGGTCACCAGCAAAGTGCCCAGGGACTGGCAACTGCCTCTCATCGGCTGGGTAAAAGACTAGACACAGCCTCCTCCCTCACTGGACCATCTTCCTCCTGGGGACTGCGCACAGTCACAGAACTGTGCTTTAAATTCCCTACATTGCCATAATTCTCCCACAATTCTTACCTGTTCACCTGTCAAGACCCAGCTTCCAGGTCCACATCATTCATGTGATAATTTAATCTAATGTATGCATGTCCCCCAAATGTATATTTAAACCATGCAAGAGCAACGTGCTACTCTGTGTGGAACACAAGGTGGACTCTGGGTAATTCTCCCTTTTTGATGCTTAGAAACCCTCATACAAGAGGGAACACACCTGCCAGGTCCATAAGACCCATGAGACCATGAGTCAGTCTGTCAAAATGAGGAGCAGTGAGTTGTGTTCAGGTGCATCAAAGACAACTTCAACCAAGAGTAGCTGTTGTTTGTACTTGGGGGCGGGGGAGAGAAACAGGGAGAACTGCATTGAATTAAAGAAAGTGTAAGATGTGTGTGGAGAGCCCTCAAATGTGCAGTATAAGAACAGGCTTAGAAGGAGCGGCATGAGATAGAGTGGAAAGGCCCCAGCCACAGCCGCCCTTCTGTGAAGGACCCAGGCAACTGCCATCTCTCCTCTCCCCCTTCTCTCTGACGTTTTAGAATGTTTGTGTCTCGACCTTTGCACTCTAAATGGCAGACATTCAACAAATGTGTACTGAATAATCAATTAATACGCTCTTCCCCATTAAATGTTTTCATTTGGTAAAACCTAAGGAAACTGCTAGGTTGTAAGTCAAAACTTAGTTGCTCCAAAGTAATCATCTTTGGTCCCCAGTGTGAAAAGTGAGTAGAAATGGTTTGTGCAAAGCAACGTAACAGAGACACAGCATCAAAGGCTTCTGGGTAGGTGTCGAACAGAGACAAGATGAGTTAGACATTGATCTGGCAAAAGAGGAGGTAAAGCAAAGAAAAGGGGCTGGGAATCCCTTTCCAAGGAAACCCAGGACCATGGCCAGGCACCAGTCGGGTAGACAGGAAGTCAGCCATGCCCTTCCAGAGGCCTGGGAGAAGAGCACAGCAGAGCCCTGAAGTTCTACATATGTGCTGGCTCTTAAGGGCCTTCAAGGATATGGAAACATGCTCAGCCACGTTGTTATCTAAGAATAAATAAGTGGTCACCAGATCCACACGGGGAATGTGAGAAAAGCAAGTTGGTGAGCAGCATGGCAAAAATCCTGGAAGGTGCATTTTCACATCGACTGGAATGGAGAGCAAAGCCAGTGGCACCCATGGGTGACCATGGCACTGGAGAATGCTGGGGGCATAGGCCAGAACCAAAGGAGCAAGAAGGCGACGCCAGGCCTCCTGGCCCCCAGCCCGCACCTGTTCACCATGATCTGGTGGTTCACCTTTGACAAGAACAGAGATTTCTTGGGCTTTTTCCTGAAACCTCTGTGGAGTTGAAATAATAGGCAAAATAACATCTATAACCTTATTCCTGTCCAGGAAATCATCCTGCAAAAGTCGCCCTGCACTCCGCCCTGGCCTCCCTGAGGGGTTTAATTACTTCTCTAGTTGCTGTGACCAAAGATCTGACAAGTGGTAACTTCAGGGAGGAAGTGTTGTTTTGGTTCACAACTTAAGAGACTTAGGTCTGTCATGGGGAGGAAGGCATGGGGCAGCATGCTCCATGCGGCAGGAATGAATAGCTGGGTCACCTCTTCACAACTTGACAGACAGGAAAGAGAACAGACAGAAAGAGGGTCTGGGCTATAAGACATCAAGGCCTGGGGTCTGGCAGTGGAAATCACAGACCTGGGGAAACAATCTGTGCTACCCCCAGCTTTCGTCAGAGACGCTTCTTTTTGTAGTGGGTAATGGTTAATGCAGAGACTCCTAACCTGCTTTGCAAAGCACCAAGCATAAGTAGCTCTGAATGTCCGGCTGTGGGCGGGTCATCTGCACCAACCTCACACCATCCAAGGCTCAGGGAACTTCGTGGAAGAGAGTGCAGAAAGGACCCAATAGCTGGTGGATAGGAAGGAGAGCTGTGAACTGCTGACTTCTGGATGCAACATGGCTATGGCAGGAATCAACTCAGGTTGACTGATAAATTCCAGCATGCATGGGGGAGGGGCCCTGAGGCCCCACTGCTCCCAGAGGAGCTATTGGCTGAGGGATGAAGAGTCACTTCCCTTTGGGGATGTGGCTGATAGTAGGTTACTCATATCCCAGTGGATAGCTCCACACCCAAGGGAATATGGACAGCACCAATTGACCTCAGGCTTATAATAACAACAAAAAAAGAAGGCATGAAGGAAAGGGGTTAGGATGGAGGGCACTAGGAAGAGTTGGGGGGAGGTAGTGGTGGATGGATATGAGCAATACAGATTATTTAAACATATGGCTTTTTCAAAGAATAAAAACTATTTTTTTTTAAAAAAAAAAAAAACCTCAGTTGCTGGAGAGATGGCTCTGCAGTTAAGAGCACTAGCTGCTCATGCAGAGGACCCAGGTTCAAATCTCAGTACCTACACAGCAACTAACTCCAGTTCCAGGGGATCCAGTGCCCACTTCTGACCTCCTCTGTGGGCACTGCATGACACAGGTGCACTTACACCCATGCAGGCAACACACTCATACACATAAAAATAATAAATAAAATATTTTTTTAAACCCTCAAGGCCCACCCATGACCAATTTCCTCTGGCGATGCTCCACCTCGTAAAGGTTCCACAACATCTCTAGACAGCTCTCCCAGACAAGAACGAAGTGCTCAAGCACATTGACTACGGGGCATTCAAACCATACATGTACAGTCATTTCTCTTCATCTGTCAAAGGGTGTGCAGAGGGGGGGCAGGGGTTAGTCATAGCACATACACTACATAAGGAGGCTGCAGGGAATTAATTTCTTGCACATATGATCAACACATGCAGTGTCCGTGTACTTAGAGCACTGTCTGACAAATAGCAAATGCTGTGTAAATGTTACATTATTATTATTTGATTCTTCGAAGCCAGAGCATAGGAATCTTAGTGATGCTTCCTAGAACTTGCCAGGGTCTGCACGAGTCTCTCAAATACCATCATTTAATTGATTTTCTGATCTCCCTTCCTCTCACACATTAGACTTCTGGTGTCAGAGTCCAGGGCAACTGAGGTGCTAAAAGAAGCAGCTTTAGCAGAGGGAAGGATCTGCCCATTGGGCAGCACTCTGCCTGCTTCCTGTCTCCTCAGCAGGGACAGAAATCAGAGACAGCCCCCACCACCCCATCTCCTTATTCACAAAAACCATGCATATTAGAACACAAAAACATAGAAATTAGAGGCAACCAACTCCCTGATTTGGGGGGTTTGCGGGTTATGTTATGTAAGAATCAGGGGGTTGTGCAGTTTAAAAACTTAGGAGTTTCCTTCCTGTAATACAAGAAAAGTTGAATATTAGATGAGGACAAAAATTAATATATTTGGAGTTTGCAAGGTTCTTTGATTTCTTTTCCACGCTGACCCGATTCCCCTCTCTAACCCCATCACCACCGCAGTTCTTAAATGAGGTGGGTGGAAGAAATGGACATCGAATTTGCCTTAAAAAATGGAAATCTTAATTCTTTTTTTTTTAATTTAAAAGCCAAGCTTGGTGGTGGTGCAGCGCACTTGGGAGGAGAAAGCCGGCAAATCAAACGTTCAAGCCCCGTCTGGGCTAGAGTTCAAGGCCAGCCTGGGCTACTCGCTGAGACCCTGTCTCAAAATCCCAAGGAAGGAGAGGCCCGGGCCTGGCCCAGCGCAGAGCACGCTCGGACCCGGGTTCAGTCCAGGCCTCGGAAGGGAAACCGTCCTGAACCCAGAGCACAGGGCCGGGCACAGGGCACACCCGCGCCCAGCCGGGCAGGAAGAGGCGGTGCTGCCGGCGGCCCGCCCACTCGCTGCCAGCCGCGCTGCGTGGACCCGGCCCCATCCCGCGGGCCTGGGCTGCGCGGGCACGTGGGCCGCCGGCTGTCAATCACGCGCGGGCTGAGCTCGGCGAGGCGGGAGCGGCGGCGGCGGCGGCGGCGATGGGACCCGGGCGAGAGATCTGCAGCTAGGCCGGCTGCACTTGCTCCAAGGGTCGGGATCGATTGGAGGGCCAGGTAAAGCGGCGGAGCCGGGCTGGGCTGTGCACCGTCCTCCCTGTCCTCCCTAACACAGCCCCAATCTCGTCTCTCTCCTCTCTCCTCTCTCCTCTCTCCTCTCTCTCTCTCTCTCTCTCCCTCCCTCCCTCCCTCCCTCCCT
>NW_008349770.1:891642-892470 GCF_000622305.1 Nannospalax galili | reverse complement strand
TCTCTCTCTCTCTCTCTCTCTCTCTCTCTCTCTCTCTCTCTCCCCTCTGCTGCCGCATCTCCTTATTCACAAAAACCATAAGGTGCTAAAAGAAGCAGCTTTAGCAGAGGGAAGGATCTGCCCATTGGGCAGCACTCTGCCTGCTTCCTGTCTCCTCAGCAGGGACAGAAATCAGAGAGAGACAGCCCCCACCACCCCATCTCCTTATTCACAAAAACCATGCATATTAGAACACAAAAACATAGAAATTAGAGGCAACCAACTCCCTGATTTGGGGGGTTTGCGGGTTATGTTATGTAAGAATCAGGGGGTTGTGCAGTTTAAAAACTTAGGAGTTTCCTTCCTGTAATACAAGAAAAGTTGAATATTAGATGAGGACAAAAATTAATATATTTGGAGTTTGCAAGGTTCTTTGATTTCTTTTCCACGCTGACCCTACTCCCCTCTCTAACCCCATCACCACCGCCGGCCCTCCCCACTCCTTGGCCATGTCTGAAGATGCTTTGAGGGTTTTCATATAATCTCGGCACCTACTTCTTTGTTTTATTAGAAAGGGACACCAGGGTGGAGGTCAAACCGAGGCTGGTGACCTCAGAAAGCAGGTGGCCTTGGAACAGCCTGTGTTGGCTTAACTGGTTCCTGTCTCCATGGCAGAAATGTTTTCAGGACCGTGGAGAGCTCCCTGGGCGCCCGACCGCCTTGGGTAGGGGACAGGATGCTTCCACATCGACTTCTTCAGACACAACAAGAAGGCCAGGGGATGCAAAGATAGGACACTTAATTGAGAGACAGGAACAGAGAGAGAGAGAGAGAGAGAGAGAGAGAGAG
>NW_008349770.1:889671-891596 GCF_000622305.1 Nannospalax galili | reverse complement strand
AGAGAGAGACAGAGAGAGAGACAGAGAGAGAGAGACAGAGAGAGAGAGACAGACACAGAGACAGAGAGGGAGAGAGAGGGAGAGACAGAGACAGAGAGACAGTGACTGACAGAGAGACACAGAGACAGACAGAGACAGACACAGAGACAGAGACAGAGAGAGCCAGAGAGAGGGAGAGAGACAGAGTGAGAGACAGAGAGACAGAGACAGACAGTGACTGACACAGAGACAGAGACAGACAAAGACAGAAAGAGGGAGAGAGAGACAGAGAGACAGACAGAGACAGACAGACAGTGACTGACAGAGAGAGACAGACACAGAGACAGACAGAGAAGGGACTAGGAGGAAAAGGAAAATCTAGGAGACAGGAAGGCTCACACACATGCACTGACTTACAGTTGACTTGTTTTCTTTAGCTGATCCAGTTCCAGGATTCTAATGCAATCTGCTTCATGCAGACTCACATGTCTCTCTACTTTAGAGGCAGGAAATGGGTCTTGAAGATAGAACAGCTATTCTCTATTGTAGCTGACCCTGGACATGCTGAAGACAGTTTGCTGGGCCTTCTCTGGGCTCACTACCAGCCTTTCATTTCTACCACAAATGCATGGGGGGAGCAGGGGATCTGTTCACCAAAAAAGATTTTTTACTGGCATCTTGAATAATATGGCACCAGTCATTCTAGTTCACAAGCCTAGAGTAATGCAGGAGCCAACAGCTCTGTAGCTGACAGCAGTCTCTAATTGAATTTTCCTCAGACGCCTGCTTCTCTTAGGCAGCTAGAGAGTAAACCGATCATGATAGGAAAGAAATGGATGTGGGAGTAAACTAAACTGAATGAGAAAATTGTCCAAAATCCTTGCTGAAGGTGTAACACATGTAAACATATCAGAAGACACAAGGACTGTAAAACTGGCTTATTTTGTAGTAGGACAGAACAAGCCCATCAGGGAAGTTCTGGGAACCTGGGAAACAAGTCATCCTTTCACTTAGAATGTGTGGGGTATAAACGGATCAGTCAAGTTGAGATTAGTAACTTCATAGCCTACAATGGAACTAAAGTAAGACCCACTGCTGTACGGTGTTCCAGGGCTCACAAAGCCCTCATAGCACACATCCTAGCACTCCACAACTTATCATGGGTGGCCACTGGAAAGTTTTAAAATGTAAATTAGACTTCTGAGTTTGCTGCTGTTTCATTTTTTTGAAGGAGCACTGCCTCTGCTCTTAAACAAGAAGTTATTGGTCAGTGTTTCTGTGTGTGAGTGGCTTGTGAAACTTGGATTTCTATCTGGATCATATCTGCAGAGGGTTTTTTTCTTAAATAGGATTGAAGAATGTGCTGTTAAAAAGAAGGCCAAGGACTAAACAGGACAAGAAGGACTTTGAAGGTAAGAGCGAGCTTTTCTCATGTGTGCATTCATAAGTACCCTGTGGTCTGCCTGTAGGTGAGGTGAGATTTAAAAAGAGAGTAAGGATGCTTTTCCACATCTTCAGTTTCGGACTTTGCATGCCTTGTTACACACATATGTAATGTAGATTGATGACATGGATAAGTAGGTACATAGAAGACAGGTAATAAGTGGACAGGTGACAAATGGATAGATGATAGATAGTAGATAACTACATAGAAATAGAGAGAGATGATGTTGGCAGGGCGATAGGAAATAGACATGTACATAATACATGGATAGATGATAAAAGATGTGGATAGAAAAGTAAATAGATGATAGCATATGTATAGATGATAAATAAATAGGAGATGGATTATAGATGATAGATGGCAAATGACTGATTGATGCATACATGATAGATGGATGATACATTATAGATAGATGGATCAATAAATAGGTAAGTGATAGAAGATGATAGATGGATAGATAGGTAGATGATAGATAGATGATTGATAGATAGATAGATAGATA
>NW_008349770.1:820581-889584 GCF_000622305.1 Nannospalax galili | reverse complement strand
TAGATGATATGTAGATGATTGATAGATGATAGAAGATAGATAGATAGATAGATGATATGTAGATGATTGATAGATAGATGATAGAAGATAGATAGATAGATAGATAGATGATAGGTGATATGTAGATGATTGATAGATAGATGATAGAAGATAGATAGATAGATAGATATGTAGATGATTGATAGATAGATGATAGAAGATAGATAGATAGATAGATAGATGATAGATGACAGAGAAATGAATGATAAAGATGTAGTTAGCCATATAAATACGTATCTTGAAGGATTCGAGCAGTTGATAATGAGCAAGCTAATTACATATCATCACTCCTTTTCTAAATTATAAAAGTGACTGCCAATACACTGACACAGAGAGTATTAAAAAAACTCATTATATAAAGCCATGATCTCTGTGATTGTTCCAGAAAAATAAAGTATCCCTGAAATGATCCATTGGTAGAAACCCATTTCAAGTTTTATGGTCACGCTGATTCAAGAATGCTTAACTTCAAAGTGGTAAAGCTCTTAGCAGGCTTTCCTGTGTGCACTGTGAATCTGATGGAGTCTTTTAAGGAAAGTGACCTTTGGGTTGGTTCTGAGTAAGTGGTCTCAGTGGCCTGTGTGCCTATACCTTGCCTCTTACAGCCCTGGCCCTGTGGAAAGAGACTCTAATGGGACTGCCACTTTCATTAGCTTGGGATTATTTTGAGGGAGAATTAAAATGCATGAAAACTTGAGTGATATTTCCAAGTGAATAAACAGAACAGGGCCTGAGCCTAGCCCCAAACTGACTCACAAAGAGCCATGGGAAAACACTCAGCCACTTTGTGCCTCTGTTTGCTGCCTCTTGTCTCTCAAGCAGACCATGAAGATAAACAGCGTAGAGCCTGTGATGTTCTCAGAGTTTCATGAGGCATAAAGACTTATTTCTGCTTCCACAGCTATGAGCATTGTTAAAGTAAAATGAAAAATAACTGCATAGAGTAGTCTGAAACTCAAATTCCCAGCAATGGATTCCACAGAACGTGGGCCACATGAGCACAACAGTGCACGTGAGGGACTGTGCCTACTGAGGGATTTCCCAGGGATTCTCAACATCTTTATTCTTACCTGTTGTAAATGCAACACAAAGTCCACTTTGTTGATTCATTGCTTCCTGAGAGTATATCTCTGTCAGCCAAGGTCCATCCAAGACACACAGTGCCCCACTCAGCCTGGTGGTCATGACCTCACAGGTGCTGGGCATGTGTTAAGGCTCTAAAAATACTGAAAGAAAGTGAAAAATGAATCCAGCCAAGCCCATGTAAAACTCTAAGCCAGGAAGTTTCAAAGCACTAGAGATTAGAGTGGGCTCAGGAAAAGAACATCCTTGCCCTCATAGAACTGTCAGGTGTAGAGCCTACCAGGTCATACAATAAAACCACATATAGAGGATAAGATAGGATGTGTGCGGTGAATAAACCTGGACAAAAGGACAGAGTTGATGCTCAGATTTGCCAACTGTAGAAAGACCTCAAGAGAACTCAGCAGCAGTAGCATTACTCCTACCGGTCTCTGAGGTATCCTGGCTTCTATGCCGTGTTAAGGATGGAATATTTATTTGATATATAATAGTTACGTGCAATTGAGCTAGCTGTTGAAGATGGTTAATAGGAAGAGGAAAGTCATGGCTGGTCCTCACTTGTCAGCATCTGGTGTCCTTCAGGGAGAACAGAAACAACGCCCCCCACCTCCTGCATCAAAGTGAGCAACACCATGTTCAGCCCCCAGGGATGGGATACCTTCAGGGACCCATCACGATTGCAGACAGGGGTGTAGCTCAGTTGGTAGCTTCATATGCTTGAGACCTTGGGTTTCATCTCCAGCACTGCACAGACCAGGTATGATGCAGCAAGCCTGTAATCCCAGCACGTGTGAAGTGGAGGCAGAGGGATCAGGAGTTCAAGGCCAGTCTCTACTACATCGAGAGCTCAAGGTCAGCCTGGACTAGAGACCTTGTCTACATTTTTTTTAAAGAGGCTTCACTAGAGTATCTACAAGGTACATACCACCAGGGGCCGAATCAGTAAACTCAGTTGTTTGTCTAACAAAAAGTGAATACTCGTTCGGCAGATTTGTAGCCAAAAAGTCCTGGAAAAATACATCTGGAAGAAATTAAAGGTCAGTCTGGTCCAACCATCTCATTATAAGGATGGTAAAACCGCAGCCCACAGAGTAATGAACTTCTCTAGGGTCTCGTGATCAGGAAGTTGTCTATCAGAAACAAGTGTCTGAGACCATCCTCTGTTCTGTGAGGTTAGCACCAGATAGGCCACTGGTCTGTTCATGCTCTGTGCTCTTGGGGGATGAAGTAAGACTCCTCAAGATTCCTCTTCTGGAGGGAGACTCTCCAGTGACCTACACTAAGTTAGAGTACAAGCTCAGGCTCAACACAGTTGTGTTCTGACACTTTCTCTTTCTGATCGTTTTACTCATATTGGTTTTAGCAAAGTTGATCTGTCCAGTTTTACACAGAAGAAACACTAACATAGTGTGCTGGGCAGGGAAGGAGTAGATCAGAGCTCAGTCCTGAGAATGAACCAGGTCAGCAATGAGAAAAGCAGCTTTTCCAGTGCTGTAAGGAACATTTCCACTCCGCTGTGTCTGGGTTTGTCCTTTCTCCTTGTTAAAGGCTCTGAGGCTCTGTAGGAAGCCTGAAAAATATATAAAATATTAAGGTAAGTTGTTCTGACTATGCAAGTCTATGATTCAGCCCAAGCTCCTGCACATTGTAGTAACTGTCATCTTTTGTCTCCTCCTTGACTCACGGCGTAACCTTTAGCAAGATGATTCTTCTATACCTCAGCTTCCTCAGTGACAAAGCAGAGCTAGTAATACCAATCCCATCCTCCCTTGACTAAAAATTTTTATTAGAGTATATTCAAAGAAGGTGACTCTAAAATTGTTCTACATACATGTCACTGGTAATAGGTTCTTATAAATCATCATCATTGTATAAGCGTTAAGTAGAAGGCACCGAGAGATCATCCTAGCACTTAAGATGTAAAAATTAGGTAACATGTTTCTAGTCCATCAATCTTTGCTGCTGTCATCAAACAACTGCATTCTAAAACCTTGTCTTATGAAATCCCTCGGAACATCTAAAGAGTTTTTGTTGTTGTTGTTGTTGTTGTTAATGCTTACCTTTGACTTTTCTGAACTATTCTCCTGAGTGGTTTCTTTAGAGGTACCTGGTCCAGGACCAAGGAAGTACACAGCCCCAACAGTAACTGGTCAGAACATAGACACATGAGGTGACAGGCCATGAATACATCTACCTATGCCATTTCTCTGACACCAGGAACATATTTACCTGTATTTGACTATATTGTCTAACTAAATCCATCTGAAGCTAAGAGCCCTTGCTTAAGAGATGTTCCTACGGGTTCTCTTTGTTCCCAGAGGACCGTTCCTAACTGTTGCCACAGCCTCATTTATCAGTGTTGGCTATTTTACGTGTTGCTGGAACAAGATACTGACGGAAACAACTTACGTAAGCAAAGGGGTTGTTTTGGATCACAGTTCTAGGCTGTGACCCGTCATGGCAGCCGGAGCACCAGGCAGCTGGTCACACTGCATCTCCAGTCAGGAAGAAGAGGCAAGTGAGTACTAGCCCTTGGCCCTTTCTGTCCTCTTTTACTCACCCACAATTAGGGTGCATCCTCCCACATCAACTAGTCTAATCTAGAACACCCACCCACACACACACACACGAGCATGCCCACAGGTTAGTTTCCATGGTGATTCTAAATTTCATCAAGTTGATAATCAAGATAACCCTCACACTGTCAAACCAAAGTAAGCGACTGCATGGAGACCAATCAGAACTACAGACAAATTTCTCTTACAGACATTTATGGCTGGCTCCTTGATAAATGATTAGAAACATTTAATTTGTCTTTCTTGGCCTGGATTACAGCATAATTTAAGATTTCTTTGAGAAAACTTTTCCAATGAGAAAATAACTTGGTGTATTATGCCTCACTTTGTCATACACAGACCAGGTCCCCAGAAGAAAACAATGTGGAGAGTAACTAAAAGTACCGAGTATGCCTCGTTCCTAGCAGCCTGTCTGCTTAAACAAGACCAGAAAAGTCAACAGAGGAGAACTAATAATGCCCGTACCTGCCAAAACTGCAGTCTTTTAATAATTCCTTCTCTTAAACAAAGCATGAATTGTTAACTGAATCCATATAAACTACTCTCTCTGAGGGTATCATTTACATCAAGTCAATCTTAAATTTATGTTTTATAAAGGTCACACCCCAGGCGGCTCACACATCGAAAGTTTATTTAATTTTCCTAAGTCTTATTTATACTAGACACTTTGTAGGACATAGTAAAGGGGGTAAGTCTACTGTCTACATTACAGATTCAGCACCCACATGGACAGATGCATCCTCAAGCAATCACTGAAGTATCCACAAATAACCACAGAAATACATGGCGTTAGAACTAGTGAGGTATAAGTTAACGGCCCCGCCAATTGTGATTAAGAAAGCATGAGGTGCAAGTTGCTCAGCAGCTTTCTAACGAAGCTTTCAAACAACGTGGCCATCAGTTAAAATGTCAGAGGAAGACACGAGATCTGAAGGCCAAATTTCAAACCCCTAAGACAAATACTGTGCCCATTCCACAAAGGAATGAACCTAAGACTCTAGGACAATCGAAGACAAATCCCACCTGTAGCTGGTGACGGTGCCTGTCCGACCCTTTAACACAGAAGAGTGAAATCACCGATTTTTTAATTATTTTTATTTTATGTGTAAGCACATATTGCCTGCATGTAGGTATGTGTACCCGTGTCATGCAATGCCCAAGGAGGACAGAAGAGGCTGCCGTGTCAGATTCCCTGGGACTGAAGTTACGGACAGTTGTTAGCTTCCATGTGGGTGCTGGGATTTGAACCCAGGTCTTCTACAAGAACAGTCAGGGTTCTTAACCTCTGAGCCATTTCTCCAGACCCTAAAACCACTGATCTTACAGGTTACAGAGCTTCTATCAAGGCAGTGAAAACCTCAGTGCCTACACTGCCCTTCTCATGTGCCACACGCGCATGCATGTGTGTCTGTTTGTATTCTTTGAGACAGGGTCTCCCCGTAGCCCCAGCTGGCCTGGACTCACTATGGAGACCAGGCTGGCCTCAATCTCACAGAGATCCGCCTGCCTCTGCCTCCCAAGTGTTGGGAATAAAGGCGTGCGCCACCATGCCCAGCTCATGCTTATATTCTTGTTTAATTTACGTGACTTGTGCTGTTATGTCACCTTTCTTTTATGAACAACCCATTCTAGCCATTGAATACTGGGGATTATTTTACAGTCAACAGAAAATAAAAGCAGCTGGTAAGGAAAATGGGTCTTTAACGAGCCTCCCCCATGAAGAGAATTGTTTAAATAGGCTGGCATGACTCAGCCCGCTCATGGCCTTTAAATGACATGTTTGATCCTAAAGCTGGATCAGTCTGTGGACTGACCTTTGTGGGCGCTGTCATTCCAGCTGGGAAGATGGCTTCTTGCAGCAACATCTGTGGGTCCAAGCAAGCCCAGGCTGACACCGAGGGTGGGCACCAGCGCTATGGTGTGCGGTCCTATCTGCACCAATTTTACGAGGACTGCACCTCTTCCATCTGGGAGAATGAGGATGATTTCCAGATCCAGAGATCGCCTAACAGGTGGAGCTCGGTACTCTGGAAGGTAAGGAGACAGGCAACAGAAAACAGTATTGGAACTGCAGGAGGTTTGATGTCCTCTCTGTGCTTTACTGTGACATTCAATACATCATTCTTCCCTTAGGAAAGAGACTGTAAAATCTGGTCTCTAAATACTGAATAATCATTGATGAGGAGGCTGAGCAGGAGCAGCACAAGCACCAGGATGATTAGTGGTCTTGCTAGTTATTAATCTGCCACTAGCTGTTATTCATATACCAAACACTACGTTCTTTCAGCCTCTCTGACAGGCTAGATTGGTATCTGAGTTGAAAATATCCCCCACAGGCTTGTGCCCTTGACCATTTCCAGCCATTTCCAACTGGTGGCGCTGTTTGGGGAGGTTGTGGCTCTGTTAGCAGGTGGGGCCTCACTGGAGGAAGTGGGTCCCTGGAGGGCCGTTAGGTTTATAGCCTGTTCCTGCTTCCCATCCTTTCTGTTCTTCCTCATCTGCCTAGATGGAAGCAAGTCTCTGCTACCACAGCCAGGAGCTGTCCTTCCCCAACTATGACTGATTGTTCCCCCTCAAACCATGCGCCAAAATAGTTCCTTCCTCACTCAGTTGCTGCTTATAGGAATTTTATCCTTGAGAAAATTAACTAGTACAGTATCATGTGACAGATTAGAATAATTATTTAAAAATCATTAAGTGTTGAGCAAGACTCACTGCTGAAATATGACCCAGGGGCCAGAACATCGGCTCTGTCTTCACCATATACAGGATCATGAGGCTGTTGAAGAGGCTTCATTAGAAAATGCATGCACTGTCTAAGCAATACTTAGTGAGCACTGATAATAGTAAAGAGAGGTTGAGGGGCTGGAAATGTAAACAGAAAACAAGAAAGTCCTGGCCCCAAGAAGCTCATAGCCCACCCCTGAAGCACGTCCCCACACACAGCCCCTAACAGCATGGCACCTGTCATCTGAACAAGAGGACAGAGGTGATGGGGGAGCAATGTTTCCTGAAATCCCAGCAAACACAGGCGTTTTTCTAGATGAGGATCTTTCTGAGTTGGGAACATAGCAGGTCCCAGAGTTCTGAAATAGAGGAAGAGATCCAGTCTGGACGTGGAACTAGAAAAGGGGCAAAGAATCCAGAAAAATAACAAGGCACAGATGGTCTCTGTGCCTTCCCCTAAACCATGTGGAAGGTATGGGCCTTTATCTCAAGAAATATGGGGGCCCACCTGCAGAAGTCAAGCAGGGTGATGACTCCAGGACAATACTGACCGGTGTCTTCCTGGCTACTGTACAGAAAATAGACTATAGGGCAACACACATGGAAGCAGCTAATGAATTCAGAAACTAGCAAAGTGCATGGTGATGATGGTGGTGGCCTAGAGCAGGACTATGCCAGAGAAGATGGCTTAAAACAGTCCATCTCAGCATAAAGTCTAAGGGCCAAGCTGTCAAAATAGTCTAACTAGAAGAAGCCATCATAAAGGACCGCGGACCCTCAGCCTCAGCTTGAGTGGTGGACGGTGTCACGACTTACTTGGATAGAGGGCACTGGCAGAGGGGGGGCGCTCAGGTAGAAACCATGAGTGTGACTTCAGCTGTGTCACACTAAAGGTGACTATCAGACACCAGTAGAGATCTCAAGAGGCCTCAGCTGGTGGATTTGGGGTTGTTCACACATAGAACACACAGAAGGTACCAGCTTGAGATGACCTGGGAAAAGACCATGGGTACTGGAATGATCCAGTGCTTAGAAGTAGAAGAAGAGAGGGAGATTTGGGGAAGGAGACAGAGAAGATGCCCCCTCAGATGACATCTAGGGTGTCCATCAGCCCCAACACTCTGTGCTTATTCCAAAAGATCCCACAAGTTTTGACCCTGACTTTGACTTAAACGTGCAATGTATTAGTAGTGTAGTGGAGCAAGTGATTATGAGCATGGATTTTGGCCTGAGACTCCATGAGCTCCAATCCCTGTGCCTCCGTTTCATACTTCTGTAACTTTGGGTAGTGACACTTCACCACATAAATGCTATAAGACTTAAATGAGACAATATTTAGAAAAAGCATAAAATAATGACTATGGAAGATTCAATAAGCCTCAGCAATCTCAGCAGCCATTACTGCACACGGAATAGAATACTGAGTTCTGAAATGGAAACTCAGTGAGTAACGACCGGGTAAATAGTTGTTAATATTGATGGCCCAAGACCTGTGCTTTTAAAATCATACTAACGTCACTAATTCGTACTAGAGTTAGACAATCCAGCATCTTTGCTCTGTAGAAATCTCAGTGAGATGAATCCTAACTGCCCATGAACTATGTAGTCAAGCCTCGTACAGCTTCTATTGAAATGGCCTCCTTCCTTCCCCTCAGGTCTCTACCTCCTTCTCTCCTCTTTCCTCCTCATTTTTCTCTACATACATTTATATGTGTACATTCAATTTATGTTTCCAATATCTTTAAATACTGCTGACATATAGAACATTCAAGCATTCATGTAGATCCAAAGCATTGATATGTGATTTGTGAACTGCAAGACCAGTAAATAATACACAATTGTGGATTTAAAATAGAGAACTCCTAGTAAACCACCAGCCTCATTCAGATTTTAATATTTTCTCCTTCTGTCTTACACAAGTAAGATACAGTAAACTTGGTTCCCTGCTGCGCTAGGGCCCTTCTTGGGGAAACATGCAAAAGTCCAGGGCTTCATAGAGGCCGTGTTCCAATAAAATCCTTCATGCAGAAGCCTGGTGTCGGCCTGCATAGCCTGGGGAGTCTGTGTTGGAGACTTCAGCTCTACCCAAGCCAGACTGTCAGTGCTCAGTGCCCAGGGTTTGCTGAGAAAACAGCAGCTGCCCTCAGGGCAGATGAAGGAGAAAAATCAAGTGTCTCACTCCCGATGAGATCCTGAATGATCTCCATCCCAGATGGCTCCATCCTGCCCACGCCGCCCGCCCGATGTCCCATTACCCCGCCCCCCTCGGCCTAGCTGGGTCTGGTCTCCAGCAGTTAGTACTGCCTTCTCTGCCAGAACAGCTGTGTTGCAGTGGCTTTGGCTCTGCCTACAGGCTTGGCACACGCTGCGAATTCAGACTTCACCAGCACACAGGGAAACAAGGAAAGTGACACTGGTCAAAATAACCAGTTTCTGGCTGATAGCCCTTACCAGCAGAATTTCTGGAACCCGAGGTCGCTTCCCTGGCCAACCCTGCTTTGCAGCAGCAGGAACTAGATTCTCACACATGCTCCGCACAGCTCAGGTCGGCACCAGAAATCTCGGTGCAACACTGGCCTTGCTGCCATGGGACACCTCGTCGCCTAGCAAGGTCCTTCCTGCTCTCCGCTGCGGTTGATCTCACCAGCCCACAGCCTGCGGATGCTCTGCTGGGCCTAGGTGGGAGCACTCCAGTCCTCCTCACATCAAGGCTCTGACCAGCACAGCAGTGCTCCCTTAGACCAAAACTATTGAACTCACCATTGTGTCGAGACAGTCTCTATGGCACCTGATGGAATTAATCCCCAAATTTTAATTTCCTCCCAGTATTCCAACACGGTACCAGGATTCGGCTGATCTGTCACACCCGCTCTTCCCCCCCATTATGCTCCTGGGAATTTAATCTTGTTCATTCACTGCTCCTCCATGCCACCTTCACAAACTCTCCCCCTCTGTCTTAACATGTCTACAGTCCTTGTCTGGACACACCTCTTGGAGGCTCTCCCAACACCTACACTCATGACACCCTCAGAATGCTTACAGATGGTCATCTCTGACTCTCCCCTCCTCTCCCCTCAGAGATTCTAATGGAAACAGGAAAGAGAGAAAGCTCTGTCTGGGCACTCACTCTCCAGGTCTGACAGAGCGGGACTTGGCCATCTGCGGGCCACAGTTTCCTTTTAGTTTCTGGGTGATTCTCCAAAAATGGATTTTTCCTCATGCTCAGCTCAGGAGCAGGCTGCAGGAAGATCAGTCCCCAGCTCCACATTCAGTAGGCTGAGACTGGCTTTCCTGAGAGTCAGCCTGGAGTGGGAGCTTCGGGGAAGCCAAGGAGACACAAGACAGGGATGCTGCCTCCGTTCCTCGGGAGCCGAGAGACCAAGGCAGACACTTCGATGCCCTTGGCTTCTGAGGCTCGGTGCCAGCTCCTCCAGAGGGAGGTAATTTGGTGACAAATTGTCCCCACGGATATTTAAGTTAATTTAGGCTGTGCATTCAGAATTTTCCAATGTGAGCCATTTTTGAAGTTATAAATAATGGTTAGTCTCTGAAGGTGAATTTACTTACCATCATTTTTAGCAATCTAAAATACTATTTTACACTCAGTTTTCCTGCGGTACTGATTTCTTGTACAGAAAAGCTTCCTGTTTTTTTTGGGTATTATACTGACTTCTGGTTTTCAGTTCCTTCATATATTATATCAAGGAAAATTTGCCCTTATATAGTAGCTAAAACTCTTTTGAAATTAAAATTTTTAAAAATAGAAAATAGGGTTGGGGATTTAGCTCAGTGATAGAGTGCTTGCCTAGCAAGCACAAGGCCCTGAGTTCAGTCCTCAGCTCTGAAAAAAAAAATAGAAAATACGCAAAATGTCAATTAGTGCAATATTACAGGCCTAAGAAAAGGGGAGGGGGCCACACAGATCTGGAGTATAATTTGTTATACCACTTGCTATCTACAGAAACTTGAAATTCATTTCTTCAACCCTGCAAGCCTCAGTTTCCACTAGCTGAGCATGAAAATATCTACTTCTGTGACTATTAAACGAAACAGCATCTACCACGCCTAGGCCGCAGCAGACGCTCAAATAGTACTCTTGCAACAGTCATGGGCTCTGAGTATATTATGCTTCGATTAGCCACGCCTCCTCAAGTAATGTATTACCCCTAACAGTCAACAAATAAATGCACACACTTTAACTAGTCGAGATTAGCCAGTCATGGTGGCACATGCCTTTAATCCCAGCACTTGGAAGGCAGAGGCAGGAAGATCTGTGAGATCAAGGCCTGGTCTACATAGTGAGTTCCAGGCTATCTAGGGATACAGTAAACCCTGTCTCTCTCTCTCTCTCTCTCTCTCTCTCTCTATATATATATATATATATATATATATACACACACACTCAAGATTCAGCGGGGTGGTGGGGTTAAATATTTGTTTTTTCCCCAACCTTGTTACTCTAACTTAAAGCAGTTAGGAACAGAGAATGAAAAAAATGATCTTTTAAAAGTGGATAGCTGTGTTCACTGTTCCTTCTTCCAAGTGGTGGACAACTGTTTTAACACTTAAGCAACATAGCCAACAACTGTACAAGTGATTTGTTTTCAGGTAATAATAGTAACTACTTATTGCAATGTATTAGTCAAACACAAGGGTGAGTGCTTTTAAGTACGATCATACTTAAATCTTCACAGCTGCATAAGGAAGGTACGATGATCATCTGTCATGATGTAAGGTAGGAAATAGCTGGTAAGAATATTTTAAGTAACTTTGCCCCTATGATTCCAGTACAAGAGGCAAGGCTGGAGCCCTAGGCCAAATCCTCTCATCAAAGCATGTGGGCTCCATTCACCACTGGGTGGGTCACGTTGCCTCTCCAGTGCTGTACTGGCAAATTTTCATTGTCAAGTTGATTGCATTAAGAAAGGCCCAGGACACTAGGGAAGCATGCATTTGGATATCTACATAGATATTTCCACAGAGAATTTACTGAATGAGGCCCTCCCTGGATGAGGCAGACACCGTCCCATGAGCTGTGGTCCTAGATGACAAGAGGGAAAAGGGAGAAAGCAGCCAGCTGCCACCATTCCCCTGCCCCTGCTTCCTGACCTGGAGAGATGTGAGCAAACAGCCTCACATTCCCGCTGCCACGGAGCAGCCCCAGCCCCTTCTTTCCCACCATGTTCGACTGTATCTCTTTAAATCACACACCCAAGTGAATCCTTCCTTACGTTGCCTTTGCCAGGTTACAGCAGTGACGGAGGACTGTCACACAGCTCTGCTGTGTTCCAGGAGGCCTTGCCCAAGACACTGTGCCTTCCGTTGCTACTCTAAACATGTTGGCATCTGCACATGTGCAGCTCACACAGTTACACGAGAGGTGATGCAGCACGGGTCTGGGGTCAGACCTATGGCTTCCACACACTGCCTCTTTAGCTAGTGACTTACCCTCTGGAGGCTCCACGTCTTTAACTGGCAACTTTAACTGGTATGAGCCTTCCCTGCTTACTTTAAAAAGACATCACCAGCATTGATAAGAGCTGTCACTGTCCCCGGGCCCCAGCCACCAGGAACAGATCTGTCTATTCATGTTGGGTTTGTCACGAGTTACAGTGAAGAAAATGCCACCATGGGCACTCGGCAGGCGGGAGTGAGGAAAAGTGATGATGTGGCTTTGGTTGGGGAGTTCACAAAGGGTCTACAGAAGTGAGAGAGCGCTCTGGATCTCTGAGTTATTAACAGCTACTCCTATTGGCCAGCGGGAGACGGGGAGGTATTTCTCATTCTGTGTCCTGCCTTGTTTGGTGTGTGCTACGACAGACTCATAATGCCTCCCACTCTATCACAGTCACAGAATAAGATTGTCTGAGCTGACACTGTGTAGTATGAACTCCTGGCAGCCTCGGTGACATCGAGGCCAAGGAGAGAGAGTTAAGGCCAGCCCCTGGTAGTCTTGGTGACACTGAGGCTAGGGGAGAGTCAGGAGCCCCTGGCATCAGGACATCAGAGCAGCCTCCCCCTTCCCCAACACCAAGTGAGGTGATGTGAGCAAAAGCAGTTTCTTCTTCAACTTGTACACACAGAAAACAGTCAAGAGCTGGCACTGTGCTTCTGGCTGCTGTTAAAAGCAGAAAGGTCTTCCTTTCAACTTACATTTTAACTAGAAAATTAAGTCCTTTTCTCATGCAGATCGGGGGTCACTGGCATAGGCTCTGAAGGAGAATCGGTGCCTCCCACTCTCTGTTCTGTCTCTCTAGGTCGGACTCATCTCAGGCACCGTCTTTGTGATTCTCGGGTTAACTGTCCTGGCAGTGGGCTTTCTTGTGCCTCCCAAAATCGAAGCCTTTGGCGAAGCCGATTTCGTGGTAGTCGACACACATGCTGTGCAGTTCAACGGTGCCCTCGACACGTGCAAGCTGGCGGGGGCTGTGCTCTTCTGCATTGGGGGCACATCCATGGCGGGGTGCCTTCTGATGTCTGTGTTTGCCAAGAACTACTCCAAAGAAGAGAAGTTCCTTCAGCAGAAGTTCAAAGAGCGGATCGCAGACATCAAGGCCCACACCCAGCCTGTTACTAAAGCTCCAGGCCCAGGGGATACCAAGATCCCAGTCACTTTGTCCAGGATTCAAAACGTACAGCCTCTATCAGCCACCTGAAATGTTTCCCACCTCAGTCCTCCTCTCTCTGATTCACGCGCATCATCGTTAACAAACATAGCCAGTTTCTGAAGTGATAAGCATTTGGCAGTGACCCATTCCTAGACCTATGTTGAGCTGGGCACAATGTCGTGCTGCCTCAGTTCAGGTGACAGTGAATGTCACACATCAACCTGTGCCCTGCTGCAGACGGCTTCAGGGAGCCCCTCTGGAGCTCCTGTGTCAGATAGCGTGACTTTGTGTTATTTTCTGTGTACTTGAATGCACTGAGTGCTTTAGGCCAGCCTACCAATGGTCAAAGTGATCCACTTCGTTTTCTAGGTTTTTCTGGTCCTTCTTTGTGGTGCTGTCTCTCATGGCTGTCCCTGTGCGATTCCATCATGTGCTCATGGAAGCATTAGTCTTTTAATCATGTCCTAACATGAAAGTCCTAAGCCTGGGTACAAATGTGTCAGCGTTCCACACCAACCTTGTTGTTCCCTCCACATTTTTTCCTTATCACTTAAAAAGGTAACCTTGCCCATTTTAGAATCTTGGTTAGGAAAACAGTAATGTTAGGGGTATGTGTTTATGCAGCATCTGAAGACACCCCAAAGCTGGGAAACTTGAGTTCTGACCTTTAACTTTGTCACGACTTTGTAGAAATCATTTGTTCCCTGGGCCTCCGTTTCCCCACCTATACAATGAGGATCTAAGGACCATCCCTGCCTAAGGACCCAGGGTTCTTGTTCATTAATGTGCCATTTAATCACTTCCCTGAAGATGTTTATGATGGTCTTGTTGGGGTTTTTTCAGAACTGAACTCCAAGAACGTCCCCGACTCTGTAGACGTTACAGTGTTTACCCTTAAATATCCAACCCCAGCGGTTTAGGCGAGGCTGTCCTATTTTTATAAAGACAAGAATAAACCACCCTCAAATAAGAAAGCCCTGGGTCAATGTTAACCTAAAAAGTGTTTTCATCCCCGCACATAAGGGGACACCAAGATCCCGGTCACTGTTTCCAACAACGTTGGCCCCTCGTTCCTTGCACTTTAATCTGCAGATTTAAATTAGACTAAAGGAAAATGAATCATGTGTCCTTGCGGTCTCTCAGAAGGTGTGTCACCTTAGAGTTTTGTCATTACATGCATACATGTGTTCCTCCTCCACTGGAGACCTAAGTGAACGAGCACCAGAACTGTCTGTGTCACTTCGCCAGTGTGGCTCTTTCCAACATGTAATTTTCCATGCTGAGGCTGAAGAGGCACTGATGTCTCCCTGACTAAATGGAAGAATAAATGAGGCAATTAGTGGTCCTTGTGTGCAGTGTTCATTTTACATCCTGCAGCACAACACATAAGACAGTCGGTGTCCTCAGCAGGGTTTAGCCACCAGGTTTTGGAGAAATTGTTCTGGTTTCTTTGGGTTCTCTGCCTTCACGTGTAAATAGCACTTTAATTTTATTCTTGGGGACCTTATGCAAGGTCCCCAAACGTCTGTGCTGAGCAGCTGGCCTGGACACTATGCTCGCTTCTGTACAATGCATCTTGGAGAATGAGGCTTGACTTTGAAAAGCCCCAAGAATGAAAGATAGTGGGCGGTGGGTCTTGGGAGCTTACGGATTCAGGAATGGGAGTAACTGAGTCTCAAAGAAAGACTTGAAGTCACAAGGGATGAAACAGAAGCTGCATGTGATGAGCCATCTGGCACCCCTGTTCCTGTTGTGCCCTGGCTCTGGAAGTCAGTACTGATAAGCACCCTCCCAGTCCACGAGGCAGGCCTGTAGAGGTCTCCATAGGCGAGAACCAGGGCCAAATCACATCAGAGATACATGCAAGCTCTATGCAGTCTGTGGGTGGGAGTCAGCAGACTGAAGGTTTTTAAAGCTAGTCTGGGCCAGCATAGTAAATACCAATGTCTGAGAGCTCAATCATGGCCGACTGCTTCTTCCCTTCCACACTGGACTTCTAATACCATGTGACCTCACCCTGTCCCTGTGGCTGTGGAGGGAAGTGGGGAACAAGAGGTGGAGACTGAACAGCACTGGAATGCATTCTGGCCTGGATATCATATGAGCACAGGAACTGGGAGCCAATGGCAGGCTTAGAAAACATGGTGTCCCCGGGCAGAAATCCCCAGCTCAGCCCGGATCCATGACTCAGCCTCCCCACTACTGGGGCTCTCCTTGTGCTGCATCCATCTTGTGATGCTCTGTATGGTTAGAAAATGCTAAAGACAGCCTGTCTTCCTAACCCTCCCATTCAGTAGACAAAGATCCACAGTCAATTGACTTCTAACCTGGAGTGACACAATTTTTCATTCAATTATTTGAGTCCTGTCACCACCTTATTCAGGGAAACATTTTTATGTGTTCTTACCATTTCCAATTTGTCTATACCATCTCCTTTTTTAAATTATTAGTTAGTATTTTTATTTTTATTTTATGTGCATGAGTGTATTACCTGAATGTATGTAGGTGCACCCATGTCCTGCAATATCCATGGAGGTCAGAAGAGGGCGTCAGATCCCCTGGAACTGGAGTTATGGATGGTTGTTAGCTGCCATGTGGGTACTGGGAATCGAACCCAGGTCCTCTGCAAGGCAGTCAATGCTCTTAACCGCTGAGCCATCTCTCCAGCTCCCTATGCAGTCTCTTAAATGGTGATCTGTCCTGCTCCAAGTTTTTACCAATGATAGATATTAAAGGTCCCCTAACCTCATTAACAATGTGACTTTGTACCCAAGGCCTCCAGCAGGATGGTGACAGCCAGGGAGACTGTGTGAGGAGCACCTTCCTGTGCTGGCCCACCTGGCCTTCTGAGACCTCGTCCAGCCATTCTCCTATTTTGTTCTGGCAAATGCTGTGGAATCCTGTCACTCAGCCCCACCCTCTTCCCACAAGCCTGCATTCTCAGACAATTCCACCTCCACCAACAATACTATTTTCCCAGAAGTCATTAACGCTCCTTCTCTGGTTAGAGAGCTCATTATTTAAGACCACACCAAGAAATGTCAGCAGCAGTAATCAGATCTAGGGAGAGGTAGGTTTGGGGGGTTTTGTATGTATTCATTTAATTCTCATAAAAACTTCATGAAGTCTGGGGCTGGAAAGATGGCTCAGCACTTAAGAGCTTCTCTGGCAGCGGACCCAGGTTCGATTCCCAACACCCACATGGTGGCTAACAACCATCCATAACTCCAGTTCCAGGGAAATCCAATGCCCTCTTCTGACTTCTGTGGGCATTGCTCAACATGGACACACTCACATACATGCAGGCAATACACTAAAAAATAAAACAACTTCATGAGGTCATGACTATTATCATAGGTCCATTTTATAGAAGAAGCAGGAAAAAAGAAGCTAATTCCAACAAGGAAAACATGTCAGTGGCTGTTGTGGTGTGATCTTAAAGTGCCCACCACAGGCTCATGTGTTTGGACCTTCAGTCCCCAGCTGGAGGTGCTGGTTCTGTGACACTGTTCATAGGGAAACATAAACAAGAGTCCACTCACCTCAGATGCATGAGAGACCAAAGGATACCACCAAAGTCCAACTGGAGAACCAGTGAGTTTGGAGGGGTTGGTTAGAAGAGTGTGGGTTAGGAGTTGCTTACAGAAATGACTCAGACACAGCTGCATCACCCAAAGTCCACTTCAGTGTGGGAGATGGCTCATGAGGGGGGACATCTGGAGTGCACTGTACAACCTGCAAACAGCTCAGCTGTTGCAGGAAGATCAGGCAGGACAGGAGTGTACATGAAGCAGCTTTTTTTTATTTAGGCTGCAACCTGGATCAGCAGCGAGCTCAAACCTCAAATCTAGACCCTGAAGGAAAGCAGCATGTACCTTTTAGACCTCGGACATTGGGTTATAGTGAGAAGGAAACTTACATGTTGATCAGCTATCAGTACAGTCTCAAAATTATAATTACTATTATAAATTTGGAAAGGAAATAAATGTTTTTTTAAAAAAAATCCTCTATCTGAAAATCAATGCAGAAGTCTCAGTCTCAGACAAAGAGATCTGAGGGAGTTTCATCAGTTCAAGGCACATGGTTCCAGCTAGCTGTGTTTGCACTTTAACCACAAACTTTTCTGTTGAAACTTTGCTGACAGAAATGGAGAAAACAATGATTAAATCCATATTTTCCTTAATATTTCATTAGGCTCTATATCACAACAGGTTGGAGAGTGTCTCTTTCAGGCAGCTCAGCTGGTCCAAGCCTCTTCCAGCAGCTTGGCTGGTCTGAAAGTCTGCTTGGTGATTCAGCTGGCATGAGGGACTCTCTGAAATCCCTTCTGTTTATATAAGCTTGGGGAGAGAGACACCTAGTAAATCTGGTCTGTTTCAGGGACTTCCTGAAGCTATTGAGTGGTTCAGTTCCTGAGCTTAACAGGCTTCCCTGTGGGATGGAATGCTCCACCTCCTTTCTAGAACATTCCGTGTCTTAACAACTTCCCTCCAAGATGGAAGGTTTTAATTTGGAGGAAACTGCCACACAACAGAAGGTTGTGGAACCACAAGGATGTGGAAAGGGTCACTAGGGACAAGTCTTAACGTTTTCTACCCCAGCTCCACTTCATGTCCCTCCTTTGTTTCCTGGCAGTAGACACAATGTGACCAGCTGTCTCATGCCCTCTCAGCCATGCCTTCCTTGGCATCCTGGGCCATATCCATTCTCAAACTGTAAGAGTAAACCCTTCAGTCCTCGGTGCTTCCTGTCAGGTACTGAGAAAGATAAACAACACACTGCAGAGCAGACTTGGCTCAGGCAGGCCAGTGCCCTTTCCTGCCTCTAGAACTCCATGTTTTCTCTCTCATTTCCTACCATCTGTCTTCCTCTCTCTTCCTGTCTTTCACACACGCACACACACACACACACCCTAGTTCAGACTTAACGTCTCTATTACAATGACTTCTTGACGCAATGCTTTTGTACATTAAGCAAGACAGCTGTCTGGGTGCTAAGTTCTTATCTTCATGAGTGGCAAAATCTCAGAAGCAAATACATAAATGTTTTATGGGATTATTCAATGGTTATTTGAATGCAATTACTGCATTTTTGTCAAGAGCCCAGCATCGTGCTGGTCCAGGAGCTGGAAAATTGGCTCAGTGGTTAAAGAGCACTGGTTGCTCTTGCAGAGGACCCAGGTTCAGTTCCCAGCACCCCACATGGTAGCTAACAACCTTCCAAAACTCTAGTTACAGGTGCTCTGACACCACCTTCTTCTGACCTCCATGGGCATTGCATGGCATGGGTGCACTTACATGCATGCAGACAATACACTTATACACCTAAAAAATAATTTTAAAAAAATTTAAAAAGAGTCCAGCATTGTGCTGTTCCTATAAGAAGCAAAGGGGAGATTAGTAGCGGCACTGAGTTTCCACCGTGTGGGGGGGGATGCGTGTGTGTCCGTGCATGCCTGCATGAGTGCTTTGAAACAGCAGCCCCACTGCTCAGACTGAAGCCTAAAAGCAACCAAAACAGCTAAAGCAGGAGCAAGGTCTGAAGAAGTAATTCAGCAGGTTACTTGGCCTTTGTGGAAATGGGCACTTATAAGCCCCTCCAAGCCCACCAGTGATTGGAGGATTTGTAGCAGAGGAAGGTGGTTCTGCCGCGGCAATGTCAACCTCTGCACCCCAGCTACTTATGACATGCTCTGTGAACACCCAGAAACAAATACCAGCGTGCACAGAAAGAAGGACGAGGTTTTTGTCCCTCACAGGCTCACATACTGAATTCTTGGCAGTGGTGTCTGTGGAGGTTTAGGAAAAGAAGCCTGGCTGGAGGAAGCCAGCCACTAGGGGCGGGCTCTGAGATTTCATGGCTTTGCCTCATGTCCAGTTTCTCTCTCTGATCCCTGTGTGAGCTTGAAGATGTGAGAGCTCAGCTTCCTGCTCCAGCCATCTCTGCTGCCATGCCCTCCTGCCATGATGGATTCTTAGCTCTCTGGAACTGTAAGCCCAAGAAACTCTTCCTTCTGTAAGTTGCCTTGATCATGTTTTATCACACCAACAGAAAAGTAACTAAGACAGGGACGAGGAATGAGAGCAGAGACACAGGTATCCTTCTCACAACACTGGGGAAGGGAGACTCAGGCTGCTAGCAGCTTGCCACTACTATATCTAAAAGCAACATCCTCCAAATGGCAGCCTTACCCACTGGCACAGAGTTCCCAGTTACACTTTCCATCCCAGTAAGAGAAACAGGAAGATCTAGACCTGCCAGCCAAGATCCGAGTGGATGGGTTTCACACTAAATAAGTAGCAGGGGTCTCCTCTTCAGATAGGAAAGTGCAACTATCATGGTGGTCAGATGTCTGAGGAAAAGCAATCACCTGAGAGATTGGGGGGGGGATCAGCCCACAGGAAGAATGTGAGAAGTCACCAAGGGATTCAAAAGAGAATCAAATGAGCTTACAGGAAGAAGTTATATGACTAAGATAAAATAAAAATCTATCAAAAAGTGTCAAGTGGTTTAAAATAACAGATTAACAAAATAATAAACTGGTTTCCTAGAAAGTAAGAAACCCTCATTAAAACCAATCAAAATATGAGAAAAAGGTAAAGACGGATGGATGGATGGATGGATGGATGGATGGATGGATAGTAGATAGACAGTAGATAGATAATAGGTGATAGATAGGTGATAGATGATAGATAGACAGATAGATAGATAATAGATAGATAGATAGATAGATAGACAGATAGATAGATAGATAGATAGATGATATATAAATGATGATAGATAGATAGATGATAGATTGATAGATAAACAGATGATAGATAGATGATGGATAGATAGATCAATAGTTAGATAGAAAGATAGATGATAGATATATAGATGATAGATCAATAGATAGAAAGATAGATGATAGATAGATGATAGATAGATAGATGATTGATAGATGATAGATAGATGATAGAGAAATGGATGGATGGATGGATAAGATAGATGGTATTAAATAAAGCAGAAAAAAATAATGGAAAAAATAATAGAGAAGCAATTATTAGTAAAATATTACAAGAAAAAAATGTACAACTGTGATGTACAGAAACAAACAGGAAGTATTTGCTATATGTGAGGTAATGCGAGCTTATTTTAAATTCAAACACATTTTTGTAGAATTTCTGACATAAAAGATAAAAGGACGAAGAAGCATCCAGAAAGAGTAACAGGCAAGCTGTAGAGTGGCCAAAATCAAACTGGGGGAAAGTGCATTTCATGCAACAGATAGAAGGTAGCTTTGAATCAGAGAAAATATACGAATTGTTACCAAGAATAAAAGAAAATCAACCAGAACTGCAGGAAGAAAATTTTAAAATAAACAGCACCAGGAAATCATGGCTCAAGTTGTAAGCATGATTGGGGAACAAAGGGAGAAATTAATAGAATTAAGAGAAAAGCCCCTGGAAACTGACTTTCCCACTGAGCACAGTCTCGTAGAGCAGGAGCTGAGACACTGAATGTACAGAGGTAAAATCCCCAAGCTCTGCAGACATGAATGGTTCAGAGTCAAAGCACACATTGTGTCTGCTTGCTTTCAACTCTCAGAACCAGACAGAGATCACAGACACGTCTGCATTCCAATTATGAAATGGACTGAGTATGTGATCAATCTGCTGAAACAAAAATAAAGACAGAGCAACCTCAATATGGAAACGGAAGGAAAAGACGAGGAGAGAACGTTGCGGACCCGAATACCCTCATCTAATTTAACGGAGAGTCAACAGTAACTGTTTCACGGGGCTAAGAGATGCCCAGCAGTTAAGAGCAAGGGCTGCTTTTGCAGAGGACCCAAATTTGGTTCCCAGCATCCACATCAGGCTGCTCATAATGTCCTATAACTCTAGATCCTGAGGTATTCCAATGTCTCTGGCCTCCAAGAGCACTGCATTTGTGCACATACTCTCACACAGGCACACACAGATACATAATTAAAATAAAATCTTTGAAATTTTTTTATAGCTACCTTAGTTACTTGGGCTGCAAGAACCAACTACCATAAACTAGGCAGCTTGTAAATATGAGAAATCAATTCTTCACAAGCCTGGAAACTGAAAGCCCAGCATCACCTTCAGTGTCTGCTGAAGATTCACTGCCTGGTTCATAGGCAGTATCTTCAGCTGGGCCTTCACACAGGTGAAGAGAAGAACTTGCACTCTGGCCTCTTCGGGCCCTGAGAAATGCACGCACCCCATTCCTGAGGCTCTGTTCTCATGGTCTGTCTCACTGCTGCCCCAAAGCCCCACAGTGAGGACAGGTTTCAACATACTAATTTTGTTTAAGTCGTAAGCATTCAGTCTGTAGTAATGACTGTCTAAAAATTCATAGAAAGAAATAATGGCTTATGTTTATAAGGTGGTGGCACACGCCTGTAGTCCCAGCACTTGGGAGGCAAAGGCAGGTGGACCTCTGTGAGTTCAAGGCCAGCCTGGTCTACACAGTGAGTTGAGAAGGAATGAAAAGATGCTGGGCAATCCATCAGGCCCTCACCTTTCAGTATCTCAATCAATGAATCTTGGAAGAGTCATCTTAGGAAGTAGAGTCATGGACGGCAGCTGGTAGTGGTGGCAGAGGCTGGCTTGGTGCAGCCAAGGAGGCAAATCAGGACTGGCAAACACAGAGCCCTGGTGACAGCCATGCTCCCATGGGCCTTAGCTGGACTTCAAGATGATCTCAGGTGTGCTTGATGCTACAAAAAGCAAGAGCCACACATTAGGGGATGTTCCTCAAGGTCTGGGAAGGCCTCAGAGAATGTTAAAATACGGTGGGTTAACTCCCAGTGATCCTGACTTACAAAAAATTTGCTGTGAGATCTTGTTTTGTTTTTTTGTTTATGGAGAAGTTGGGAATGGGGGGTAGAGTGGAAAGAAAGAGACAAAAGCAGCCCACTGTGCAAACCCAGCACCCAGAGAGGGCACTGAAGGGACAGTAAGAAGTCCCCATAGCCATCCACAGCCTGGGAGCACCACACAGAATGCCAGGGACTCAGGGCTGCAGCCCACAAGGAGGCATGTTCCTGGTATTGGAGTGCCAACAGCACCCCCTAGAGCTGAGCACCAAGTCCAGGAGGAGCATGAGAAGGACCGAGGTCAGGTTTTCTATACACTGCCAAGGCTGGGCTAGAATGGAAGAGGGAGTGGAAGGACAGAGGACAGCAGTCACAGAGAGCCGGAAGTGAGTGTGGGTCACAGAGGGCAGTTGGTGTACCCCAATCCCTGAGCTATGAGGTCTTGGTCTCCACGTCCCTCACGAAGTCCCACCTTCAGAGTCCAGAGACCTTGCAGCCCTGGTGGCTCTACTCTCCGAGAAACAGAAGCTGTCAGCGGGAAACACTGGGCTTTCTTCCAAACGTGACCTCTACCGAGGGCCACTCCTCTATCTTTCCCTTTGGCCAATTTTCTGTCTTTAGGAAAGAAAAGGTGAGGCGGGGCCTATAATCTTGGTGTTTCGTAGACTGTCGCTTAAAGAGTATGACAAGATGAGATGGATCACAGATAAGGATGATGCAGAGAAAATAATCAAAATAGCCAAGACTTGTGAACAGCTTTCTCTTTGCCAAATGGTGTGACAAGAATCATTATGCATTTCTGCACTTAGTGTCATTTCTCCTTGGATACGGGACATGTCTTCAATCCCAGTACTTGAGAGACCACAGCAGTAGGATAGTGAGTTAGTTCAAGGCTTTACAGAAAGACTCCGTCTCAAAAAAAAGAAAAGAAACTCCAAGAATGACTGTTGCTTCCTCTCTTTTATAATTTTCCCAAATAACCTGCCCAAGTCAGGTAGTCAGAAAGTGATCTAACTAGGGTGTATATCCAAGTAGCCTGACTCAAAGATTCCCCTCCCAGAACAAATTCCACCAGAGAGAATGGGGCAGAGCTGTGTCTGATATGTGTTTAGAATTTCCAAGATTAAACACTTGCTCTGCCACAGGACTCTGCATGTTTACAAAGTGCAAGAAAGAAGTCTAAGGAGCTGGAGGTGTAGCTCAGTGGTAGAATGCTTGACCAGCAAGCAGAAGGCCCCAGGTTCAATCTTCAATATCACAAAAACTGCTTTGAATGTGCACGTGTTACCACCACATGAGCACGGTCTAAATCATCACAGGTAATAAAAGACTCCACTGGGCTTAAGAGCTGGGCTAATTTGCACTGGGCTTACATGCAAGATTGAGCCAGACTTCTGATTTTCCAGAAATTTATAAGGATGAATCCAATAGTGGAATCATGGGCTTCTTATAGAAGGGTACAGTGTCCTATACATACCTGTTTTCTCCCAAACACCTAAGTGCCTAATTCACAGTGGAGAATCAGTAAATAGTTGTTCAAATGAAGTCTTTGAGTTAAAAAAAGAAAAAACTGCAATGGTTGTTTTAACCAGCCAGACCTCCAGATGAGGATGGAAAGAACCCTGTTTCTCACACAGCCTCTGAAGGCCTTGCATACTTCAAGCTATGCTTAGAGGCAATTTCTAAAATTCCTGGCAAGTGTTAGTGGCTTGTAGCCCATGGGAGACTCACACACACTGACACGAAGCAAGCAGAGCTCAATGTCTAGCCAAGGGTCGCAGGAGAGCCCCGACATCAGGAACCACGCATCCAAATCCTGATTCCATCACTTTGAAAACTGGCTGTCACAACGCTGTGCCTCGGTTTCCTCTTCTACACAGAATGACACATGTCTGGGGTTGTTGCTGAGGGGCCAATAAACAGCACACCAGAAGCATTTGCGGTGAGGAGACAGATAAATGCCGTTTGCTATGAGCTGGGGTGAGGCCCACTTAAAATGCACCTGTTTACAGCTCCACTGGAGGCAGAAGGCTCCCATTTCCCTGAGCACACATCTGTTTTCACCCCCAGCCACCACTGCTGTTGAAAGCTGGAGTGATTCGGAGCCTGCCAGACAGAGCACTGGCCTTTTCAACATCAAGTTTAATTAAGGCTGGCTAGCAGTTAAAGTGTGATGTTTCGTGTCATTCCATGTAATTCGCTGAGAAAGATTTATTAACTCATTAAAATGTCTTGTTAGTTATTCTGAGCTACTCAGAATGACTGTGACCTGCAGCCAGCTACTTAATCCCAGAAAAGACCTGAAACAGAATCCGACTTTATTGACTTCCCCAACTGCAGTTGGTATGGCCAGACTGTTGGTGCATCCACAAGTGACCCACTTGCCTCTGGACCCATGCAAAAGGTGGTCAGCGTGCCATGGGGAGGCCACATCAGGCTCACACCACACCCTGCTTCCTAATGGAGCAAGTGGAGTTGACCAAAGGAGCAGAGCAACCAGGTTCCAAGGAATTAAGTCTCTGACGTGCAGTGCAGCCTGGCCTTACTTCGTGCCCACAGCGCCAGAGTCCATGGGCCTGACACTCAGGCTCATCACTTTCGACTTGGCCTGCTATATTGTTCCCATTTCTAAAATACAACCTCGCCTGCTTCGTCCTAACCCTTTATTCAAAATATGAGGTGTAATCTCCTTTAAGGGGGCCCCTGATTATGAAAGACAGCTTGCAAAATGTGCTCTACCCTAGTGCACAATAGCAAACATGCTGTGTGTGTGTGTGTGTGTGTGTGTGTGTGTGTGCCATAGTGTATATGAAGGTTAGAGGACAACTTTCTGGAGTCAGTTCTCTCCTTCCACCATGTGAGTTATGGGGACTGAACTGAGGCTGTAGAACTTGGCAGCACCTTTACCTGCTCAGCCAGCTCACCAACCCCTGTCTGTACTTTTTCCCCACCTTCCAGTGTTTTCTGGTCAGACCAGAAGTTGTGGTTCTTAGTGGCTAATCAGAGGAACTGAGAAGAGGTAACTCTTTGATTTCACTAGTTGTGGGACTTGAAGCAAATTATTTACTCCATGTCTCACACATCTTGAATAAAACAGACGTGAATGTATTGACGGTGTTTTCCTCATAGTGTTCTTGTGAGAATTTTAAAAGAAAAAAAATCATGTAAGGGTCTTAAAAGAATGTCTATCAGGAAGCTAAGGAATCATAGCACTGCCTTCTGTGTTCCTGCAGCCGTCTGTCATCCATGGAGCTAACTGTCACCATCAATGTTGACACTGCTGTTGTTACAAGTTCCTGAGAGCAGGGACCCATTGCTCACTCACTGTCAAAGATTGACACTCAAAGCTCCTTTTATGATGGCTAGTGAAAACATGACAAATTAAGATCTAAGCTTTTTAAATTGTGTGTGTGTGTGTGTGTGTGTGCGCGCGCATGTGTGTGGACACACCCATAGAGACACACCCATAGAATTGGTGCTGGCATTACGGGTAGTTGTGGGCTGTCTGGTGTGAGTGCTGAGAAATGAACCCTGGTACTCTGCAAGGGCAGCAAACACTCTGAACCACCAAGCCACCTGTCCAGCCCCAGATCTAGGTTTTTAATACGTTAAAGTAGGCAAAAGTGATTTCCCCTAGCAACTAAATTCCTGAACACATTTCCACATCATCTCAAGCTTCCTGCTAATTATGACAATTTCCTGCTTTCCCATACTGAACAGTAGAAATAAGCTTCAGGAAGATGGTCCCCAGCCAAAGGCAAGGAAGCAATTTCCGCAGCAAGTAACCCAACACTGTGCCTCGGAAATCTCTGGGAAGTGGATTTAATGAGCCAGGGGAGTTGAAATAGTCGCAGTGGATTTTAAAGTTGACTTTTAGAAAGGAAGACAGCAGGCATGAATCATGATCTCAGCTTTCCTTTGTAATTGGAGAATGCCTGTCAGAAATGCAAAGGGCATGGCCCAGGATCCTCAGGAGGCTCTGGAGGAAGGACTGGGGTGTGGAGCCCACTGGCAGCTGGAGACTCAGGTGTTCTACAAGGCTGAGAACTCAGTAACCAGTTCTTGATAGCAAAGATGATCACTAACATGTTGCCCAAACAGGTTTCTGGTCTCCCATAGCAGTCACAGGAAGTCTGACCCCTGGACCACTTTAGAGATGACTGACTACATTTACATAGTCGGAACTTGCATCACCTGTGGCGGTTCCACATGGGTGACACTGCTTGTGATAACAATGAAGGCTCCTTGGAGGTAGCCACGCAGATAATAAACAGCCTCCCACCAAGTTTCACATGTAAACAGTCTGTGTTCAGTGTTGTGAGGTCAACCAAAGCTGATGCCAAGAGGATTCCCTAGCACGTGATGGACGTGGCTTATCCCACTGTGAAAAACTGCCTTCATCAGATTGGCCCATGGGTATGTCTTGATTGCTAATAAATGTGGGAGGGTCCAGCACACTGTGAGGGGTACCATCCCTAGGCAGCTGAGCCTGGATTATGTAAGAAAGGCAACTGAACATGCCAAGAGGAAGCCAGTCAGGAAACAGCATCCCCCCAAGGCTTCTGCTTCAGTTCCGTCTGAGTTCTCACCCCGAATTCCCTCAGTGGTGTACTGTGACCTAGAAGTTTAAACCAAATAAACCTTTTCCTCCCCAAGCTGCTTTTGACCAGTGTTTTTATCACAGCAACAGAAAACCAAACTAGAACAACTGTCAACACTATTTCCCCTACGTTCCTACAGGACACACCCAAAATTAGTCAGCAGCTGTAGTGATAGAGAAAAACTACGTGTCCAAGGTGGGGTAGACAGAGCCAGACTAAAGATAGAGATCTGGGGAGTCTTAGTTTTTAACCAATGATGGGAAATCATCAAGAAAGAACGCAGGAGTAGAGGATGCAGCTCAGGGGCAGAGTGCTGCCTGGCAGAGAGAGGGCCTCGTTCAGCATGGCACACAACAAAAAGAACAAGTTCTTGGATAGCAGAGAAGGAAAAAACAAATTAAAACCAGGAAGTTTGTCAGGAATCTCAAAATTCAAAGACGCCAGAATCCACGGAGGAAGGCTGGGCTGTCAGGCCTACTGGGGTCTGGCACTTACGTTCCCTTCACAGCATGGAAACCAGCATCCGCCCTTGCCTTTTCTCACCGAAGGAGTCACAGAGCCCCGTAAACTCTGTCTAACGCGCCACACGCGGGTCTCGAACTGACAGTGCTGAGTTCCGAGCTGGAGACGTGTTAAAAGCTGTCACGGACTACGGCGCACAGGCCGAGACCCAGAAAGCCTTCGTGGAGGTTGCAGGACCGCCTCGGGAGAAAAGCCAGTTGCAACGTGGAAGGCTGGGAAACGCCAGTTTAGACTGGCTGGAACCAACTGAAAGCGCCAGTACAGGTGCAGAGGCGACCCCCCCCCCCCCCCGGGGGTCCCAGGGCAGCCGGGACTCAAACGTCCCCGCCTCTGGGACACACATAAGACACGAACCGCACAGACTGCGCCTGAAGCGGGTCAGGCTGCTACGACAGAGCATGCGCAGAAGCCTCGCGAGAACCCGCGAGAACCCAGCCAGGTCTGCAAAGGCCCTAGACTACGGTGGCCGGTCAGCTGCTGCGCCTCCCGGCCCCAGGCTTCCTTCCGCCCAAGCGAATCTTCTAGAAAACCGGCTCTGCTCAATCCCTTGAGAGAACGTGAAGCCCCTCGGAGGGGCCCTGGAATCCCCGTTTAGGCCACTCAGAGCCCCTGACAACGTGAATGGTGAGTTCTGGCCGCAGCTATTTCCACCCCAGTGAAGGTAACGCGAAGGTGAGTTCACCTTAGAAACGTGCGCAGGTAGCGTGTTACCGCCTGGTCAGCGCGATGCTCACCTTGAAGCCTACACTCGCCTAGGAGACCCCCTCCGGCCATCACCTGGCCTGCGTGTGAGGGGTTTTCTTATGGCGGACAGAAAACCACCCCAAGTGGTGGCCCCTTCCTTCGGGGGCCAAGAGAAAGGGGCGGTTTGCCTGCTCATCCTGCTGGCAAAATCCTCCGGGGTTTGTTGTTGCCACCCCTGCTAGGGTATGAGAATCAAGAATAATTCTCACAGATACCAAAAAGGTTATACCAAAAGTTTATTCAGGGATTTAAAGTAAAAACAACCAAATGGCGGCTGGCACAGACCACATGAGCCAGAGATGGAGTCTGGCCCAGAACAATAGCAGGCCCCTCCGTGCCAAGCATCTTTTAGAATTATTGGATGTCTCCATACCCTGAGTACTGGGGAAGTCTTGATTGGTAGGGGTTGTCTTCAGGGCATTGGAATGTGCTGACTGATATCTTTTAGAGCCAGAAGTTTTTGTTCATACCTTATAAGGCTTTTACAGGTCCAGGGCTTGCTTAATTTAAAGCTTGGGGGGCGGGTAGCAACTGGGAAAATTGACAATATGCTTGAGTTTGTTAGGCTTGTCTGAAGAAGCTAGCCAAAATGGAGTCAGAACATTCTGGCTCTTCAGTCCCCATCCTGAGACCAGAAGGAGCTGCTTCATTCTTCCTCTGTGAACTGAAGACCAGTGGCTCTCTAGGAGCCCTGTGGGCCTTTGGTGGCAGATCCATTCTGTGGAGGACCCAGTCTTGCAGACCCAGCAGTGACTGGGTTTCCATCCTCGCACCCAGATGTATGCTGTAACCGATCTAAACCAGCCCCTTTTAAATACTTCAGTCTATCACTTCTGCTAGGGACCCTGGTGGACACAAGAAAGGACAAAAATCATAAGGATAGAGGATGCCTCCCAATGGACAAAAGAAATTTAAAAGAAGCAAACTGTACTTCTGGAAATTAAAAAAAAAAATGTAGTCTTTACATTTAAAAAACAAACTAAAAAAAAGTAGCAAATTAGATACAGCTAAAGAAAGACTTAGGGAACTGAGGGAAAATTTGAAGTAATCACTTACCAAACTAAGATCAACATAAAAAGATAAATCAAGATGGCAAAGGAATTGAATTCAAATATGCATTCAGGAAGAATTAAAGAGAGGAAAACGTAGAACTGGAGATGAGGTAACATTTAAAACAACACAATTTTTCTAAGATTTATGAACCTTTTCCAGAATTAGGAGGGGAAAAGTTATGAAAAATAGACCAAAATAAAATGGCATCTTGAAGTCAAATATATGCAAATTGAATAAATTCCTTTATAAAGATGCATGGACTGTATTTTAAAAATTCAGTTATATGTCATTTTCCAGAAATATTCTAATTGCACAAAAAAATCTAAAAAATTTCAACACTAACCAGACAGAAAATAAATCTGTCACAGAAAGCGATAACCAAAATAAACACAGAGCCCTTTAGCAAGGCGCGAATACAAACATCCAACTCAGAAATGCAAACTGATTCTGATTTTGCCCCTAAGGAATATTGAAAGAGCCCACAGGCCAGATCAGTAATCTCACACAATAACAAGAGGCTTGCTAATTTTTTAATAATATTCTATTATCTTTATCTTATGTGCATGAGTGTTTTGTCTGCATATATGTGTGTGCATGTATGCATGCAGGACCTGTGAAGGCCCAAAGGGGGCATTGGATTGTGAGCTGCCCAATGGGACACTGGGAACCGAACTTGGGTCCTCTGCAAGAGCAGCAACTGCGCTTAACTGCTGAGCCATCTCTCCAGCCTTTTGCTAATCTTTTCTAATTAAGCTACATCTGACACATGCTTTTGAAATTTTATTTTTATTTTTTTATGTGTATGAGTGTATTGCCTACATGTAGGTAGGTGCACCCGTGTCGTGCAATGCCCTCAGAGGTCAGAAGAAGAACTGGAGTTACAGATGGTTGTTAGCTGCCATGTGGGTGTTGTGACTCAAACCCCAGTCATCTGCAAGAGAGTCAGTGCCCTAACCACTGAGCTATCTCTCCAGCCCCCTGACACAATCTTTTGTAATTGAGTCTGTTAGTTAAATAGCTGATAATATATTACTGTAAGAACAAGAGTCCAGTTTGCTGAGATGTGATGAGGACCCCACTTCCGTATCCTTGTGAGGACACACTTCTCTCTGCCATCTCCTCACTGTGATCTGTTCTCAGCCTAGGAGGGAGTGTTTCTTGGACTTCGACTTGGCATTTCCTCCCAGTAGCTCTTACTCTGCTGTGCACAGGGATTAAGCAAGAGTTCTGTCAACTGCTATTACAGGCATTGTCTTAGTTTGTTTCTCCATTGCTGTGACAAAGCACTCTGACCAATACCAACTTGGGGAGGAAAGGGTTTATTTGTCTTACATCTCCCAGGTCGCACGCAGTTCATCAGGGAGCCCAAGGTAGGAACTCAGGGCAGGAACCTGGAGGCAGGAGCTGGAGCACAGGCCATGGAGGAACGCTGCTTACTAGCTTGCTCTCCTGGCCCCTGCTCAGCCTGCTTTCTTATGCAACACAGGCCCACCTGCCCAGGGGTGGCACCACCCACAGTGGGCTGGGCCCTCCCACATCACTCATCAAGAAGATGCCCCTCAGACGTGGCCACAGGCCAGTCCAATAGAGGCAATTCCCCAATTGAGGCTCCCTCAACCCAGGTGTGTCAAGTTGACACTAAAGCATCCAGCACAGGCATCACTGTGATTTTGAGAGGGAGGAGATGACTACTTGGTGCATCTGCCAGTGCAGTGTCCTGGTCGTGTGGCCCCTCAGCCAGAACTCCATCTGTCATGGCTGCTCCAGTAGAAGAGACCAGGGGACACGACACGCTCGGTCATCCAAACGTGTCAGCGTGGAAATTCCCAACAGTGTTCCGAAAGCACGTGTGTAACCCTTTCATCGGTCCTCCAACGTACGCAAGCACAGATTCCTCTGGGGAAAACTAGGGGCTGAGCCAAGCTAGGCAGGGTGTTTCAGGGCAGGGGCTGAGCCATGCTAGGCACAGCGTTTCAGGGCCTTTTCCATGGAGACTCACTGAGCCTTTTCATTTGAGGGAACTAAAAATATCTCGGGCTGAAAATCAGGCAAAATATTTTGACTGCCAGGTCTCATGGCAGAGGCCGGTAATCCAAGCTACTTGGAAGGCAGGAGGGGGGAAAGTTCAATGTCTGGCTACAAAGTGAGTTCAAGGATAGCCTGAGCAACTCAGAGAGACTGCTTCAAAATACAAGGTCAGAAGGGAGCTAGGTGCATAATTCAGCAGTAGAGCACTCACCGAGCATGCATGATGCCCTGCATCCAAGCCCTGCAATCCCAATAGAGAAGTGAAAAGAGATTTTGACTGCTAATCAGGACTGTTTCCATTGGCTTTTTATTCAACCTTCTTTACTCCATCAAAATATACTAACTGATGCTTTTGACAGCTTCTGCTCTTTCTTGGCATCACAAGTACCATGTTCTAAGTCAAATGAGATGGATCAGCAGGTAAAAAGCACAAGCTATACAAGCCTAATGACCTGAATTTGAACTCTAGAACCCACGGAAAGGTGGAAGGAGAGAGCCGACTCCTGAAAGTTGTCTCTGACCAATTCTCTCTCTCTCTCTCTCTCTCTCTCTCTCTCGCTCTCGCTCTCGCTCTCGCTCTCGCTCTTGCTCTCGCTCTCAATAAAATTTTTAATGCTGTGTTCTGTTAACCCCATGAGCCAGGACTCACTGGAACCACCATAATAATTACTCTCACTTTGCTTCTGATGGTCTGCGGTGCAACGCTATTCTGGGATCCTGTTGTTCTGTCGCTGCTCCAGATCCCGGTTCTCCAACAGCATCTACTTTGCCTCCGGCCTACAGACACAGCCAGCCTTTCTGTGTAACCTTGCCTCCCAAGCTCATCACCTTGATAAACAGCCTGTCTTCTAAGCCCTCTGAACACCCTCCTGTTTAATTCCGGAGACTCATTCCAGCATGCTGGTATTGATGTGCATCTGGTCCCTTCCTCCATAGCCTACCATGCCAATGTGGCATAACTACTTCATTTGATTGGTACCGATACTGGTGGAGAGCAGGGTTCCATGGGTATCTCCACAAAGGCTGTCATTCCTGGAACAAGGAACTGGACAGGAACCCCTGGATGGCAGTGGAAGAGATTATTAAGAATGAAGAGCTTTCTGGAGAGGAAGCTGGCTAAAGGAGGAGAAACATTCTGCAGGTCAAACAGCCAAAATGCCCAAAGGATGAGGATCTTGTGTCTTGGAGCTCAGGCTTTGGAGCTCATGTACAATGTGGGCTTTCTTCCACATTCTGTTACGTGAATTCTACATACAGCTTCGTGTCTCATTGTCATCTTAAGTTTCCACCCAGAGGTGTTCTGTTTAGTATTGCAGTGAGCCCTAGGTCCCCTTCAAATGCCAGAGCATCTCTGTACCCAGGCCAGTAGCTAGATTTGGTGGCTCTAGTTGACCTTGGAGGCATGTTCTAGGCTTCCTCTTTGCCAACTGGTTTTGAGCATATGCCAATTTTGCTGTCCTTGGGCAAGGTCTTCCAAAACTCACTCCCTACCCCACCCTAGCCTCCCACCTCAGTGCCAGTGCTGTACGTAGTCTGCCAAGAGCCAGCTGCATGTGTGAACTACCTCCCAGACCTTTACCGGAGTTATATCCTCAGAACATGCTTCCAAGTTGGCAAACCCTCCTTATACAACAGAGCATGTTTCCCTTCGAGCTGACACAGTCACCTGCGGCTTGCCAGGGGTAACGTCCTGTAAGAGATGGACTTTGGAGGCCTTTACATTAACTTCAAGCAAGGGGGGGAGAGAAGCTTGTCTTCCAACAAGGGAGAGTAGGTCATTTCTGCAGATCCAAAGGCTTAGGGGGAACAGGAGGGTGTTAGAACCTGCCCAGTGCCTCCACACAGGCATTCTGTACTGAAGGCTCCAGGCTTCCTCATTAAGAACCTGGCATTGTCACAGGGACTTGCCTAGGCTGAGAACACAGCCTCTCCTAGGGCCTGACTTTGGTCACCCTGTCAGTCAGTGCTGCTGGTGAAGCCCTCTGAATTTCACACTTACCACAGTCATTGTCCCAAACGAAACATAGCTTCACTGGGACCCACAGCAGCTCTGGAGCAGAAATAGCACTGGAGTTCCACCTAATGCAAGCAGCTGAGGGCTCTGTTTCCTGGGTTAGTCAGCCGTTGGCTACAAGCCAATAATGCAGGACTGGCCCCTCCTGGTCACGATGGCATCTCTCTGACTGTGGGGTTTGGTGGGGGGCGGTCTGAATACTCAGTGCTCACAGCGGTTGGAGGATGAGTGTACCAGTCAAACAAAATGGGACATGGGAGGGGCAAGCATCCCTAGACCCACCCACCAGCCCATGAATCAATGAAGAAACAGAAAAATCACCAAAATTATTTACAGTTAAACGGCAGTCACAAATATTTTGTGTCAAAACTTGTTGTTAGAGCTGGTGTGAAATAGTCTGGTACATTTACAGCCTCAGAAGCATATGTTCGAAATGAAAGCCAAAATGCAATTAGCAAGGCACTAGGCTGAAGGAGGTTCCAGAAAACACGGAGAAGTGGAAGTGTTAGCAATGAGGACAGAGACAGCTAAACGGAAAAGGCAGCGATACCAAAGATCGAGACAGTGTTGCTTAAAAATAAGAGGACTGGGGCTGAAGAGACAGCTCAGGGGCTAAGAACACTGGTGGTTCTTGCAGAAGACCCGGTGCGAATTCCAGCACCCACATGGCAGCTAACAACTGTCCTTAACTCCAGTTCCAGGGGATCCGACAGCCTCTTCTGTCCTCCGCAGGCATTGCACTTACACATGCTGGCAATACACACATACACATAAAATAAAAATAATTTTAAAAAATTACAGGGCTAAGATGGCTCCATTAGTGCAGTATTTGCCCAATGTGCATGAAGCCCTGAGTTCTAGCCCCAACACCACATAAAGTGAACATGCTAGTGCATGCCTCCAATTCCTTGAGTGGCAACAGACACCATTACCCAGGACGGGCACCTTGGGAGAAGTGTGTCATCCAGGGAACAGAAATTCGACTTTGAGGAGCTGAGGTAGGTATCTAACCACAAGTTATACACATAGATCTGGAGTTACTAAGGATGAACCTGGCCTGGAGGTGCCAGCTTGGAAGTCACAGCACATAGGTGGTTGTTAAGCTTATGAAGGAGGTCGCTCAGGGAGGCTTCGAGGATCCAGAGGACAAGATGTCTATAAATTAACAGAGAATCAGGACAATCCTAACAGTTACCTGTAACCAAAAGGAGAGGTGATGGAGCTGTGAAATGGCTCAGCTGGTAAGGATGCCTGTTGCCAAGCCCTGCTACCAACTGATTCCCAGGATCCATATGATGGAAGGAGGAACCAACTCCTGCACATGGTCCTCTGAGGCCCACATGCACACTGTTCCACACACATGCCAATGCACATGTGCACTCCCCCCCACACACAATAAATAAAAAATAAATGTAAAAAAGTAAAGAGGAACAACAAGTCTTTGCCAAGTGTGGTGGTTTATACCCATAGTCCCAGCATGTGGAAGGCTGAGGCAGGAGAATTGCTGTGAATTTGAAACCAGCCTGGGCTACATAGTGAGTTTGGGGCCAGCGTGGGCTACAGAGTGAAGTCCTGTCTCAAATACATAAAAATACCTTATAAAAAATAGGGGCTGTTCACTAAATGAAGTAAATTTTATATTATTAATGGCAACACTGTGCTTCGTATCCACCTTCAAATAGATAAATAAAAAATAGGGCCCAAAGATAACTGGGCAGTTATCTTCCCAAGGACGCAAATTCTGTCCCCAGAACATCAGGTGGCTCACAACCACTTTCAGCTCCGCTTCCAAGGGATCTGACACCCCTTTATGGCTATCCCAGGTACATACACACTTGGCATACACACCCAGACACATACACAAACACATAAATAAAAATTTTTAAATAAAGTATTTTTAAAAATAAGTGGAATTGTGACAAGCGACCAGTAAAAGCAGACGGAGCTGTGGCTTCTGGCTTTCAGCTCACTGGCTTTTGTTGTGTATGTCACTTGTTTTTACTAACAAACCAATGAATTTGTTAAGCCAAAGAGAAGTGTGGGGCATTCCCATATCATTTGTCTTTTAAGAGGAAGACTGAGTTTGACTGTGAGAGCGCTGGAGAGACTGTGTAACAATTCAGCAGACTCAAGTCCCATCACAGGAGGAAAAAAAATCCACTTAGCTGTGGGTGAGCTTTGTGTGTATTTTCATAAACAAGTATGCAATAACCAGCCCACACAGCAGAGCAATAGCCCAGCACCGTGTAGACATCAGTCAGGCTGTGCCAAGTTTCTGATGTCAATTAACCATGTCTGCCAAGGGCTCTCTGACTGGTGATTTAGACCCCCACTTCCTGCTGAGGTTTGCTGTTCAACAGAATGGCCAAGGTGAACTAATCATGTACAGGAGAGGCACTCAAACATAGGCTCTGTGGATGTGGCATCTAAATCACATAGATTGTGTGCTTAGCTGTCTTTGTTTCTTAAATGGAGGGAAAAACAAAACTATTTTAACCCATTAGAAAGAAGTAAATATCCCACAAACTGAATTTCAGCAAAACTTGTAAAATTGTGATTTATTTCTGGGGATGTCTGTATACAAAATATGTGCAGTGTCTACAATCCAGTCTCTGATTCCCAAAACACCATGATTTACTGTAAAACTTCTAAGCCTATGTGTCTCTAAAAACATTTCATAAAATAATGATTTTTTAAAATAGATTTGAATTTTTTCAGATAAACAGCATGCATATGAAATTGTAAAAAGCTTACATTATGGAGCTCATGTCCGTGGTACAAGCAGAAGACTCTTCTATGAGCTGAATTTCTACCTAAGTCAAAGTCTTTCTATTGTGCCGATGGAAAATGCTATGGGAAGGATTCACACATGAAATACCAGCAACACAATATCATAAAGGAATTACAAACCATCTAAATGCATGTTAATTACATAAAACACTGATCTAGTCACATGACAATAAATGAACATTTTAAAATATGTGCTAATACAGAAGTGTGAAGCCTACATGTTCATAGTTTGATCAAAGTGCAATCATTTTCCTTAAAGACATTCTAAATATAATAAATCCTGAGATTAAATGCTGAGTTTTTCATCCTACTGCATCAAGAATCACCCAGAATTATTCTGCATATTAAAGGTTTAAGACACAAGAAAAACAGCAGCAAAATGAACTTTCTGTGAATTTCTGAAGTTGACCACAGTCCCTTTTGTGACGGTAACTGAAGCAGTCAATTAAACTACGTATTTCATCTGGTAAAGCTACAGAGAATTCGCTGGTTCCCTTCCCAGGGAAAAGCTGACCAGGCACAGGCTCAAGCTGATGCAGCTCACCTAGCTGATCTTTAAGTGCTCTCTTTTTACCTAGACGTTAACTCTTTCCTAGTTTCCCATCTCCTGTGGAATGTTATGACTTCAAATACTGGGGTTTTTTTTCCCCTCCTCAGTATACAAGAACACTCATTCTTTCTCTGTCAATTTCATGTGGCAAAAATAAGGATTCCATGGGAGAAAAGCAAAAATCAAACCTATCTACATAGCAGGATATTCTCCAAAAGCAACAACCTTAGATTTATGAAAATCATATTCAATAACAAAGACCTGCATGTGGTTATTGCTTTAGAAAAACAGACTGACCTTAAAAAAAGGTTCCCTTTGAAGAGGACATTGTTATACTCATATTACCACATGTCCGCTCTAAACAACACTATAAACCCACTGACCAACAAGGCTTTTCACTTGTTTCAGGATATGGGAGTGTCTCTCTCTCTCTCTCTCTCTCTCTCCTCTCTCCTCTCTCCTCTCTCCTCTCTCCTCTCTCCTCTCTCCTCTCTCTCCCCCCATCTCAGAACTATTCCACTCCTCAAGTGTATGATACTTTAGGCTGCTGACACAAACTGTACTCTGTCATCACTTCAGGAAACAAAATACATATAATTTTTAATGTTATTTAAACAATTTTAAAATCGCTTCCTAGTTTTTCTGGAGACAAGATCTTCTACAGCTCAGGCTGACCTGGAACTCATGATGTATCTGGGAATAGCCTTGAACTTCTGATCTTGCCTTCACCTCCTGAGTGCTGGGATCACAGGCGTATGCCACACACCTAGTATAAAAAATGCTGGTATCTTTCTTATTTTGGGAAAAATAAGTCTCAGTGAGTCAATATTCAGAACACCGCCACATCATTCTGAACACCTTCTCCATGTCGTTAGCTGCTTTTCTGCACCGGAGTCTCACTTCATGGACAGAACTAACGAGCCTCCTATGTTTTAAAGTGTTTGAGTGTACCTGCAGTGTTTGCTACACATCTATACTACGCTATTTTGTTCACACTAGCAGCTGTTCAGATGTGATGCTTCCTACTTGGTGATTAATTTACCTTTTAGTTGCTTTTGCTACTTGTGGGGAAAAAAAAGACTAAAGATAGGAGATGTGTAGAAGTGGTGCTTCAGGAGAAATGTTTAAGGAGATAAGGGGCCTTCTTGTTTTTCTGCAGCCATAATTTTAGCTTTAGTTTGGGGTAGGTAGGTGGGTGGGCTGGTGGGGTGAGTAGCTAGGTTGACAGGCTGTTTGGCTGGTTGGTTGGTGGGTGGGTTGGCTGTGGGTTAGCTAACTGGTTGGCTGGTTGGTGGGTTGGTTTCCTGAGACAGGGTCTCATGTAGCAAGTCACTATGTAGCCAAGGATTAATTCTTGATTCTCCTGCCACCAGCCCTCAAGTTCTGGGATTACAGCCATGACCCACCATGCCCCACCTCAGTCACAATTTTAAACACACTGATCTTTTCTAAGTTAATGGATTTCAACCTCTGTGTCTAAGGCAGTTTGTCTAGGAAAAAAATCACACTTATTCATTTATTTATTTATTATTTATTTATTGAGGGGAGTACATGTATGTCACAGTACATATGTGGTGGTGTGAGAACAGCTTGAGGTAATCTGTGCTTGATTCTCAACATGTGGGTTCTGGGGATGAACCTGGGTCACTGGGCTGGGCGAGTAAAAAAAGCTTTGAGAGTGCTGGGTTCTGAGCTACACCCTCAGACAGACAGTACAATTCCATGTAGTGTCTCTTCACACCTGTGCCACAAAGATACCTGAGTCTGAGCCCCATGCATGAGACAGTGTGTCTTTATAAACCACAGAAAGAACAAGTACTTCAAGAATAAACAGGAGGGTGAGCTTGTCATGATCTTCCTGTGGGTCTGACATCCGGCTATTCAAAAACAAAATGCAAGAAAAACTTTCTATTTTTGAGACAGGGTCTCTCTGTAGCCCCAGCTGGCCTGGAACTTACTATGTAGACCAGGCTGGGCTTGAACTCACAGAGATCTGCCTGCCTCTGCCTCCCAAGTGCTGGGATTAAAGGCATTCAAGAAAAAGTCTTACTAACGCTCTCTTAAGAGAGTTAGTGATGATATGACCTTATTTTACAACAGGAAGCTGATGGGTACAGCAAAGGTGCTTGGTGACAAGCGACGCAAAACACCCTTCACCTGGAAATAAGCTTAAAACCTTGATTTGCTCTGCCAACCCTCAATGTTCCAATTTTGCCAACAAAGCCAGGTAGTCCGTGGTGTCTTTACAATGGAATGTGACTAAGGAATCAGTTGCAGAAAATTCAAACTAAGAAATTGCAATGAACTGACACCGCAAAGCATTATGCTGGACATTCCACGAAAGAGACAGGTCTCCCTGGTGCCTCCTCTCTCGAATGATACATACGGGATGGAGAGACGGCTCAATGGTTAAGAGCACTGGCTGCTCTTGCAGAAAACCTGGATTTGAATCCCAGCACCCACACAGTGACAAAGAATCGTCTGTAGCTCCAGTTCCAGGGGATGGGATGTCCCCTTCTGTCCTCCACGGCACTGCATGACACGGGTGCACTTACACACATGCAGGCATAACACTCATACACAGAAAAGAAAAAGAAAGTTTTAAAATAGTACAGGACCCTTAACCAAGACCTCACTAATCTGCTCCATTGGGGTCCCCAAATCTGTCAGTAAGTTTCACTTGTAAACCGAGCTACCACAGGCACCCCGGTTTCCACAGAGGAGACTGCCACTTTTGAGAGGTAAACTGATCTTCAACATTTGTTTGAGTTACCCTAGAATGATGTTTACAGTTTTAATTCCCTCTGAATGATTGCTTGTTTGGTTAGATGACATATGGAACTGATTTTTATCTATGCCATATGTCTGCAGCCTCATTTAACATGGCAAATTATTCATCCCCATGGTGGATCCTAGTTAGATCTTGTCAGCAGGTATTAAATATGCACACAAGAGATGACCTGCCTGTTTTAAAAAGTTTTGTGTGTTACTGTGCCCTATAACCTTTTTGAAGCATTCTTAAAATGTCAATGTTGTGCTTCATGAGGACAGCTGGGAAGAGGTTCCTCCAACCTCGGCTCCACAGTAAAACAAAGGCAGGACAGAGAGCAGTCTCATTACAGACAGACAGACGGCTCTTCCTTGATGCCAAGAGGACCGCTCTGAGGTAGCAACCACTGCTTACATTCAGTCCCATTCTTTTATAAGATGTTTGCATCATTAACCCTAGATCCCACAAAGTGCTGGAATTTCACTTTGAAAGTCCCGACAATCTGTCTCCCTAACTGCGTGACGGCTGCTGCGTGTTACAGTGTCCTGTTTGGAAAAGCAGGCCTGGGTAAGAAAGCACAACCCAGACCTCTTCCTCCCGGCTCCCAGATTGCCAGGCCCTGGGTCCCAATCTCCTGCAAATACTGTGACTTATAATCTCTGCTCACACTTCCTATTTGTGGAAAAACTATGATAGACTTGAGGGAAAATACATGTATTTTCTATATTACTTCAGTATATATAACAGGCACCTGTTTTGATTCAACTTGGTTGGTTATGAAATCTCAGGGGAAATCATTTTTTAAGCTTACAAGTAGTAACAAATCTTAGAAGGCACTAAAATTTAGAATTTTCCAGTTTAAAGCTTCTATATAATTAAAAATACATTCTTTAAAATGAGAAATATAATTATTTTTATATTTAAGGAAGAGAGGCACCATCTCTACTAATGATCATCAAGCTAACATGACCTGTCCTTGTCTACACCCCACAAGGTGCAATTTAAACAGTCTATAGACTGTAATCGGGAGCTACGGAAATTTTACAAAGATTTTTCACCAGTTTTTACCAGATGGACTCTAAATTTATAGGAAGGAATCTGCTTAAGATGCTAAACATAACTGGCTAGGAGATTAGATGACAGACAGCTAGGCAAACTGATTGATAAATATGATTGATAGATAATAGACTGATAGATTAATCATTAATTAATGATTAATGAGTTGATAGTGATAGATAAAGATGATAGACAAATTGATAGATGATTTATTGATTGATAGGTGATAGATATATTGATAGATGATAGACAAATTGATAGGTATATGATTGATAAATAGGTTGATGGATGATTGATTGGTGATATATTTATAGACAGATAACTGATAATCTGATAAGAGATGATAAATAAATTGATAGATATATAACTGATATATGATAGATTGATAGATTATTGATTGATTGATAGGTGATAGATATATTTATAGACAGATGATAAATTGATAGATATGATTGATAGATAATAGACTGATAGATTATTGATTGATTAGTAATAGATATATTTATAGACAGATGATAGATGATTGATAGAGGTACATAGATGATTAATTAACTGATTGATTGATTGATTGATTGATAGATAGATGATAGATAGATGGATGATAGAGATATCTATGATATCCCTATATTCCTAGCGCCCATGGCATCCCCGATAGAAATAACTCTGGAAACTGGGCCGCCCTAAACTCTTCTCAAAGTCTGTTCTTCTTCCTGTTACACTTTCGTATTTTGTAAAAAATAAATTTTTTTAAATCATGAAAAGCACTCAATCTTAGCCAATATTGAGTTTTCCAATATAATAACACATGGGAGAGAATGGGACATTCCTGACGAAGATGGACTGGGCCACTGAAAATCCACAGGTTTTCCAGAGCTCACTCTCTGATTCCTGCCTGAATGTGTGCCATGATGAGGGCTACAAGCACTCCACTGAATGTGTTTACCTCAGATGCCCCGAGTGTTTCCTCCTACCAAAACAAGCACCTGGGGCTGTTTTTCCTGCACTTAAGGTGGATTTTTGTTAAAGAGGCAAAAGGAAAGGCCAACAGGCTCTGGGACCATTTTGATCTACTGCTGTTTCCAAATTATCTCTGAAACTAAATTGTAATTTGTTCAGTCAATGGTTTATTGCCTTTAAGATAACACGTGTTTTCCTATTACCAATGCTCTAAGAGCCCAAGATATCCTAGATAAATGCTTTAGAGCACACTGCTGTCTAATGACACCATTTCTAAGGCTATAGAGCAGGAGCATCCTATTTTTTCTCCTTTACAAACATGGGTAGCCAACTGCCTTCTATGGCAACTTCTCTGTCTCTCTGATTAAGTTCTTCTAAAGGAAAATTTTAAACATATGCCATAAAAATAAGTCATTCCTTTGTAGCTAAAAGTTACGTATTCTTCCAATCCACCTCTACTTTTAATATTCAACAGGTAGTATTCTACCATATTGCCCCGTTCTGCGTAATAGACTGTGCTTAGTATTCGAGTATTACAGCCCTTTGTTTTGTTACAACCCTTTTATTCTGTTTCAAAAGCGTCTATGCCACAGCAGAAGAGGCCTTGTTTTGTTCCTCCTCTTCATTTTCTTGAGGGCTGGTAATTGTCACTTCTGGCCTTGGTGGTCTTTGAGGGTCTAAATCAACCTGGAAAACAATCAGACCAAAACAAAAATATTTAGTTCATTGTTTTATGAAAATAATAAAATTTACAAATGAAATATTTACATGAAAATTTTCCATCTGACTGTATAAGCGTTCCACTACAAGTCACCCCCCAGGACCCCCTGTTCTAGCCCATAATTACCCCTGGGCTCTCCGTTCTCAGCCCTTTATTTGTATCAAAGCTATTTCCAGGATCATAATCCAATTAATCCAATATGTGCTTTAAAAGCACAGAATAAGGGACTGGAGGGATGGTTCAGCAGTAAAGACCATGTTCTGCTCCTGCCGAGAACCAGAGTTCAGTTCCCAACACCCATGTGGGGTTGGTTGGGGGGCTCGCAACTGCCTGTAACTCCAGCTTTGGGATATCTGAAGCCCCCTTCGGGCCTCCAAGGGCACTCCACTCACATGCATTAACCACACACACACGCACACACACACACACACACACACTTCTTTAAGATGAAAATAAAGCCCAGAATGAGCTGGGAATGGTGGTACTCATCTGTAATCCCAGAAATTTGGAGGTAGAGACAGAAGGATCAGGTGTTCAAGACCAGCCTCATCTACATCAAATTGTCTGAGGCCAGTTTGTCTCAAACACCCAACACAAACAAATGCGATAAAAGCACAGGTTGTGTTCATGCTGCGGGGTTTATTGTTAGCAAATTCCCTCTATTTTCCTTCAGGTTTTCTGTCCAGTGGTGGATTTATACTTTTCAGTAAGTATTTTCAGAGGTGAGGAAAAAAATGTACCTTAACTTCCCCTCCTGCCTTGTTAACCCACGTGTTTCCAGAGGCCCCTGGTTTTAGTTCCCTGCCAGAATTCAAAACCTCATGGTGAGGAGTGCACCAAGTGCCACTGTGTACCAGAGTCCAGTAGACAGGAGCAGGACCAAAAGTAACACGGACAGCTTTCCCCAGTACCAGCCCCATCCTGCCTTGTCCGTTTCTCATGCTGAGGGTTATGTTTTCTCATTTATGACTCATTTGCCCATCAGACTGAAGCAGAGGTGTGAGGTGAGAACTTCAGACTCCACTGCATGAAATCCCGGAGGCTCCACAGCCACACAAGAACCACCAGTCTAGGGGGCAAGAGCTCCAGACCCCCAAGCCCACAGCCATGATTTGTGCTCAAAACAAATAAGGAAAAACATATATATGTATGTGGACATATGTATTACATAAGTATGTGCATATACGCATGCATGTGTGTATATGAATGTATACAGATTTGTGTGTGAGCATGCATATATATATATGCATGTACATATTTAAGTATGTATATTTATGCATATATGTCTGTATATGTAAGCATGTGTCTATGTGTACATGTATGTGTATATGTGCATATATAATATGTACATGTGTAAGATTAGGTGTATATGTATATGCATGTATATATGTATGTGTGTGCATGTGCATATATGTGTATATTTATGAACATGTGCATGTATATATCTATTTTGTATATGTGTACATGTGCAAGTATATGTGTGTGCCTGTGTGTATGCACACATGTATATATGTGTATAACTGTATGTTTGTAATGACATATGTGAACATGTGTATGTGTGTACATGTGTAAGTATATGTGTCCATACACATGCATATATGTATTTTTGCATGAATATGTACATATATGTGCATTATATGCACATACATATAATATGCACATACATAAATATGTATCTATGTATTGTGTGTTTACATGCATGTATGTATTTGTATGCCTGTAGGTACCTGTGGTAAGTATATATCTGTATATTTATGTATGTAAGTTGGTGTATATATTGCTATGTGTCTATGCATGCATGTGTCTGCATGTGCATGTGTAGGCATATGTGTGTTTACATTGTATGTGTGTGCACATGTATTTGTGTGCACATGTGAGTGCATACATGTGGACATTATGTATGCATGCATGTACACGTGTATGTCTGTGTGTACGCTTTCATATGTATGTTCCCAGGTCTCTATCTTCTTCCACACTGTGACCTTGGGAAGAGTCTCCCAACAGGACCTTGATGCCGTGTAAATGCAGAACCCCATGTGTCTGCTGCTGTTGTGTATTTCCCTCTATTCCTTCTATTTTCGTTTGTCACTTTACACAAGGACTGTCACGTGTAACAAATGCTACATGGTAAAGTGAAGTGTTAGTCATTTTATGAGTCTTTTGTAGAAGTCATTTGTTAAGCTGTAATCTATCAGTCATGCAAGGTTAGATGTTCACACATTCATGTAAGCTTAGACAGTGCCCTTAAAGCACATCTGTACTCGCACATGAGGACAGCCAAAGGCAAATCTGATCGTCACTGCGGGGGCGGTGACTTGGGTAAGAATCTCCTGTAAGTGACTTCTCTGTCTGGGCATCTGATTGGTCCTTAAAGTCCCTAATGAGCTACTTTTCTGAGTATCTAAGCACTGGGCTCACCCCTATTACACACCACAGACACTCTTTCTTCAAGCCCTTGACAAATTACATAACCCTGACTAAACTTATGCCCAACTTTTACCAAAAACCTATTTTTCTACTTTATTTTTAAATGAGTTTATTTTTAATTGAAAAAAAAGTGTCTATATGTGTGGCCTACCATATGCTGGTCTGAAGTGTGTGCATTGTGGACTACTAACATGAGCAACTAAACATAGATTACCTCTGAGTCAGCTTTTCAGTGGGAACAGGAACCCTCTCTGGTCGTCAAGAACCACACAGGTTCTTGGGCTGTCAACCCTAGTCACTCTTCTGTACAATACGACTCTTGAACTTACTCCTCAGAATTGAATTTTCCTGTCCTTTGGCCACATCCCCTCCAATGCAGCCTCAGTGCCTGTTCCCCCATGTTCCGTCTGCTCTGTCAGCTTCACTTAAATTCACATGCCATGAGGTCGCATGGCATCTGTTCCCATCAGGTTTCCCCTCACATAATGTCCTCTGACCTTATCCATGTTGTTAAAATTACAGGCATACCTCCAAGAGCTGAGCTTATGGGCTATGGAAGGGCAGGAAGCCATCTCTTTCTGTGAAGTCTAACTAGGTCACACATTGAATCAGGCTATTCCAGTGGGAAAATGCATACCAGACTCTTCCCACGGAGCTCCATGTAGAATTATGTTCTGATTTCACCTTGTAGGCATTCATCAAAGGCCGCTGCAACAGAGCTTTGTGAAACCCAGGATCACTGCCACATGTATGGCCCCAAGGACTATGTGGAACTCCATGTGAGGAATGTGTCCCTCACAGAGTCACCCTGTGATAATCTCACCTTGAGTGAGGATGAAATGAGAGACAGGTTGAATCTTTTCATTTAGATGTTTAAAAAATGTTTTGGAGCAGCGTACAGTGGAATACAAATAACTTTTCACTGGCTGTTAAAACCTGGACCACTTTGGTACTGTGCTGCTGTTCAACGTCTCCCCCTTGTCTATTGCTACAGTGAAATAAACCATGCCTGATATGGAGGATGCTTGACTAATCTATTTAACATGGGCTACATAAAGTGGACACTAGTCCCTCTACAAAACAGAGGTCACTGGTAACAGCGAGATGTTCTTTAAACTAGGCCAAAGGCTTTCTGCTCTTGCTACAGTCTTCTCGCTCATTCTTCCCAGGTCTTAACTTATCTGTATTGTTGGTATTTCTTTCTTTTATTGAAGATGTTCTAAAGGGCTCTGAAAAGCCTTTGCACAATGAGGTAGAGAACAGGTGGATGGATGGATAGATGGATGGATGTGGGTGGATGATGAGGTGGGTGAATGGATGGGCACGTGACTGAATGGGTGGGTAAGTAGGTACATGAGTGGATTGATGGGTGTGGATGGATGGGTGGGTACATGAGTGGATTTGTGGGGAGCTGGGTAGGTGGGTGGATAGGTATGTGAGTTGATGGGTGGATGGGTGGGTGGGTGGACAAATGGGCATGTGATTGGGTGGGTAGGTGAATGAGTACATAAGTGGATTGGTAGGTGAATGGGTGGGTGGGTGGGTGGACAAATGGACATGTGATTGGGTGGGTAGGTGAATGAGTACATAGGTGGGTTGGTAGGTGAATGGGTGGGTGGGTGGATGATGGATACATGAGTAGGTGGGTGAGTAGGTGAGTGGTTAGATGGGTGGGTGGATAGATGACAGGTGAGCAGAGGGTATGTGGATGGGGATGGAGAACAGAATAGGCAGCAGAGACACACATGACAGTACTTGTTGACGGAAATCGGTTGAAACTGAATTAAATGGCAGTCTTTCTACCATGCAGGGTTTCAGTTCTAAGCATTTGGCTAACTTCCCAAGCATGTTCATGTGTGTGCAAGCACACACATTTGTACACATGCAAGCCAAAACAATAGAAAATACCTCGTCTTGTTCCTCGTTAGTTCCTTGAGACTTTCCCTCCTCATCCACTGTCTGTTGAGGCTCATCAGCAACCTGGTCCAGTTCCTCACCATTTTCTTCATTGGTGCCTCCATTCACCCGAGAGGGGCCTACCTCGTCTTCTCCATCCCCTGGGACCTCCTCAACCTGCTCAGGCGCGTCGGCAGCCTCCGGGCCGCCTCCGTCTTCGACTTCACCGTTCATCCCTGAGAAGGCCTCTTGCCGTCTGGCATCCCTGCCGGCCTTCTCTCCATCCTCTTCCTCATCCACTATCTCTGCTGGCCTCTTACAAAGCACAAGAGATCGGGGTGAAAAAAAGAAGCGTAACAGCCCTCTTCCATCACGTGTTACAGAACTGTGATGATTAGTATATTACAGTCCAGTAAAGCTTTCTCACAGTCTACTGTTTACCTCGCTGAGCACTGCTGTCATAGGCAGTCGTTAAAAGTCTTTTCAAGTTTAATCTTCACAAGGATCCTTGGGTTGGGTTATTCCCATCTTTAAAAGGAGAAAACTAGGGCACAGAGGCTTGAGCTAAGCTTGTGGCTCACAGTCCACATGGCAGACAAGGGGTCAAATAGGAGAGTCCTGGGACAGTGTCCTGTTTTCTGATCGAGAGACTCAGGTATTACAAAATTAAGGTTATGGAAAATCAAATTAAACATATTTAGTACTATTGGGTTTAAAAGAAATCAGAAGACCAAGTTCCAAACCAAATAATGTAAAGAGAGAAAGGCCTGAGTTCAAATCCTGGCAGGTACTTGCTATCAGCATCCTGATTTCTGTGGGCTCCTGGCTCCCTATCTGTGAAATGAAAGGATCATAAAAGTCCCATAGGGAATAGATGAGATGCATTATATACAACATCAAGATCAGTGCCCAGCACATCACAGATTTCAGAGAGCATTGAAATCTCTTCCCATTTGTTAGAACTCTTTCCTGGAGCCATCATTTCCATCCAGACAATAACAGTACAGCGCTGGGGCAGAAAGAGCCCAGGCTTTGTATGTCAGCATCCTAGACCTGCCTCTTCCTAGCGTCTGTGTTGGACCTGTCACTTAATCCTCCTGTCTCTGTAAATAAAATAAGGGTTTTGGATTCCATTAGCCTGGCTCCTTTCCACCTCTGGAAATGAATTCTCTTCTATTTTAGGAAATAATTGCTTATAAAGGTTAACACATCCTGGGACTGAAGAGATGGCTCAGCAGTTGAAAAGACCGTTTTAGCAGAAGACCCAGATTCAAATCCCAGCACCCACATGACAGCTAACAATTGTCCATAACTCCAGTCCTCTTCTGTCCTCCACAGGCATTGCACGACATGGGTGCACTTACGTACATGCAGGCAATACATGCATACACATAAAATAAAAATAGTAAAATATGTTTTAAAGTTAACTCACTCTGAGTGAAGGAACAGACCAACAACTCAGACTGAAACTCCACACAATGCCATTTGAAGAAGGAAAAAATTGGAACCGTTGAATTCTTAGCTTCTGTTAAAAATAAACTCTAAATCCAGGGATGGTGGCTCGTGACTATAATCCCAGCAGCTCAGACAGGAAGATTAAGGTTTTAAGACCAGCCTGGGCTACATACAAACTAAGTTCCAGGACAGTCTGGGTTACATAGTGAGACTTGTTTCAAAAAAATAAAAAAAGAAAACTTCTAGTCTGGCTATAGGATGTGAAAGATGTGCTTCAAGACGAAGAGAGAAACACAGTTTATCTCAGGGATCAGGAAACCACAGCAGGTGTCATCACATGGACTGAACACCAAGGCTCATGTCCGACAGTACAGAGCCCTGGCTACCCAGGAGTGTGCTGCCCAGAGGGAGCTCTTAGGAAGGCCAAATGCCAGACAGAAACTGAGATTGGGAAGGGGGTGGGCCCAATGACTGCAGGTAAGCAAAACTCCAGTGTCCAATGGAGACCTAACAGCCTCCTCCTCTCCACCGCACCCTTGTCTCACCTCTCTCGAAAGAGAACAAACAGGACGAGTCATTGCAGCACACACATCCGATGTGATGTGGAGTGAGGCTTGAGGAAGAAGGGGGTGGCACTGTCATCAAAACAAAGCCAAGCCCAGGGTGGTGGCACATGCCTGTGAGCCCAGGACCAAGGAGCAGAGGCAGGGGGATCACTGCAAGTTCAAGGCCAGCGTGGTCTACATAAGTAGTCCCAAAAAGCCAAAAAACATGAATGAAACAAAACAAAAAGATCAGACAGAAGATACATTCATTACACGTGGAAATCGGTTGTTCTGTACGCCTGCCATAGACAATCTGAAAAGAGAACTAACAAAGACAACTCCACTTACAAAATCAGCAACAAGAATAAAATATTTACAAATTAACTGAATCAGAGATTTAAAAAAGACTTGTATGATGAAAGCCATGGAACATCATTCCCAGAGACTAAAGCAGCCAAGCGCATTCCACATCTGTGCCTTACGATATTTGAGCTTAAAGACACCAACGCTACCCAACACAATCTACAAATTCAGAGAGTACGTACTGGTGCCAGAGCAAACACGGAGCACCCCCCACCAAGCAGTACATTTCTTACCCTTTTGATATGAATGAGAGAAATGTAGACTCACTCAGTGCTTACAGCACCACCCAGCAGGAGACCAGACAGGGCCAGCCTCTGGGCCCAGCAAGTGTGATCCCAGAGTCCTGGTATGCCTCTGCTGGGGTTGGAGTGGGAAATGCCTTCCATAAGCTCACGTACTTGAACACTTGGTCCCCAGATGGCAGTGCTGTTTGAGGAGGTTATGGAACCTTCAGGAGGTTCAGGCTTGCTGGAGGAAGCACAGCACTGGGGGGCGGGGTTTGAGGGTTCATAGCCTTGATCCTATGTGCTCACTCTGCTTCCTGTGTGGCTGAGATGTGGCTCGCGGCAACCTGCTCCCAGTGCCTTCCCCACCATTATGGACATCTAGCCCTGTGGAACTGTAAGCCACAATCACTCTGCCTTGGTCATGGTGTTCTATCACAGCAACAGAAATGTAACTAATACACCTCCTTAAACAAATATCACAAAATGCTGCTGCGTCCGTCACCTGCTGCCACCAGGCTTTCTGTGCACGTCTAGTGGCCATAGAAAGAGACATCAACACTACACAGCACTGATTTCACTGTTTAAAGAATTCAGTGACATGAAAACCAAGCACGTCTGGGCTTTGACCAAAGGCTTCTGGTATGATCTAGGGGTAAGCACTGCCAGGACTGTTGAACAGAGTGTAATACTGAGCAGAAACCCAGGAATACCACAGTGCTGACGGCGGAGAACAGAGTTCTTTTTGAACTACCTCAGACAGATGGATAATCGTACAACACTGGCCTAGAAACTATTTTCATGTGTTCCATCTCTAAACTTGCTTTAGTTGGAGCAGCTTATCACTTTTTAAGCCTGTCGGTCACTGTGCTGGCGGTGACCTCGGGGACGGATGCTACACCAACCACCTCCACCCCAAGAAGGTAGAAGACAGCCCTCCACCAGCTCTTGCCTGACGAACAATGTTCTGCCCAGACCCATGGCCTTGGGACCTCAGTACAAGTCTCCTTACATTGCAGGGGAAGGGAAAGAGAAGTTGTATATAATTTATAATGAAAAAAATAGTCAGAATAAAAGCTCACAATTTGTTTAGGAATCCTTGCTTCTCTGGGAGCTTGTTAAAGTCTATTAAGATGATTACACGTACGTGGGAAAAGTCTAGTTTCCTGACAACTAGATTTACATCTAATAATTGTAGAGTGAAGGCATGGCCTCTCTGCTTCTTTTTAGGCTTTTTCCTTTCCTTCCCTCAGTCTTAGCCTCTTTCTTTAATTCCCAAACTTCATTGTCTCCCTCTGTACGAGGGCTGGTGTGTCCCTCATCTCCCTGCATCTAGCTGGATCCAGGTCTGGTCCCCTGGCATCACCATCTCCAGCCATCTGCATTACACACTTACCCTGGTACTTCCACCAGGGTTCCCAACACAGCTACTTACCAGCTGTCAGATAAGATCACAGCTGCTGAGCTCAACTTAGAGATGCAAGATTACTATACTGAAATGCCAGTTTGATCAGGTTAGTATGATAGCATTAGAGAAAGGGCTTATAATTCTCTAAAACATCCTGAGCCTGGAACAAAATTTCCTATTACTGTGATACTAGAATTCAGAGCGAAAAAACAAATTCTGCTCTGGCAGATCAGTAATGAATAAATGAGAAGCAATGTGCTTTTTGATGTAATCGCCTTTGAAAAATGCTTTAAATTATTAAGGATGTTTCCAGCATATACATCAGTCAAACCATCCCAGAAGAAACACCTGATTTACACCTACCCTCCCACACATACACACACAGATACATACATACATCCACACACGTATACATGCACACATATACACACATGCACACATACATACATACTCATGTGAGTGTACACACATGCACAAACACTTGCACGCACATGCATACTCACTTACATGCACACACCTACACAGGTAAAAGCTATACTATGGGAAGGCCCTGCCAAGAAGCAAGCCCCCCCTTCACGGGGTGGGTATCTGTGGCACTGGTGTTGCGCAGCTGTTTGCCTCCCAATTCAAACATTCACTCCTGAAGGAGGGCGGGAAGCCCATAAGGTTCAAGAGGCTAACCACACTTAAGAGAGTCAGGAAGCTCCGAAAGGACCAAGTCTGCTCAGAAATTTGAGGACAGCTCAGACCTCAGAGGACCAAGTGAAACCTATACAGACTCAGAGAGCAAATGGGTCACAATGAATGTTTATGGTGGTCCCTCCATTTTCCTTGCCATTGTAAAAGAGAATTTGAGAATTATCTGACAAAAAACTCAGTACAGGGCCAGAGTTGCAGGTCAGCTGATGAAGTGCTTGTCTTGTAGGCACAATGCCCTGGTCTCAGTCCCCAGCACTGGATAAAAACAGGTACCCGCCTGTAACTCCAGCACTCAGGATGGGAGGGCAGGAGGATCAGAAGTTCAAGGTCATTTTCAGCTGCATAGTGAGCTTGAGGCCAGCATGGACTACAAGAGACCTTGTCTAAAAGACAAATTTTTAAAGGCCACTAGTACAGAGCTTGTACTAGTGTGTGAATGAAACCAACCCCTGGGGGTCACACAGAGCTATCCCATTTTCATACATGTGGAGACAAAACTTAATTCAGATTAAGACTCTCAGGCCAGGGAGATGGCTCAGTGGGTAAAGGTGCTTGCCACCAAGACTGAGGACCTGAGTTCAATCCCTATAATCTACATGGTAAGGAGAACAGACTCGAAAATTGTGCTCTGACCTCCATCCACATGTGCGCTGTGGCAGACAAATCAATAAACGTAATTTTATTCTTTTATTTTATTTTTTAGCCAGGTGTGGTGTGGTACACACCTTTAATCCCAGCACTTGGGGGACAGAGGCAGGTGGATCTCCTTAAGTTCAAAGCCAGCCTGGTCTACATAGCAATTTTCAGGCCAGCGAGGGCTACAGGGAGACCCTGTCTCAAAAAGACCAAAAATAAATTAATTAAATAAGTAAATAAGTAATAAATAAATAAATGTAATTTTTAAAAGACTAAGAGTCTTGATGGGTTTGTGAGTTCATGCAGTTAAAACGCAAGCTGACATTCGACTTTGGGTCCACTGAGCTGTTCACTCGTGGTCACAAACCAGTCAGCCTCCTCCTCAGCTACATCCATATTCTTGGCTCTCAAGTTCTCTGGCATGCATTGTTAGCAGCAAATTTACCGTTCAAAAACGTGTTTGTTTCTGAACTACTGTCCACCGTCTGAAGCGTGGAGATGTTCTGGCAGGAGACACCAGCAAGGATGGCTTCTGAGAATCAACACAGGACTTTGGGTCACACGAGTCCTGGCCTTCCATTGGAATGACGATTGTTGCGGCCAGTGGAAGGGTAACAGGACACTGGTCCTCAGAGCACTTCTACCTCCAACTGCTCCTGGCATCTTCCCAACCAGCACACATGGCCATCTGCAGTGCACAGAAGGGGACACAGGAAAGGGGTCCCGGAGTGCTGAGATCCCACAGGCAATGGTGACAGTGCTTCCAACATCACAGAAAACAAACAAGATCAGAGTGAGGTCGGAGCTGGACCCCGTGCCTCCGCTTCTCCCATCTCCTCACATTCCCTGTTTCTAACAGCTGCAGATGTTAAAAACCGACTCCACCTCCTTACATGGCTCTCTCTCTTGTGATCTTTTGGGTAGCCTCAAATCAGAAAAAGGCTTCATCTCCCCACAGTTTCAGACAAACTGTGCCCAGCCGCCCTGGGCAATAACGTCCAGCCCCAGTACCTCAGAGGGGGACGCTGTATTTGAAGATAGTCTTTAAGGAGGTGACTAAGTTACAATGCGTTCACTCTAATGTGGCCTAGTCCCCTGTGACTGGTGTCCTTACAGAAAGGGTGCGGAGGCAGGGGGATCCTGTGACAGCACCGGGGAGTCAGCCACCGGCTAGCACAGGAGAGAGGCCTCGGGAAAGCTGAGTGGCCCCCAACCCCCGTCCTGTCTGGAATCGCCAAGCCTGCAGACCGAAGGAGAGCCGATTTCTGCTGCTTCAGCCACCAAGCGTGTCCTTCGTCAGAGCCTCCCCGGCACATTCATGCACCACCCAAGTGCGCGTACACACGTCCTCAAACTCACGCTATGCTGAAGGAAGGCTAAACCCAGCCCTTCCCAGGCTGATCTTTGGTATGAAGAGTTCTGGGTCAGAAACAAAAGCGGCCACTCCGCTGAGTCAACGCTCCCCGCCGCTGTTCCTTATCTCTGTACCCAGAAGACTCGTCCTTCCCCACCGTTAGAGCCACCTGCCCAATGAAACTTCCTGGCTCCCTCAGGCAGTGCTCCTCCTACCTAGGCACCCCCACACACACATGGTGTGTGAAGATCCCTTTGGTATCCTCAAATCTTCTAATTACCAGTGATAGAAAAAAAATACTGAACACAAATCACTAACCTCAAACACTGCCCCTAATATGGACATGACTGTGGAATGATGGAGAGATATCAGCCTTAGCTCTGTGGATGCCCCTGTACAGAGGTCCCTGTGCGGAGGCCCCTGTGCGGAGGTCCCTGTGCGGAGGTTCCTGTGCAGAGGCCCCTGTGCGGAGGCCCCTGTGCCTGCGGAGGTCCCTGTGTGGAGGCCCCTGTGCAGAGGCCCCAGGCAATCCCTCAACAAGGGCCTTTTCTCACTCATCTCTAAGCCCAAACCACAGACTGCTGATGTTCATTGACTAGGGTAACAAGTGTTCTACCTATAGGTCAAAGGGTGGCCAGTGCCTTTGGAAAGGACTCATGAAGAGTCCTTGATTGATCCCCTCTCCAGATACCAGGTACAGTGTTCTACAATCTTATGTACAGAATGACATTCAAATTATTGTCACCACAATTACTTGAAGAGAATACTATTATCCCAACTAGCAGAAACTGAAGAATAGAAAATTAAGCAACGTTGCCACAGACTTGGTCACTGGGTTACAGTCACTGCTTTCTGAGATGACGACTATGGAGCCAAAGAATACCCCAACTCGACTCAGTGTGGAGCAGGTACTGCCAACACCTGGGAGTCTCTGAATGACTAGGTGGAGCCTGAGCACAATGCAGCTGAAGACCCTGCTGGTCCTCGGGTAGCACTGTATCATGTGGCTCCAGACCGCAGGAGGCAGGTTACAAAAACAGCACTGTAAAAAAGCATTTGGGGTTAACATTTCTAACCATAATGACACCCCTTTAAATGAAAGTTACCTCGAAATCTGGGAGAAAACACAAGTGCTGATGGTTGACAGGATGATCTGGGGTCAGCAAGATCATTCTACAAGATTTATTCCAGTCATTCCACCATTCCAAGGTGTCTTTTTTTAGTCGTGTTATAAAAAAGGAAACACAGAAGTACAAGGGCAATAAATCAGAAAGAAGTTTACCCTAATGTCCTCTCCCTGATAACTACATAAAATTGTAGTCAATTTGTGATTAAAGTGTGTAGAGAACAGGTTTTCATGTAGACATTGTTTCTCCTGGGGCACATACATCCTGAAATTTTAAGACTGACCATTGTCTGTGAGTAACTGCATAAAGCTGCACTCCACCTAAAACACGATGGCTACATTTTGCTAGAGTCAGAAAGGCATTGATTATGCTCAATCTTAAATATTCCTTAAGCTAATGTACATAATAATTTAAGCACAAGTGTAGAGATCTTCAAACTTTGATGATTTTGGCCTTCCTGGCATTTACCCAGAGCTCATGAGAACAGTGGGTTAGATTAACTTTTCATATTACACACGTATGTACAATGACAGACACCACAGACCCTTAACCAGAGGGATCTGCATGTGGAAATCAACTTCTACCTTTTAAAAAGCACACCATTCATTGTAAGCAATTCCTCTTAATATTTATTAGAGAAGCTATAGGGGCTGCGGTTGGAGAGATGGCTCAGCAGTTAAGAGCACTGGCTGCTCTTGCAGAGGACCCAGGTTCATTTCCCAGCACCCACATGAGGGCTAGTAACTCTAGCTCCAGGGAATCCAATACCTTCTGACCTCAGAGGGCACTGCATGACACAGGTGCACTTACGTACATACAGGCAATACACGCATACACATTAAATAATAAATAAAAGTTTTAAAAATAAATTTTAATTTTTTTAAAAAGGAGAAGCTGCAGCAAGTTTCCTCCTTGACACCACGCCGGCAATGGCACTGTGAGCGTGCTCCGTCCAGGCTTGCCTGCATACAGTTCTTGCTATTTATTTTGCCTGACAACCTGAACAAATGGCGATGTATATTAGACAGATGTGACAGGCTGGGGGTGTGGTCACTGGCTACATCATGTCTTCTATAGAGCAGCCACCAAGGTTGACTCGGGGCTCCTGACCGGCAGGAGGTGTGGGCAAAGGCCGAGGAAGCCGACACCAGAAGGCTGAATCCGTGGAAAGCCAGGGCTGCCTAGACTTATGCCGCAAACGTCCATCATACCTCTGACAGTAACTGAAGCATCAAACGTCAGAAACGGGGAAGAGGAAGGCAGGTGGGGGGCAAGCTGAGAGTACAGTTGATGTCCCAGCCCACTAGGAAAAAAACGCTCATCATTTCTTATGCTTACACCGCCATTCCTGAGGGATACATTTTTATGCTCTAAGACCTCGGCTATGTGAAATACATAGCACTTCCCAGTCAAGGTATCCTGCCTAAGCACTGGTGCAGCCCTGATCCCATCCAGAAAATGCACTGGCCCTGGAAACTGGAGGTCAGAACCAATCATGATGGAAAGACCACCTCAGGTCCACCTCCAGGCCCTGCCCACTGCAGCCCCGAAGTGGGGAAGGTGGGGCGGAGCTGGCTTTGGAGCCCAAGTGTTTCTGTGGATTTTATGGTAGAGGCATCAGCGGTGAAAGCACAGAGATTATCATACTTGTTTTTATTTCTGTTCCCATGGAAACTAAAATCATCTCCTACCAAGCTGAATGAGGTATTTTGAAATAATAAGTTTCAATTTTTCATGATAGCAAAGTGCTCTTTGCTATCAGCTTTTAGGGGGCTTTTCTTTCACAGGGGGAAAAAAGGTTTTGATGTGGTTTGAGGGCATAAAGACCGCAGAATGGGTGGTTATCAGCAGAGGTGTGACCCTGGGTACAGATTCATAGTGAGGCTGGGACAGCCAGTGGGCTGGGCAGAGCTCCACCAGCTCCTGTGACACACATGAAAACATACAGTTTGCAGGAGTCTCATGTTTGTACATCATGGGCCATTTAGTCATTGTTGGAGGGAAACCCAGGAAGTTTTCTCACTTCAAGACGAAATCTTGATTTTCCTTCATTTTTACTGAAATCCCTGTGGGCTACATTTTAATGTCTAACATCATTTCTCTCAGTTGAGCATAAATCTACAAATAGTGCTACGAAAAGCCGGATTACTGGTGAGGGCACAGGGAGGAGAGCCCTGCTCACCCTCTTTCTGACCCTCCAGGCTGTCTGTAATGCTCAGGGCAGCAGGAAGCTGATTCACAGAGAGGCTACAGCTTCTGGACATGGTAATAGGCACTACCTCCTCTTGTTCTGAAAGGCAGAAAAGGCCGAGCGGCCTGTGCTCGGTGGCTATGGGGCCACTGTGGGAAAGGCAGGCCCTAACCTCTTCACTTCCCTTCACACAAGAAGCCAGGACCCCTGGGTGACTCCTGTGCCAACAGCATCCTCAGTGGGCAGTGACTTCTTTAATGAAGGATTCCAGCTCTCCAGTGACAGACTAGACTTGGGACCAGGTTCCCATCTGGTTCTAAACATGTCACAATTCTACTTAGCAAGCATATTTCATTGAAATAGAATTGAGGCTATGTTACTGTACATAAAAAGTGATACCCAGAAGGCCCTTCTTCTTGCTGGGTCCCCGAGAGTTACAAGTGACGCTGGTTCTCCCCAAGGCAGGTAACAAACCAAGTCAGGGAAATCCACGGGTTCAGATTTCAAAACTCCTGTTTCTGGTTACACCTGCAGGGCTGGCTGTAGATGCTTTAACATGGCAGTGTACACCGTATGTATGAAACTATCCCAGGGCTGGGCAGCCAACAGCAATGGGTAACTGGGGACAGGTGTGGGAGAGCAGAGTGTGTCCATTTAAGAATGTGTGACCTGCTGAACAGATACAGGCACAGTATACCCCAGGCTAGCCACTAAAGGGCTTACCCTGGGGAATCTGGTGGTTAGTTAGTCCTCCACCCTAGTGTAGATCAATGAGGACAGCTTAGGATAGAAGTCACCTCTGGTGGAACACTGTGAATTGAATGATATGGGTTTTTTTTTTTTCCCCTGACACCTTTCTCATGTCCCTCCAAAGCATCAGTAAGGAGAATTTAAGACGGGATCACTCCATAAAGATGCTGAAGACTGACACGGAGACCATAACAGAAACTGGGAAGCAATAAAGTCAACAGCTGTGGGCTCAGGAAAAGCAGGTACGAAAAAACGAAAACCCAAACCTGCAGAAAGCAAAGTCAAGAAACAAGCCATCCAGTCCTCATCTGAAGCCAAGTAATGTCCCAAGTCCTCTTCCCAGTCAGGTCCCCAAAGCTGAGCACCAGTCACACTACCAATGCAAACACCGAAAGACTGCCCTCAAAAAAATTTTTAAAACCCAGGAGAACAATACTGAAAATACCAAAAATTAGAGAGCTCTATCAATAAATACCCCAACTCAATCACAGTGCTGTGAGTTTCTCCTCCTCACAAGCTCTGCCTACATCATTGCCTGAACGCTTCATGCAGAAGTCTAACCAGACAGCCGAGGGAGAGCTCAAAACAGAAGGACACAAAGAAGCTCAGCGGAAATGCATGCCGGAGGAAAATGAAGTTTCCAGTGCTAGAGCATCAGTATTTGGAGAAGCAACAGAAGAGATTACATCCATGAAACATGAAGAGCTGTGAAAAAGAGCCCCCAGGCCCTGGGGGAGAAGGTCAGTCAGTAAGGTAGCTGTCGTACAAGCATGAGGACCTAAGTTCAAGCCTTAGGACCCTCTTAAAGCACACATGGGTCTGTAACCCTAGAACTGGGGGTGCAGAGACAGGACGGTCCCCAAGGCTCACTGGCCAGCCAGCATAACTGAGCTAATGAGCTCTAGGTTCACGGAGAGACCTTGTCTCAAAAATAAGGTGGAAAGTGATAAAGGAAGACACCCAAAGTCAACCTCTGACCTCCACATGCATGTGTACACATGCACACCCATGTACAAACAAGTATACAGCATATACATACACACACAAAAGGGGGGAAAAGAACATTCGGAAAATATGAAAATACCTAGAGATAAAAGATGGGAGTGTACATCAGTGGAAGAATGCTTGCCTAGCAAGCTCAGGGTCCTGAGTTCAATCCCTGGCATGAGTGTGTATGTATAACTTATATCATGAACATGTGGCATAACTTGATGTTTTGTTTTGTATAAAAAGTCCACGGAGATGGCAAGTGATAGAGGCAACTAGTCTAGTAGGTCTTACAAATGCTAAAGTTCCAAAAGGAAAGTTATCAAAGAAATAAGTCAATATTTTTTCCCAGAACAAGAAACAAACATTTTTAGAAAAGGAAAAGCCCAACAAGTGGCCAAGAAGCAGAAAGATCTACACCAAGGGACACACCTGGGAACCGTCAGGTCGCGAGGTACAATGCAAGGAGTCCAGAGGCGGGAGCATCACATGCAGTTCAGGAAGACAAGGTTATCGGCTTCTCCTCTGCCCTTCTGACCCGGAAGGAAAACTGAGCAGTGCTTCCTGAGAGAAGCCGTGGGGCCCTACAACTTTATGCCTAGGCACGCTGACAGGTTTGGGTAGAGAAATAAGCGTCATTCCCAGACATGCAAAGTCTTTCTCACACACTGTTTTAGCTTGTTTCTCCACTGTGTCACAATACTCTGACCAGTACCTACTTGGGGAGGAGAGAGTTTATTTGTCTTACATCTCCCAGGTCACAATCCATCAGGGAGCCCAAGGAAGGAACTCAGGAACCTAGAGGCAGGAGCTGGAGCATAGGCCATGGAGGAATGCTGCTTACTGGCTTGCTCCCTTGGCCCCTGCTCAGTCTGCTTTCTTATTATACAACACAGGCCCACCTGGGGGCGGGGGGATTACCCACAGTGGGCAGAGCCCTCCCACATCACTCAACAATCAAGAAAATGCTCCACAAACATGGCCACAGGCCAGTCCAATGGAGGCAATTCCCCAACTGAGGCTCCCTCTACCCAGGTATGGAGAGTTGACACTAAAGCTATCCAGCACATGCACCGTGGACCTCCCATGGGGTCTTTCTCTGGAAGCTACAAAAGAGAAATTCCTCACACACAAAATGAAAAGTGTAATCAAGAAAGAAGACCTGGAATCCAAAATCTAAGGAATCCACTAGAAAAGCAAAGGAACTTCCAAAATGATAAGAAAATTCCAGGTCAGGGGGAGAAGCAGCTGTGGTGGGTGATAGGATGGCGTGGGAAAGGGCACAGCCAAGACTCTATCACCTCAGGATGCACAGAGTGGATCCAGGGGAGACCCACAGCTCCAGCAAGAGATACTTAGAAAGCTAAACAAATGAAAAACAGAAGCTGGCTGGTGGACAGGAAGGTTACATTGTAACTGGAGTCTACTACGAGTTCAGCCATGAGAAATGCATGGCGGGAAAAACCTGCAACTAGGAAGAACAGAAAGGTGTGTGTTTATGTGTGGGGACTTGTTTGTGGTGAGGAGACAGGCTGAGAGACTAAGCCCATCTCCCAGGGTCATTAGATAGAAAGTCTGTAAACAACATCTAAATTGGAAAAACTGGGACTGGTTCAGCTGCTAAGAGCACATAAGGCTCTGAAGTGGAGTATGGTTCCAGCACCCACATCAGGTGTCTCACAACCTCCTGTAATCCCAGCTCCAGGGGACTCAATGCCTCTAGCTTCTGAAGGCACCTGCACTCCATGTACACATAACATACACACACACACACACACACACACACACACACACACACACACACACGCATAACTAAAAATAATAAAAGAAAATCTTTAAAACTGGAAAAAATAAAGATTAGTTTTATGAAATTTGACGTGGCAACATAATTTTATGTATATGTGTCTAAATTATATATATGTCTAAAAATAGAATTTTTAAAGTTCCAATTAAGATGTCACATGCCCTCACGTATAAGACTTGACCTCAGAAGTATTAAATTAGGCAATGGGTATTGTATATTTTAGGAAAATGAGAAATAAAGGAATTCAAATTGGTTACCTCAGGAACAGAAATAGAGATGGAGTGGGTGGGTGAGGCTGCTGTTATAATCCTTGTTGAAATGGTTGACTTTTGAAAGAATTATATGTATAACTTTCATTGACAAATAATTTTAAATATATCAGAAAATAGTATATATCACACCTCTAGTCAAAACAACCAAAAAACCTTTGCTCTAACATTTATGATGTTGGTTTCAATGCTATTTAATCAAACCACTTAGCATAAAAACATTCTGAAATTCTCATTATTTTACTACTCAAAGTCAGGGTTGTGCTGGTGGGAAGCGCCACAGGACAATCTAAACCCTCACTCCTTTACACACATCCGTGGTGACAGGTGGTAACTGGGGGTGGCTATCCCTGTCTTCTGAACATATGGTTACTTCACAGTTACTTGTTTGCCTGTGTCCTTTTCATGGGGGCCTTTCTTGCCTGGTCCTTAGCAGCAAAGGGAATTTACTTAACATCAGTGCAGCAGGCTCATTTCCTGCCTCCTGACCTTGGAAAAGCATCATGTTCCCAGTGGCTCAATGGGTCACCAATACAGGTATCAGTTAATCTGGCACATACACCACTGATGACAGCCAGCGCTGGGTTGATTTGGAATATGCAGGCAAAATTTGATTTTTAAAAGTCTGCCTTCTTCCTTGGTAGACCCAGGTTCTCCCCTAAGGAGGCATTTGTCTTGTCCTTGGGCTTTCCCTAGGAGTTTGGAATCCAGGCTAGGCCCATCATTGCTGTGGTCCAACTCTGATATGTCCCCAGAAGTTCATGTTTTGAATGCTGCTGCACAGTGGGTGACACTCTTTACAAAGGGCACGGCCCCTTCAGGAGGGTGAGCTTCACTGTTAGAAGCCTTGGAAGTCTATAGCTTGGGCCCGCCCAGTTTCCAGCCATGAACTCCACCCTCTGAAACCCTCTGAAATCCCCTCAGCTGTTCCTGGAAGCTGTTGTGGTCACAGCAACACAAACGGGGCTGAGGAGTCACCTTGTTTCTGACTGACAAAAAACCTGGATCTAGGGGCAGAACTCAGACCCTCTTAGCCAGAATAACTCATCACATGCACGTGCAAACACATGCCCTCAACATGTATGTCCACACAAGCAAAATGGCACTGGCCAGAGTGTCAGCCTTGGCCCAAAGCCTCATTTCCCATAAGAGGGCTGAGCAGTGATGACCTCAGTGGTTTAACATGTCAGAAAAGCAACTGCAGGGCTGAGGGTCTGAAACCTTTTCTTTCATCACTTTTATTATGGGGAAAAGTATATGTAACAAAATTTACCATCTTACTCGGTCTTAAGTGTATGGTTCAATGGCATCAAGATTTTTAGGATGGGCAGTAAACCCTCTGAGCTTTGAACCATGGGGAGCTATCAACCTTTATTATTTCTGAACAATAAACAGACCTGGCCTCTTATCACTGTTGACAGTTGGAGCTACTTTTTGTTGGGAGGACTTTCTTATACATTACAGGAACTTAGCGGCACCCTTGACCACTACCCACTAGAGGCAAATAAAACTGCCCAAGTTGTGACAACCAAACATGTCCCCATATATAGCCAAATGTCCCTCTGGAGACAAAGCTGCCTCTGGTTGAAGGTAACTGTCCACGGGAGGCCGGTGCCTCTGCTCTCCAAGGCATTCACTATACAAACATCTTCGAGAAGACACTCAGGGCCAGCAAGATGGCTCATCAGGTAAAGGTGCCTCCTACCAAACCTAACAACCTGAGTTCAATCCCCAAGACTCACAAGGTAGCGGGAGAGAGCCAGCTCCTACAAGTTGTCCTCTGACCTCTACAACTATGCCACATGTAAGTATGTGTATATGCATTTATGTATTTGTATAGAGGTATTTACATGTTTCATATTTACATATGTACATGTCCATGTATGTATACATGAAAAAATGAGGATGCTAAGGCCTGTCTTCCAGGGTTGTAACCATGGCTATTTGAGATAATGCCTATGCAGTGCCTGGCCCGCAGCCTGTACCTGACAACAGGTGGCTACTATTTAATGCAGATCATGTTGGGGGCATGCCCTCTTCAGAGCTGGTCTAACTGTGGAGGAGCTAATGGACCTTGTGCTGATTTCTCCACACATTCATTCAGTTTGACACACTTTAGAGCACAGCTACTTGGGACACAAAATGCCACTGAGACCTGACCCTAAAGACCCAGTTGATAAGAAATGGGCCTGAGGGTCCAGCACTGTGACCATCAGAGCCAGGAAGGGAGCAGTGCTGACCCTCAACACCTGGCCCCTCTCTCACATGCTGTTTCCCTTTCTGCCCACCTTTGCCTCTCTGTCTCTGCTACCTGCCTGCATTTTGATAAACTGGTGCCAAACTCTGTAGATGTGGATCTACGGCTGTCCTGGGATATCAGAGCCCCGCCCTCCTCCTACCCACCTTCCCTCAAAACATCTAGGCAAGCAAAGGCCCCTCACAGATTGCACAGTTGTTTGGGCATTGATTAACAAGGTATTTCTTTATTGATGATGCTATGGTATGCTCTTGATGTTTTGACTTTGAAACATAAATTAGTCTTCACTTCTACAGCTATTAAGCTTTGTATATACATGATTACTCTTCTTTGTCTCCAAATAAAATAATTACGACCTCACAGAGGACTTAAAATTCTGTTTTCTCTCGGGGAAGAAAACACAACTATAACTGAAGTTCATGAGAAATTGCCAGCGAGAGCAAATCCCAGAAAATAAATTGGATTTTTTAAATCTGTGAAGTTTAGCACATCAGGCTTTTCACTGGGAAAACGCTGTATGCAGGAAATGTCCCTGGAATAATCAAAAATCAATCTCACCACTCTGCTAAGACAAACCCATACGGGAAGATCGCCTGCCCTGTGGATCTGCCTTCAGAAGGAAATAACATGCCCTCCCCCCAGAGTGCAAGACTAAACTCCAACCCTCCAAAGAGAACTGTAAAGACTGTATTTTAAAATGTACATGGAGAGGGGGCTGTGGGGACAGCTCAGTGGGAAAAAGCCTTCAGGAAAAGCAGAAAGACCTGAGTTCAGATCCCCAGAACCCACATGAAAAGCCAGGCATGGTGTACATTCAACCTCGATGCTAGGGAGGCAGAGACAAGTAGATCCCTGGGGCTTGCTAACCAGCTAGTCTAGCCAAATCCGTGAGCTCCAGGTCTAGAGAGAAACCCTGTCTCAAAAAAAGTAAGGTGGAGGGACTGAGGAGATGGCTCAGCAGTTAAGAGCACTGGCTGCTCTTGCAGAGGACCTGGGTTCAATTCCCAGCACCCACATGACACTAACAACCATTCATAATGCCAGTTCCAGGGGATCTAATGCCCTCTTCTGGCCTCTGCAGGTATTGCATGACACAGGTGCACCTACACACATGCAGGCAATGCACTCATACAATAAAGTATAAATAGATTAAATAAATAAGTAAATAGCTTAAAAGTAAGGTGGAGAGCAACACAGAAAATACCTGGCATCTACCTTTAACCAACACGTCAACACACATGAACACATAAACACACATGAACACACACAGTGTGGCTTACTTCCTGTATTATTGAGCCACAATTAACATGACTTAGTTTCTTCAGTAAGCACAACTTCCTGGAACACACACATTCACACACTCACACACACACTCCCAAAAGTACACTGTTCCCCTGGCCTAAGGAAGAAAATCTCTTCATACATAGGAAACATTTGAGTTGTATTTATGAGCAATTCCTTTACCAAAAAATAGTAGTAACAAATTCCAACGACAAAAATTTCAAAGACCCTGAGGGAGAGAATATCTCAGCAATTTTAAAAGGCTTTTGTCTTTACTCAATAGAAAAGGAATTTTTTCCTAGATTAAAAGTTCCCAGCCAAGGCTCCTCCTATTTAATCCAATTTCTCCTCACTTGTAACTCATACCTAACTCCATCCTATCATGCCCTTCAATGCCATTTAAGGATACACCATTTTCTGAGCTGGAGAGATGGTCAGCAGTTTGGAGCACTGGCTGCTCTTGCAGAGGACCCAGGTTCAATTCCCAGCACCCACATGGCAGCTACCAACCACCTATAACTCCAGTTCCAGGGCACTCCAGTGACCTCTTCTGACCTCCATGAACATTGCACAACACGGGTACACTTATACACATGCAGGAAATACACTCATACACATAAAAAAATAATACATAAAATATTTTTAAAGGATACACCATTTTCCACATTTAAAAAGAGACTTTATCCCAAGTGGGCAACCTGTGTAGGAGGAACTGCAGCGATCCCTCCTACAGAGGACTCTACACTTCACTGCAGGGTTGTGCACTGAAGGCCATCTGACCCCTGAGTAGGCTGATGTGGAAGATAGGGAACCAGGCCATGGTTCCTGGTTTCCACGCATGTTCCGAAGTGTGGGGATTACCTGATCCACCGGAACCTCAACCTGAGTGTCTTCATCTTCCTGGACTTCGGCCGCTCCCCTTGTTTCTGATCTGTCTGCTCCAGCTTTGAAAATGCCTTCATCTGTTGAGATGAACACATGAAAATCGAAATCCAATTGTGACATCATGTGGCTGAATGTTGACATTACAGTGAAATGCCTGAAGGTTATTTTTTTAATGACACCCAAGTTCCTTTTTTACAGCCCAGATTTAAGAAGTCTCCTGGTCTCCCAGTTCCTCTATGTTTTAATTGGGAAGAGGTCTGTGGTCAAAATCAGGCTGACTCAGGAAAGCAGAGCTCTGTGGGAACACCCGCTCATGCGTTAGCTGCTGACTTCATCGTGCAGTTCTGACAGCTACAGATAGAGAGGACTTGCTGCTTGGGCCTCAGTCCCCTTCCTAGGCAGGAACTGGTGATGATGCTTGCTACTTTAAAACACTACTTTTAGCCGGGCATGGTGGTGCATGCCTTTAATCCCAGCACTTGGAAGGCAGAGGCAGGGGGATCTCTGTGAGTTCAAGGCCAGCCTGCCTGGTTTCCATAGTGAATCCAGGCCAGCTGTGACTACAGGAAGACCCTGTCTCCAAAAAAGAAAAAAAAAAAAACACTACTTTTAGAAATTTTAATTTCCCTCCCCCAAAATGCTACATACCGAATTACTGAATATAACGTATTGGAACAATTCTCTCTATTCAGAGTAATGCAAAAACTATTTTCATTGCACAGAATCATGGCGCTGACTTTTCATAATCCTGCAGAAAATCAAAGTACTTTATTTTTACAGATATCTTCATGATTTTCACAACCTATGACTTTAATCCCTTAACAGTAGAATGCAGCCTAAGTCCCTAAGACTAGGTTAAGCTTCTTCAACTTGCTTCCCTCCTGAGGGCAACAGTCGCTGCACTCTGAACTCGAAGTAGTTCTGCCGGCTCCCCTCTGCTTCCCCTTCAAGACAAGTAAAGACAAAGCCAGAACCATTGTCATTCTGTCTCCTTACCTCGAACTTCCACGACCTGTCCAATTTTTAAGGCTCTCCAGGGACCAAGAGGTTACCTCCCTCCCTGGTAATCTACTCCAGGGTACCCTGCAGTCTAGAAAATGTTTGTGCCTTTTCCTTTAAGCCATCTCTATGTCTGTCATGGAGAGGTGTTTCCCAGCACACAATTATTTAACACATGTCACATAATAACACCATGTACTGCTAAAGTTCCAAGGTCTCCCTTAACTAAATGTAAATGCTTGTTTGCGTTTGTTGAGGAATAATTACATGTAAGGCACACAAGACATGGATGAGATGTGGTAGGTTAGGTTGGGGTGTGGCTAAGTGGGAAAGCACATCTACTCCTTCCACCTGCAGAGGAAACCCACCAGCACAAAAGTACTCAGAGGTCAGGGCTACCCTGGGCAAAGCTACAGCAGGGTGTTGGGAACGTCAAGATGACACAGCCAGGGGAGGAAACAGGAAGTCCTCAGCAAGCCTATCCTGAAATGTCAGATGAAAACAAGTCGGAGGCTTACTCAAGCACGTCTCTTCCTCTCCTGCCTGGTGTCCCCTTCTCACTAGTCTAGATGCTCTGTGGGTACTTGTTTCTTCTTACACTGGCCTCCTGGCATGCTGACTTCCTGTTTGTTCATTGCTATTTAAATAAAAGTTATTTTATCAAAATGGATAGCAGGGAACATTTGGCCCCTGGAATGTATTTTACTGACTGCTCATCTAAAGCTGTTATAGCTACAGTGTTTCTTTTTTTTCTTTCTTTCTTTTTCAATTTTTATAATTTTCATACAATATAATTTGATGGTCTTTAGTCCCCTCCCCTAATTATACCTCCCTTTACTGCCTCCTTCCCAATTTAATATACTCTATTATGTATATAATAAGGCCTGTAGAGTCTAATTTCTGTCCCCAGATGTCCTTCAGTGTGGGTCCATCCACTGGTACCTAGTTAACCTACCAAGAGTCATCCTTGAAAGAGATTGTCTCTCTCTTTCCCTGAAGCCATTGGTTGCCAAAAATTCCTTAGGTTGGGTTGGGATTTCTTACCCACTTCCCCATGTCTATGCTGAGATTCTTTCTGGTTTGAATTTGTATGGAGCTTGTGCATACTGTCACCATTACTATGAGTTCATGTGTGTAACTGACAGGATGTCTGGAGAACTGTTTCTTTGTGATCATCCACCACCCCTGGCTCTTAAGATCTTTCTGCCCCCTCTTCCGAGATGATCCCTGAACCTTGGGAAGCAGAAGTTTGATACAGATTTCCTATGCAGGGACAAGCACTCTGCAGTCTCCCGTTCTCTGCACACAACTAAATCATCCCATGGCTCACTATGTCATTGCATGCCCATCTGTGTCCCAAGGGGTACTTTTTCCTCCGAGGGGCAGGGCCTGCTGTGGAGAATTGGCTGCAGAGAGTTAGCCATAGAGGGAGGGGTGTTGGGACCATCTTGGACAGAAGCAGCAGCACAGAAAAAAATGGCCCCCGTGTCTTGCCGGGGTGGATTCGAGGGGGGGCGTTTACCAACCTGGTGCGAGACCGCAAGCCCACGAGGCATGGACCAAAGCTAATGGAGACTGTGGGTGAGGCACAGAAGCGATCTGGAATGGTGGGCCGCTGAGCCACAGAGCAGAACTGGGCACCGGGTGTTTGCCTTTGTAACTCTATTTCCCCTATCTTATATATGAACTACGAAAAATTCAGATAAAGGTGTGGTATACGGTTTGTCTAATAGCTCCAGGAATAAGGGATCCTAAGAGAACTCAGGCGACAAATTGGCGCAAGCCAGCAGGATGATGGTGCTGGAAAAAACAAACCGTGGGAGTTTGGGAAAAGCCAGGGAGCTAACGGTGGCACTGATGTGGGTCTCACAGTGGACTATAAAATATGTAACTAAAAAGGAGCTGGCCACACAGAAGCGTGGACCAAAGCGGTGTTGTGAATGTGAGGAAACAGCCCAACTGCAGGTATATGAAAATTTGTTAAAGATTACAGAAAGGCTAGAAAAACTGTTACAGACCTTAGACGCAAGCAGAAAACGGGGGGGGGGGGGTCGTCATGGCCACTTTGCACAATAAAAGCTGTGCCCCAGGCAGGGGAAGCTGAGAAGGCCAGGGAGGTGCCGGCAGATCCAGGTGCAGAGCTTGAAAGAAAGAAAAAAAACTGGACATTTTAACTTGTGTAAGGGTCAAGGACTCCAGAAAAAAAGACAGATAATAATAAAAAAGGAAACAACCTAAAAATAAAAGTAGCTAAAGCTGCCCCTCAGAGTCAACCTTTGATACAAAAAAGGAAAAAAGCTAACGGTGCTGTAGCTAGGAAATACTCCACACTGGAACTGTTAAAACTAGGAAAAACATACACGCAAGCAATCAAAGAGCCCCTCACCACGTGGCTAGTGAGGGTGTGGGACATGGGAGCAAATAACGACAGTCTAAGTCCTTCAGAAACTTCACAACTGAGTTATATAACCACCCATCCATCCTTGCGATATAGACTGTTGTGATACAGACCCTAGGCCAATGCAGGGGTGAACAGTCCTTATTAATGGGATGGCTGGTGGAAGGCAGTAAAGATACATAGTCATCACCAAGAGAAACACCCATGGTTAACAGAAACTGGAGGACTATAAATGAGGGACAGGCATTACTGAGAGAACTAGGTATGAGAAAAGAAATATATGATACCCAGTTCACTGGGCCAGATAAGACTGTGTTCACCAGACCTCGAGAATAGTATGGAGCTTTAACGGTTTTGCTAAGCCCTTTAATAGGACAGGATCTTTGTAAAGTGAGAGAGGCTTTAGCAGATCTAAGTGACTCTGACCAATGTGTAAAACGTGTCTGTAGAATAACAGAATACTCTACAAGAGAAATAAAACAGACCAGACAGAAGAAATGGTCCGTTTGGGTTACTCAAAGACAACTGTGTCAAGACTTATGTTGATCCCAAATTCCCAAAGAAAAAATTGATAGGAAACCAAATTCGGTACTAAAGAGTTTCTGGAAGGCTTTAAAACCAGAACAGTTTACAAAAGGCATTATAAGGATAAAAACTGTCCCGGGGTGGTTAAGGACCCCCAAAGATTAAATAAAGTGAACTTCTCTTCTGATAAAGGCTAAACTAGGGGTGGAGGCAGTTTTTCCCACCAAGGCCTCCCCCAGCAGCCAGGTATGGTCAATGGAGAAATGGCAGATATGGCTACAGTCAGGAGGCAGACCCAGGGCCTGCCTGACTCAGAGAACCAACAGGTGCAGCAGAGACAAGAGAAACCGCCTGCCTCCTTAGCCTGGTGCAGGGTCAGGCAACTGGAGCCAACACCTGTAAGTATATCAAAGATAAAAGAATACAAAGAGACTCCATACAAGATCCCTAGAATGCAGAATGACTCCCAAGAGATAACTAAAGATAGTAAAGAACTAACCAAATTAATGCCTCATATCCATGCTATGGTACCTAACAGGGATCTATGGAGAAAGCAGTTAATACGAATGGATAAAACTTTTCCATGATATGTTAGACCTTGTCTGTGATCAACTGTTAAGGAAATCTACAGTATCAGAGGTGGGTTGTCTCTGAATTGGGGGTCCTCCAATTCACCAAGGCTATTGCCATTAATGTCAGTTGTACACTAGAAAGGTCGGTAAGGCCATGGTGCTGAAGACACTGCATGATCTGAGCACAGGAGAAGAAGAGATGGAGCTGAGACTAAGTCAAAAAACTCCATGCCGCTGGATGGATGACCTTCATAGTACTAGAAGGCACCATGCAGATGGTTGAGG
>NW_008349770.1:814747-820542 GCF_000622305.1 Nannospalax galili | reverse complement strand
GATGGTTGGGGAAGAAAGGATCCCCTATGATTCTACTCAAGAATGGACACCATGTGCTGCACCCTGTGGACATGCCAAGCAATGCCTGCAAGTGCAATAATGGCTCAACCAACATACATACAACTGACAAATTTCTAATTGGATAAGGCTCGCTCCTAGGAGTGGAACACACATCTGGTGCTGTAGACCAGGCCAACACCTTGTGTTGAGAAAGGCTACAGGCCCTAGTGGGGAAGCCATTACAAGTATAGTGTTTAATGAATACAGTACACCTACTGGGATATCTTCTAGGCATTTGTATTTACATTCATGTTTGTTTAGATGTGTCTACTTCCTCCCATTTGTCTTTGTAGTAGAAGAAACACCACTGAGATAAATCAATGGCCACGGCCTAAAGACGACTAATGGGGAGGCCCAAGAAGTCACTATCTCTCCATGATACAAGAGAGATCGCCCTACATCTGTCACCCCCTCCATGGCTCAGGGACCTTAGCAGAGGATTGGCAGAAAGATTGTAAGAGCCGGAGGAAGGGGTGGAGTGTGTCCTGAGGGGCACTTTTTCCTCCGAGGGGTGGGGCCTGCTGTGGAGACTTGGCTGCAGAGAGTTAGCCTGGAGGAGGAGCATTGGGCCATCTTGGACAGAAGGAGCAGCACAGAAAAAAAATGGCCCTGGTGTCTCACCCGCATGGATGCGAGAGGGATGTTTACCCATCTGGGGACAGACCACAGGCCCACAAGGTGTGGACAAAAGCTAATGGAGACTGTGAGCGGGGCATGGAAGCAATCTGGAATGGCAGGCTGCTGCGCCACAGAGCTCCACCCCTTGCTACGGCTCTTACAGTCTTTCATAAAATATTTGTTAAGCTGAACTGACAATACCAAGCCCTATATAAATGCCAAACTTTTGACATTGCCTACAAGTATTATTTATAGTAGAATTTCATTGTGTGTGCACTTCATGCATAGCTGAGATCAATGGGCCCATGTGATGTTCAAAAGTAAATCAAGCCACCCATCCAAGATAAAAATCATTTGACACACAGGAATTGTCCACAAAGTCAAAGCACGATGGGAAAGGATTTGGGTATTATGAGATTATGTCTTAGTAAAGTGGCTGTGGACCATATGCTTCGCATTCCAGCATTTCCCAGTGTGTACAAGTCTCTCCTGGAGAATCTATGCAAACATGCTGGGCACAGACCCCTTCATTGTGAGTTGCTGATGACAACCCAGTTCTCGGAACAGTAAGATGCGTGGGACAGCTATAAAAGTTAATTCCTCCTTTTGTGCTACTGTTATAGAATAAGTAAAATACATTCGAAAGAAAAAAGAATTATGTCTCCCCTCTGCCAGCACCACGGTGAAAAGCAACTGAAGATGCCCCATGAAGGGAGTCAGAGAACGAAGGCCTGTGAGCAAGGACAGACTCGCGGGAAACTTGCCAGTGTTAAAGTTTTATGAAAGAAGATCCTATTCAGTTGCTCCACACCCTCCCACATTCCCTTATCACCATTACCACTAATGCAAACGCGCATCGAGCTGGTGGCTGAGATCAAGGCAGCAACTGCATGTGTGCTGCTTACCCAGCTACCGACAGGGCAGCACCAAGCACGGGACATGGAGGGCGAGTGCCAACCGGGACACAGAGGCTCGGCCCCCAGCGGGACGGATACTGCCTTCTGTGTTATCCCAGATAGTCATAAGAACAGAAATGTAGTCTCACACCAAGACAGCACCAGCAGGCATCTGACTCTTCACCACAGACGCCCATCTGTAAACATGGCTCTTTCAATAGTGGTCTGCACGCACTCAACACTCCTCCAATCCCCTTTGTAATAAACAAATTGATTTTCAACTGCTCGGGAATTACTTAAGGGTTAGCAGGTGTGCTTCCCCTGAAACAAACATTGTAAGGACAGCAGAGGTCCTGGACCTCACAGGACAAAGGCTTCCCTTCACAGGTGGGAAAGCTGGGCTCTGGGATAGGCAATTGGATCCTGCATCATCTACTGCCACCCAAGCAGAGGTCCTGGAGCTCAGGTTGGGAGCCAGAATCCCCAGCCCCGACCTCCACCACCCCTCCCTCTCCCACGATTCCTGGTCCAGTTTCTCACCACAGCTCACAACAGGTACTGTGCTGCTCTGGTCACAGTTATCAGCAACCACAATGACAATCTCTCTCTCTCTCTCTCTCTCTCTCTCTCTCTCTCTCCTCTCTCCCTCCCTCCAGTAGCTTCTTCTGAGTGTCCTTGGGGACATAACCCAGTCAGTACAGTGCTGGCCATACATCTATGAGGACTGAGTTCAATCCCCAGCACTCATGTCAAACAAACAAACAGCTGGGTGTGGCAGATACAGGAGGATCTTCTGGGGCTCACTGGCCACTCAGCCCAGCTGAATCAGAGAGCTCCAGGTTTCAATCAGAGGCCCTGTCTCAGAAAGGTGGAAAGCGACCGAGGAAAACACCACAGCCTCCACATGCACACAAACCCAAATAGACACACACACACACACACACACACACACACACACACAAACACACACACCACTTAATTCACTCCCCAGAGTGGAAACTTCAACATCTTTCCATTACACAACAGCATCCAAGCCCTTTATCGCGATGTACAAGGTGAGGTCGGGCAGAGTGCCTCTCACAGCATGTTCCCCTTGCCACAGAGCCACTTACACCAACCTTCATTCTGAGCTCAACAGAAAATGCACACCTTCCAGGTGGCTTTGTGCTTCCCACACCTCTTTCTAGAATGTTCTCTCCCTCTTCCCAGATGATTGGCTACTCCTGGTCACTCAGTTCTCAGAAAGCATTCCGCACCCCAGTTCCACTAGCCCTGTCCCCTGTCATTCCTAGGGTCTTGTTTCCGTTCTCTGTCCAGGTAGCTTTGTGTCTCTCACTTTCCCCACAAAACACCAACTCTAAGAGAGCAGGGCTGTGTCCACCTCCTCAATCTACCCCAGCACCGAACAGAACCCAGCACAGCGACAGTCAAAATATTTGTGTGTGTGAGGAGTCGACAGCTTAAAAACATAATCCATTCATTCTTCGTGTTCTTAGAGGGGTTTCACTCCAGCTGGCCATACCTGGCGATATAGCATTTGGATGGAGTTGGGAGTGAAGAGCAAAGAAACTTGCAGAAAATAAAAGTTTGAGGTACAGCTACACTGGATGGATAAATTATGTACGTGTGCAAGTCTAAACAGTATGCCCCCAAAGATCCACATCAGAATCCTTGGAAACTGGGAGCACATTACACTGCATGCACGCAGGAAGAAGGCTAACCAGTAGCCGTGACACGGACCCATGGACACAGTGCTGACCGAACTGAAAGGGAGAGCCAGGAGCATCAGGTAGAAGGTGGAACAAAACCCAGCTGTCATTGCAGGGAGGGGGGACCCAGAGCCAGGAGCACACAACCTCTGGAGATAAGAACGGCCAGGATACATGTTCTTCCTCTGGCCTCCAGGACAAATGCAGCTCTGGCCTTGGCCAGTAAGGCTGTCTTACCCTTGTGCTGGTTCAAGTCAAGTGTAGGGTCATTTGTTATAGCAGCCAGAAGAAGCTTATACCCCACAGGTCCAAAAATAACGGTCCACAGAGAATACCCTCCCTTCTGATGCCAATGAAAGCTTGCTGGGTACGGGTGCCCGGGACTCAGCTCCCTTCTCCATCTCCTGCAAAGGACACGGGGGCAGAAAACCCTCCTTTTGAGCCTTTTGTTTTCCTTCCACATCTCTTACTGTTTGTCTCTATCCCTCCCCCACAAAGTGAAAAATCACACACACGCACACACACACACACACACATACACACACACACACACACACACATCCCTGCTGGAAGAAAAGGGATTAGCTATTTGGATGCTTCTCCTCCCTTAAAGCCTTTGTAATAAAAGCCCTTCGCTAAGCAACTAAACAGCAAGGATGATTTGGTGCACAATGCAGCGCTCATGCAATTACCACACCAGATCAAATCCGACGCTTGAGCGCACGCTACCCCCAGATCCAGCTCTAATCTTTCCTCTTTGTTGACACGAATGGCCATTTTAGTGCATATTACACAGCAAAGCAATAACCAACACTCCAGTAAAAGTAAAAATGCTCCTCAATTATTTTTCACTTATCTCTTATGAGTTTTATTGCCTAAAATACGAAGGCAGGACCACGGAGGTAGAGAAGGTATCTCACTGCTGCGTTACACATAATAAATAAGAATCTGTTTCTCCTGCTGAGACGTGAGGCGAATGTTGGATCTTCCCAGGCTTTCAACAACCACAGCAGCTGAGAGGAAACCATGCTCTGACTCCAGGGCCTTCAGGTTTCAGTGCTTCAGGAAAAGTGATCAAATAATTAACAGGTCACAACTCTCTAACTGACCGACAATCGGTCATTCAGGCCGATTATCTTTTCCCACCAGGATTACTTTTATTTACTTGCTGACTTATTTCTTACTTATGTAGTGTGTGTGTGTGTGTGTGTGTGTGTGTGTGTGTGTGTGTGTGCAGGCAGGCCCATGCGAGTACAAAGGCCAGAGAGGACAGGCAGGGCCTGCTCTCTCATGCTCAGCCTTATTGCCTTGAGACAGGGAGACAGGGTCCCTCACAGAACCTGGAGTGAGGCTGGTGGCCAGCACACCCCAGTGATCCTCCTGTCTCTACCTCCACAGTGAAGGGCTCACAGGCATGCACACCCACATGCAACTTTCTGTGGGGTGCTGGGGATTTGAATCCAGACCCTTGTGCTCATGCAGCAAGCACTCTTATCCACAGAGCCGTCTCTTTGGCCCATCACCAGAATTATTTAAAATTATTCTTAAATAGTGCTACGCAACATTTTAGTGCATTAAGTACTTAAAACTAAAATTATCCAGATAAATAAGAAAAAAAAAATAACATCATGAGGGTCAGTCCTAAGGACTTCATGAAAGCCTTCGGGTATTTATTAACCGGAAGCTCTATGTAAAGAGGTGAGTTTAAGGTGGCCCTAAGCATTTTCTTCTATTATATTACTGGGACAGCATAATAAATTGTTAAATTTAAAACGCAGTGTTAAGTTTTAAAAGCAGCTTAGTAAGCCCCGTAGATGACAGGGGTATGTAGGAAAAGAGGAGTTTCTGGCTTTGAACACATAAAGCAATATTCAAACAATGAGACGTCCTTACAGGAAACCTTAAACTTTTGTAATAAAAGCCATTCACTAAGAAACTAAGGGTGAGGCTGGAGAGATGCTCAGTGGTTAAGAGCTCTGGCTGCTCTTGCAGAGGACCCAGGTTTGGTTCCCAGCATCTACATGGTGGCTAACCATCTGTAACTCCAGTTCCAGGGGATCTGATGCCCTCTTCTGACCTCCGTGGGCACTACATGACATGGGTGTACCTACATACATGCAGGCATAACACCCATACACATAAAATAAAAGTAAATAAAATCTTTTTAAAGTTCTTAAGGTGATATAAAAATAATTTCCAGCAGCTAAATGTTAATGTAAGTGACATGTTACACATGAAATAGACTGGCTCTCTGTACTACTCTTTATACATAGATTGTTATCATCACAATACACTACTGAAAATTAAAGCCTACCCAGAGAGGTGGCCCAGAGGGAAAGGAAGCAGACCTCAGGAGGGTTAGCTAATACAGAGGCAGAGAGAGAAGACATGCAGGTCATGATGCTTCCTTAAGAAGATCAGTCAGTTCTCCAGACCTTACAACTTCCACAGCACCCACTGTGTCATTCATCACACACACACAGAGAGACACAGAGAAAGAGAGAGGGAGGGA
>NW_008349770.1:804233-814728 GCF_000622305.1 Nannospalax galili | reverse complement strand
ACACACACACACACACACACACACACACACATATAATTCTGAGTTAAGGCATCTAGTCACAAGGAAAATAGAAAAAGTCACCGAGGACAGCAAACGTTCTGAGAACATCTAACTTGGTTCAGGGATGTAGCTGCATGTTTCTATCACAAGTCTTCAAATGTCTCCTCGTGTCTTTTAAACTCAAAGTCTCCACAAAGTCTCCAACATCGCAAGTCCTATTTTCCTTTAGCAACTTACACGGCTACATGAAAACAACTTCATCTAGATACTTACATGAACTGTATTTTTCTGCCTCAGTCTGAAATATCTGTTTTCTTTCTGTTTCCTGACTCCCACTCCGGAGCGTTAACTATCATCTGTTATGAAACTGATGCATGAATTTGACCACCAAATATTTGCATAGAATAGATTTTAACCACATGCATTTTATCTTAACTTTACATAAATGTAACAAAATATTCTAAGTATAGAGAGAAAGGAAAAGTGGGCTTATTACCACTGATTTCCTCAGAATGTGGCAATTTTGTTCTTACATCTGCATTTATATTTTATTCCATGTAGATATAGATATTTTACATTTTGCTCAAAATCAGAAATAATCAGAGTATAAAATGTAAGCATATGTTTATATTATATACAATTTGTGATGCTTTATTTTATAATCTATATAAATTTCGATATAATTTCTGAAGCCTACATCAGATATGTGAGATTTAGGATGACAAATTGCTGGGTTTGCCTAAACCATCAAATACACATAGCTTTACCTTTTCACTTCTGGCCTAAAAAGTTCATGAAAATCAGTTTTAATTTGTCAGAATAATGGAATTGTTCTTTCAATCCCAATAACTTGGAATTATCTAATAAGTGCCCTAAAATCTTAATTATTCATAATTTTGCATGGCCCAACTCCCACCAAATGACCTTGGAAATTCCTGTCTGGAAATGAGCCATACAGAAAATATTTTTGTCCTCTCAAAAGTCCATCATGGTGGCGCTGGAGAGGCAGCTCAAGGGTTAAGGGCACTGGCTGCTCTTGCAAAGGACCCAGGTTCAGTTCCTAGCACCAATGTGGCAACTCACAACACTCTGTAACTCCAGTTCCAGGGGATCCAATACCCTCTTCTGACCTCTGTGGGCACTAGGCACACACATGGTACACACACATATACACAAGCACACACACATACACATTAAATAAAACTTTTTCAAAATGCATCTTGGCAACAGAGTGCTCAAAGACAGCAGAAACACAGCATCCTCTTAAAACTGCAGTCACTGGCTCACTGGTTATGCAAACGTGCCAAGCAAGCTTCCGCTCTGGCTCAAGCCAAGCGCCACCTGCAGAAAGGTGAGAGGCTTAACCTCACAGAGCTCATTCTGCCTGGGAGTTAGAGGGAAGAGCCACAGCGCAGAGCGACGAGTGGAGCCAGTGTTCCACAGCTGGGGAGAGGGGTGAGCACACAGGAGACATTAAAGAGAGAGGGTCAAAGCAAGCTTGGGCGAGGCAGGAGCTGCGCACTGGAAGTAGCAGAACTGACCCCTGACGAGCAGAGGGCGGCATTCTGGACAGAAAGGTCAGCAAAGCCTTGGAGGCTGCAGACTGTCTTCCAGGGTCTGCAGGTAGTTCACACGGCTGCAGCACGTTCACAGCGCTGGGAAGTGGCGGGTTATAAGGCTGGAAAGTGAGAAAGGTGATGTTTTAGAAGACCTTGTCTGACAGGGCTGGAGAGATGCTCAGCAGTTAAGAGCACTGGCTGCTCTACCAGAGGACCTGAGTTCAGTCCCCAACACCCACATGGGGCAGCTTACAACCACCTGTAACTCCAGCTCCTAGGGATCTGATGCTCTCTTCTGCCCTCTGTGAGTGCCTGCACACAGACACACAGACACACACAGAGACACACACACAGAGACACACACAAACAAACAAACAAATAAATAAATAAATAAATAAATAAATAAAATTTTTTTTTACTTTGTAAAGAATCCTGACATAGGGCTGGGGGTGGGACAGTAGCTCCATAGTAAAAGACTTGCCTCAAATGTACAAGGCTCTGGTTCCAATCTCTAGCACTGCATAAAGAATCTCCATAGGCATGCCCCATGAATGGGCATAAATGTATCTTAATTAAGTTCTCTGGTGGTGTAACCTTGGGAACTGTGAAAAAGGCAGTTGGTAGATAAAGTCAAGTGTCTGGATAAGAACTTGGGATGAGGGGGCTGAAGAGATGCTCAGTGGCTAAGAGCTCTGGCTGCTCTTGCAGAGGACCTGGGTTGATTCCCAGCGCACACATGGTGGTTAACTGTCTGTAACTCCAGTTCCAGGGGATGTGATGTCCTCTTTGGCTTTGGCATGGTTGCACAACATGGTTTCACTTACATACATGCAGGCATACTATTCACACCTTAAATAAACAAAAGTTTTAAAAATATTTTTAAGAAACGGGATGAGAATAGTAGACAGTTTCGGACCAAATTCTGCAACTCAATATTGAAGTGATGGGCAGAATGAAAGTTCCAAAGATTTTTAAAGAAGTATCAAAAAGTTACAGGGGCAGAGTGGAGCAAGCTTTCACAGAAGATGCGAAAATCAACAAAGGGGTCATAGGTATTAAAACTTCCCCAGCTCTGGCATCCTGACGACCACCTAGGTGAGACTACTTTTAGCAAAGAGCGAAAGTCAAGTCATACTGGATATGGTGTAAGGAGAAGATGAGGACGTAGAGTGAGTGTGCCAAGCAAAGAGAGACCGCAACCCCATAAAAGCTAACTGGGAGGCCTGGGGGCAGAAAGGGAGGGTGCGAGGGCTTACGTCTCATCTCTCTGACTTCTGCGTTCCAGGGAATACATCACCAACATCAGCACCGTCAAGCTGTTGCTCATCCCAGGTCTGCAGTGCACAGGCACATCTCACAAAATCCAAACATTCTCACAGAAACTCGAATAATTCCCCATTCACTCATGACCAAGTTAAACCAAAACAGTTTATCTTAAAACTACAAACATGACGAGGACTGTGTTTCATGTATGTGCCCCTTACCCCCTTTATACAGATATATATTGGCATGTAAACCTGAGCTAAAATGAACCTACCAAACTACACCATAATAATCCACTGTGGTGGGTAGAGGGCTGGGGGAAGCAGGATGTAGGCAGTTTGGACCTGACACCTGAGTGCAGCAGTGTGCTTAGTGTGGTCCTTAATGGTCACTTCAGACAGGCAAGTAAGATTTCCTCCTGAGAGTTCATACAGGAATCTGGAAAATAAACAAAAACTAAAGGAAATCCAGAATGACAGATTTTAAAATCTGTCTGCAGTTGATAAATTAATGTAAAAAGCTGAAGCAGTGCTCTCAAAAGCTACAATTCAATGACTTATAATAATATCTAACTTGTACTTTGGGTTACATATGCAGCACCACTATATAAATGGACTAAATACGTAAGTTTTCTCCATGCTATAATAAAATGCCTGACAGAAAGCAACGTAGGGGAAGAAGGGTCCATCTTGGCTCATGGCTTGAAGGTCCACTCCATCATGGTGGAAGATTTGGTGGTAAGAGCTCACAGCTGCAGCAGGAGAACAAGTCTGCTTTATTTTTTAGTATTTTATTTATTATTTATATTTTATGTGTATGAGTGTTTTGTCTGCATGTATGTACGTGCACTTGTGTCGTGCAATGACCAAGGAGGTCAGAAGAGGCTGTCGGATCCCCTCGAACTGGAGTTATGGAAGGTTGTCAGCTGCACTGTGGGTCCTGGGAATCAAACCCAGGTCCTCTGTGAGAGCAGCCAGTGCTCTTAACCGCTGAGCCATCTCTGCAGCCCAGTGAGGCCCGCTTTCCGATAGTCGGACGGCTCGGGAACCCCAGCACACAGCAGATTCCTCCCTTTTTCTTGTTTTTCCAGTGTTAGACCCAGGGCTATGGGATGGTGTCACCCAATTTCAGAGTGGATCTTCCCTCCTGGGTTAATCCTCTCTGGAAACACTCTCACGGACATGCCCAGAGGTGTGTCTTCCAGAGGATTCCAAATCCAGCCAACTTGACAAGGACGATGGACTATCACAATGTGTTTTCAAAAGTTAACAATTATTCTGAACTGCAGCTCCAACACTCTAAAGCTCCAGCACTCACTCTGAGCCACTAATGATAATGTGCTTTGAAGCGTATGTGCAATGCCAACACCATCGTAAGTGTGAAGTGAGCGACTACTTCCAGAGCTAATCCAACTGAGGGAGCTGCTGCTGTGAAATGTGGTCCTCACTCAAGGTAAATGACACAGTGAAAATGGGTAACTCAATGCCAGTCAGTCATCCCGAGAAAAGAGTGAGCTTTGCATCTGATTAAATTGACGCAGGTAACACGCTGGAATTGTTCATTAAAGCTGAGCCCACACATCTTAACTGCTTCCACATTTCATATGTTAGAATGATCCCACTTGCTTTTGACAATCAAAGTAAGATCTCTTGAATCTCGGTGCTTCAGATGTTTATAAAGCAGCCAAGGTAATTTATGGAGAGAGAGATAAAACTTTTATCCGAGTCGATGCCTGGCTAACAATATAATTTAGCTCTGGTTGGTGGCTAGTCTCCCATTTTAGCATAAAACAGAAGTTACCATGTATTTGATTTGGAATCTTGAGTGCGCATAAAGGAACAGCTGTCAATGAACCACAAACTTAACTTAAAATCCATGAGATTTTTGTCCTGCAGTGTCACCTACCTTATACCAAATTTTATTTTAAATAGACTGCGGCAAGTCCATTTAAACAATTCCACTGCACCTGACAAGACGCAGCTTTGGGGGTGGGAGGTAGGAGCTTCCTTCCTGGGCATTTTATCTTGGGATTGGAATTCTTTCTGTGATCATTTCTTCATAACAGGACTGAGTCCAGCTTCTTGAAATCAGGAAAAGCATTTTCTGGGTGCCCTTGCTTTGTTCTTACCCGATAACAGAGGTGCAGTAATACCCTCTTACTCCTCCATTTGGAGGAGGAAATAGGATTTTTCTTGAAACTGTGTAGCTTTAAATATTCCTGTCTTAGTTTGCTTTCAATTGCCATGATAAAAATACTGACCAAGGGGGATGGAGAGATGGCTCAGAGGTTAAGAACACTGGCTTTTCTTGCAGAAGACCTGGGTTCGAATCCCAGCACCCACATGTCAGTAACAACTGTCCATAACTCCAGTTCCAGGGGATCCAACAGCCTCTTCTGTCCTCCATGGGCATTGCATGACATGGGTACACTTACCTACATGCAGGCATAACACTCATATACATAAAATAAAAATAATAAAATATTTAAAAAATAAAAATAAAATAAAATACTGACCAAAACCAACTTTTCAGGGGAGGGGACCTTATATGGCTTACAGCACAGTCCATCATCAAGGGAAGCCAAGGTAGGAACTCAGGGCAGGAACCTTGAGCACAGACAATGGAGGAACACTGCTCACTGGCTTGCTCCCCTGGCCTGTGCTCCCCCTGCTTTCTTGTACAACATAGGGCCACCTGCCTAAGGGTGGCACTGTTCACAGGGGGCTGGGCCCACTCAACAATTGTCACTCAACAATCAAGTTCTCCAAAGACATGGCCACAGGTCAACCCAGTGGAGGAAACTCCTTAGTTCAGAGTCTGTCTGCCTAAGTGTGTCAAGTTGATAAAGCTATCCCACACAGTCCCCATTGCAGCAAGTATAGTATGGAGTCATTTTCATCTGGTTGTCATGTTTATAGCCTCCCAGATGAAATAAACCAGGAGTATTGGCAACTCTAAGAAAGTAGCTGTTTTCCACAATATGTGAACATGTTGATAGAGCCTAAAAATGTTTTTTCTTCAACACTTACCCAGAGCAACAATTAATAATAACAATAATAATAATAATAGGAAAGTCACAATACTAATAGTGATCATAGTAATTAGCTAACCATGTTACATACATTAACTCATTCAATATCCATCACGATTTCATCAAGTAATGATCACTGCCTCCTATGCACAGCTCTGAATCTAAACACTTCATTCTCTCCTAGAGGAAGGTAGGAGGCTCCTTAGACTAGGAAACTAAGGAAATTTGCAAGATTAGAAAGCTCAAAAAATTGAAATAGTCATGAGATTCCTTCCCAGTCTACAGAAGAAAGAACAGTTGTGGGTGGGACGGGCTGTGGGGTAGAGCTTCCTATAGGTTGGGCAGGGAGTTCCAGGGGTGAGCCATCACCCGTGCTGGGGTGCGCTTTTCAGTGATGCACCTGCCTTTGAGTCTCCATGTTACTGTAAGTGACCCTTCACCCATGCTAATGTAAGAAATCCCAACGGTTCACCAAGCTAGACTTGGGTGGTGCTGTTTCTTCCATGTGTTGCCTGTGCCCCATCTGGGGTGAACAGATGTTTGCCCACATCTCCCCAGGAAAGTCACACAGCACCTGAATCCTCCTTAGAAGACATGAAGATGCTCTTAAGTCATCACTAGTGGAAGCAGATCCATGAATCTGACACAGGAGTCTACATTTTAACACTTTTACCACTGTTTTCTAATCTCCTGAGCATGACCCATCAATGCATTAATGACATCAACTTAATGGGCTGCCACTAGTGGGGGTTATTTTCCTGGAGAGCTCCCAATGCAGATGGAAAGAAACAAATTCAAACTTCAAGCTTGCAAATAGCAACCTGGGTGGAGGGGGCAGGGAGGCTGGTGACGCTAAGTGCATGTGGGTGAGGCAAGTGAGAGAAGAATAGAGACCGCTCTTTAAAGTCAACAGAGCTGTGGGCTCCGTAAGAAACTGCTGGAGGAATGAGAGGATAGAGTGGCGCCCATTAGAAAGTCGCTGCCAACTCAGACAGAAGAGACGAAGCAGGAGTTTAAGTCTGGTCTGACCTTGGAGACAAAAAAGGGTCATCCATTTTTTGCTTAATGGACAGAAGTCACATAATTTACCTGTGAGCTTTTTTTTTAAATCTACTATTGAATCTTCTAGCCATTTTTAATGTCATTTTGTCCAGATGAAGTAAAGCTATGCTCTTTCCTTACAATTTAGCTTTGGGAATTCTTCCATAAAAAGCATTATTGCCAAAATAATCAGATTTAATACCTGACTCTATAAGAAACCCCAGTGGAAATAAAATTTTCGATGTGGGATGTAAGTGTAACATATACTAACAGGCTGGTGAGATAGTCCCTTAATTTGCTCCTAGTTCAAAAGTAAAAAGCAAGGGGTTTAATTTCAGAGTAAATAATCCTGGAAACTCACTGGGTTCCCTTAGAGGTGTCCCAAGCACATGTAGATTCTTTTTCACAGAAAGAAGAGTTGGAGCTCAGGGGAAAACAACAGGTTGACCCACAGACAGAGGAACAGCGTAGTCCGTAAAGCAGCAGAACACACTGGAACACACTGGAACACACTGGAACACATTGGAACACAGAACTAAAACAACCACAGAATCGAATGGCTGTTTCCACAGTGCAGACACAAAATTCTGCCACAAAGCCATTTTTATTTTCAAACATATCTGCTTATTTTAATATAAATTCCCTTTTTTGAGCAAAGGCTGAAGTTTTATTTTAAATAAAAAGACTGAACTGTATGTTTTCATATGGGTATGTACACAAAAACTAATTTTTTTTCCTTTTCGAAAGTCAGTGGTCAAATGAATTTAGCACACATCAACGTATTTTACAGCTGTGTTTAAATGGAATTTAGCAAAGTATATGAGAAAACTTTTTTGAGAAACGCTCTTAAGCAAAGAAGCTTATACTGTCAATTGAAGTCATGCCTAACTGAATTGACTTTATTATGAATACAGTTCTAACAATATTCACACAGTCTAGTTTTACATTTAAATGTATCACGTGGTTTGTTTTTTGTTTTGTTTTTTTTTGTTTTTTTGGGTTTTTTTGCTTTTTTGGTTTTTTGGTTTTTTGGTTTTTTTTTTTTTTTTTGGTCTTTTTGAGACAGGGTCTCCCTGTAGCCCCAGCTGTCCTGGAACTCATGATGGCCAATGACTAACTGAATCTGCATAAATGACAGACAATCCCCCAAAGAAATGTCTGTGCTAAGTCCATGTCAGTGTCTCACACATCTGACTTGCTCCCCTGGATATATTCGCTTGTAAAATAAGCTACAAACTGTTTCACTCAAGGATCATGGAAAGCAAGTTCTTTTTTAAGTATTTTATTTATTCTTTTTATTTTATGTATATGAGTGCACTGCCTGCATGTAAGTGGACCCTTGTCATGCAGTACCCACAGAGATCAGAAGAGGAGTCAAATCCCCTGGAGCTGGAGTTACAGATGGTTGTTAGCTGCTGTGTGGGTGGTTGGAATCAAACCCCAGTCCTCTGTAAGAGCAGCCAGTGCTCTTAACCATTAAGCCATCTCTCCAGCCCAGCAAGGAAGTACTTTATAAATTACCACGTGCTGAGTATTTGCAATAGTGGCCATACTTACTGACATAACCACCAGAGAGGCCCCCCACAGAGGAACACCCACTTATCACAGGGAGAAGACGGTTACACTGCTGCTCATTTGAAAGAGTCGAAGAGTAAAAACTGTTCTTAGACATCACTGTACGGGGATTCCCACCAGTGGGGAATAAGGGTGAAAAGTTCTCTTTCGAGTGCATTAGGCCACCTCCATGTCATCCTGGACTGTCCTGTAGCACCAAGAACTGAGACCACGTGGATCTTCTGCAGTGCACAACAAGCACGTGGATTCTAACAGCGCCCTCCGGAAAGGAAATGAAAAGGAGCCAGGAGAGGAGAAGAGAACAAGGGACGGCCCGTGCTGTTCAGCGAAACAGCTACGCATGCAAGCAGCACGCTGAGGTTTCTCATGTCTGACGCATGTCTGCTTGGGGTGCAAAGGTGCCCAGACGGCAGAGGCACAGATGCTGGTGCAGCAGGGTATGCGGGGAGGTGACCCATGGCAACGCTGCTGTGCAACGAGCAGCTGGAAGCAGGCCCTGCAGGCCGCACAGCATCCTGGTCTGCAATGTCTGAGGGACAACAGAGTCCCGTTATGTGTGAAGCGCTGAAGTGGGGAGAAGGGGGGATGTTCACAGCAGCTGAGGCCTGACAGCAAGACCAGCCAGTAGAAGACTCTCTGTGACCGAAGAAAAGAGTGTGGTCCTGGAGGGCTGGGCCTGGCAGGGTTTTAAGCAAAAGACAAACAAGCTGAGATTTGAGTTTTGGAAGGACCCCTCCTGATGCAGTGTAGCTCTAGGTGAACCTGGTAAACGGCTGGGAAGCAGTGGCCCCTGTGTGCTAGCCTGAGAGGTCGAGGGACCCCCTTGATCCGCCTTGACTCCAAGGGGAGGCAGAAGAAATTAAAGGCACAGAGAAGAGGGCAGGAGCATGCAGAAAGAAAAGTCAGTGTTCTGGTGTAGAAATAAAGCTTATAAAGGAACAGCCGGGGTACCAGGGGCCCTCAGACAATACTGGCCATTGCCCCTGTCTTGGCTACCCACAAGAGCTTCACAGTAAGACCCCGTTGCTGAGAGCAGGACACACATGAGCTGAAGAACAAACAAGGAGAAATCGAGCTGTGCCGACTTAAAGCCTCATCTCTCCTGGCTGGTGTTCACAGGGCTGGAAGAGGCTGCGCACGCTACCAGAGGAGAAAACAGCATAAACCTTGCCCAGCTGTGAATCCTGTGAGCCACAACTACTGGCCTGGCAAGGCATGCCCATTGGTGCAATAGTGGCACAAATACTGTGGAGTAGCCAACCACTTTTGGCTTGGAAAGTATGATTTGAGGAATACTTCACAGGAAGGAGCCCATACCTGAAACTGATTTCAGATCTAGGAACCTGTAACTAGACAGGTCACAGGCCATAGGGGAAAGCCTAATACTATTAATTCTGCTAAAGAGATATAATATTAAACTGACTCCAAATCACTTAGACCCATAGATTAATGCACCTTTTTTTTTTTTTTTTTTTTTTTTTTTTTTTTTGAAAGGGTTGAGACAGGGTCTCCCTTTAGCCCCAGCTGGCCTGGAATTCACTATATAGACCAGGCTGGTCTTGAATGCACAGAGATCCCCCTGCCTCTGCCTCCCAAGTGCTGGGATTAAAGGCGTGCACCACCACACCCAGCTCTGAAACACCTTTTATATGTCCTATGTGTTTGTGTCAGTGCAGGTGTGCGTGAATGTGTGTGGTGTACATGGCTGTGCCTGTGTGTGGAGGCCAGAGGTCAGCATCAGGTAACTTCCTCAATTACTCTCCCCTTTATTTTTGAGACAGAGATGCTCACTGACCCTGGAGTGCTCTGATTTGACTAGGTTGACTGGCCAGTGAGCTCCAGGTTAAGGGATATGGAAATTGCCAGTGAATGTAAGCAAAGGATTTGAGTATTCAGAGATTCTGGTATCCTCTGGGTACCAAGGAACCACTGAATGTGACAGAGAACTAGACAGACACTGTGGACACTGACAACCTACAGCATAGGATGACCCTGAGCCAGCATGTACAAAAGGCACATGAGGCCC
>NW_008349770.1:803190-803396 GCF_000622305.1 Nannospalax galili | reverse complement strand
GATAGATAGATAGATAGATAGATAGATAGATAGATGATGATAGATAGATGACAAACACACAGATAATAGATGATTGATGATAGATGATAGATAAGATAGATAGAAATATAAATAGATGATAGACAGATGATTGATGATAGCTAGATGATAAGCAGACAGATGATAGATGATAGATAGATAGATAATATTGATATAAACAGATTGAT
>NW_008349770.1:779198-802965 GCF_000622305.1 Nannospalax galili | reverse complement strand
AGATAGATAGATGATAGATAGATAGATAGATAGATAGATGATAGATAGATAGATAGATGATAGATAGATAGAAATATAGATAGATGATAGACAGATGATTGATGATTGCTAGATGATAAGCAGACAGATGATAGATAGATGATAGAGATAGATAGATAGATAGATAGATAGATAGATAGATAGATAGGCAGATAGACAGGCAGATAGATAAATGATAGAGGTATATCACAACATGCATGAAATTGTGCAGGGATAGTAGGGGGCAATAGATGAGAGGATCATACAATCAAAATATATTGTATGAAATTCACAAAAATTCAATAAAAAGGGAATTATCAGAGGAGCTGAACTTTGTGCCGGCCCTCTGTCATTATAAGTCACCAGTCAAGGGCTGTGGTAGAAACAATAGGGGCATTATTGTTTCATAACTGAAGAAGTCAAGGCAGAGGCAACTTAAGCAAATATTAGGTGAGACACAAAGTTCACAGAGCAAAGCAGACAGTGTGGTGAAGGTACAGAGACCATCGGGTTTCAACACAGACATCCTTTGCCTGTGCATTTTCCTCAGAAAGTTGAGAACTTAAAAATGAGTGTGACATGTTAAACCATAAACTGTAGGTTAATAAGAGATGTAAAGTTAGAGTGGGCTTTGACAACAGGCAATGGGATTTGAGGTATAACTACTCTGATCAGATGCGCAGTCCCCTACAGCCAAAGCACTAGGGTGGTTGTTTAAACATGTGGCCAAATGCGCACACATAGTGTGCATACCAGTGCTGGAAACCAAGATGCCAAAAGTCAGAAGGTAAAGGATCCTGTCAGTCCTTCTCAGGAGGGTTGGCCTGGGACCACGGAACTACTGCTAAAGATGCGTCCACACTGGTCCCCAAACATTTCCCTCCTCCAGGAAGCCTCCTGGCCACTCAGTGCACTGTCAGCCAACCCTCCTCCACGTGCCCACCGCACCCTGGCCTGCCACAATATAGGCACCACCTATAGACCATAAAGACTACCAAATCCATCTGAGAGGGGCAGGACTACACCTACTTTGTTTCCTTACCACCTGTGATGGCTGTTCATCATTATCAACCTGATTGGATTTAGAGTCACCTAGGAGACCTCTGAGTGTGCCTATTAGGGTGTTTCCAGAGAGGTTTAACTGGGGAGGGAAGACTCACCCTGAAATGTGGATAGCACCGCCCACAGGCTGGGCTTCCAGGATGAATAAAACGCGGAGAAGTAGGGGAGGAAATATTCAAAGTACATGAGGTGCACACGATGCAAGAGTGAAAACTGTCAAAGGACAAAACGTATTAATTTTTCTAAGACAGAGGCAGCAAGCCCAGCAGCAGCCTCTATCACTGTACTGTCCCCCTCATAATGGACTTCATCCTCTCAATCTGTGAGCCAAAATAAACCCTTCTCTCCTAAAGCTTCCCTTATCAGGTATTTCATCATAGCAACAAGAAATGTTACTGATACAGTACCTGAGTTATGAGATCAATCTATAAAAATATCTATATAATGAGTGTGTGGTGATAGCCTCTATTGGCGAGTGTTAGAACCACCCCCCCCATCCTCTTAAAGAAAACACAGGTTACCTGAAGGAAGGGTCTTCTAAGCTCCAGGCCTCCTTTCGGCTCTCAGGGCCTCTCCTTCCAGTTTGGGGGGCCTCCCACACCCAGATTTGTTCGAGGTGGCACTGGGTCTGTGCCCAGCAAACCTTTGGAAAATCACCTCTCTTGTGGGATTCTGGGGGCTTCCATTCATTTCACAAATGGATTTAAGTGCACCATTTCAATGTGATATACAAAGATAATTAAGATGTCATGAGAGTCTGAAGCTTATTAGATGTGATTGTTCCAGACTAGGAAGTAGACGCAAGTGGGATATGAACAGAAAAGCATACAGCCTCACCAGGTACACACACACACACACACACACACACACGCACGCACGCACGCATGCACACACACACATGCACACACGCGCACATGCACACACACCTGCACAGCTATATAGAGACTTATAAATACATATGAAGATGGATGGGTGTTCACAAGGGATTCCTGAAAGCTAAGTCAACCTCTGACAAGTTGGTCCACCCTCCTGACTACACTGACTGAGTCCCCTCCGCAGTCAGCCTCAGTGTCAGGCAGGTGCACTGTGTGACCCTTCACTTCAGTGATGAGAAATGACTAACACTGACCAGCAGCCCGTGTCTGACTCCTGTTCTCTACCTGACAGAGAGACCCTCGGGTGGGCAGTTTTGTGCCTATTTCTGCACATACGTATACTATACACTGTTCTGGGAGCACATCTCTTTGGTAGGTCTGAACTTATTTTTGTCTTTTAATCTGAATAATAAGCTCCAGCCATTGATTTCTTGCTTTAAAATCATGTGCTCACTCTAATACCGGAGCCGACCATTGCCAGGCGTTCACACCTGCTGCTTCACCCACATGCCCATCTCCCACCATCACACTCTGTTTGTTGTTAATATGCTCAACTACAACCTGGTCAATATGTATTTATTCTTTGCCACACGTGTTTTCAGCACTATATAGGTCACTATGGAAGTCAGTGTGGAGGTTCCTCAATAAATTAAAACAGAACTCCCATCTGACCCAGCCACACCACTCCTGAATATAAGCCCAAAGGACTCTAAGTCAGCTTACCTAGGAAACATTTAAATATCTCTGTTTATGTCTGCACTATTCAGAACAGCAGAAATGGAACCAGCCTACATATCCATTGACGGATGAATGCATAAAAAAAGCGGTACCTATGCACAATGGAATTTTGCTCCACCATAAAGAAAAATGAAATCAGGACATTCGTAGGAAAATGGATGCAACTGGGGATGGCCATGTTAAGCGAAATGAGCCAGACCCACAAAGACAAACTGCTCCTCTCTCTCATATGCAGACTCTAGGCTGTGTGTGTGCATGCATGTACATGTGTGTGATGTGTGTGTGGTATGTGTGGTGTGTATATGTGTGGTGTGTGTGGTATGTGTGTGGTATGTGTGCGTGCATGTGGTATGTGTATGTGGTGTGTGTGTACGTGTGTGGCATATGTGTAGTGTGTATCGTGTATATGCATGCGTGTGGTATGTGTGGTATACATGTGTGTGGTATATTTGTATGGTGTGTGGGTGTGGGCGTGGGTGTGGTATGTGTGGTATACACGTGTGAGGTATACATGTGTGTGGTATATGTGTGTGGTATGTGAGTGTGTGGTACATGTGGTGTGTGAATGCCATAATAAAACCCATTACTTTGTATGCTAACAAAAAATAAATTTACAAAAGAAAAAGAAAGGTTAAGACATATTTACCCATCACAGATTTGCATTATTTTTTTATATGAGCATTGACTGATTCACAGTTGACACCCAACCCATAACAGAATTATGCATTCAGGACACAAAGAGAAGCAAAGGCATCAACTCTGAACTCAGATTGTGTTCACAATCCATAACATACTGTGCAGCAGAGACCGCTGCACATAAAGGGCGAGAAGCAGGACCGCATCAGAGTAGTAACCAGACCTGAGGCCAGGAAGCCCCAGCAGGGCAGCTCATGGGGGAGGAGCCAGCCGACCGTTGGTCACTCAGTTAAGAAAGGGGAACCAGCTCTGGGGATGAGCTGGAAACAGACCAAACCTCCTCCTGTGAGATGCAGAGCAAGTCAGAAACACCCCAAAAGACGATCTGGGTTCCCACTCGACTTCTGCGCAGAACATACAAGGAAGTCATCACTGGAATGAATTTTGGGGGAATTGGTTGGATGCCAAATCCCTCGGGTTTGAAAATCCTGTCACATCAGGTCATGTACTCAAGGGGCAGCTGGCTATCAGACTAGGGCTCCAGAGAAACAGGGAGAGCAGAGATTCAGGAGTGACGGCCTATGATACAACTCCAGGAATACACCTGAGGACAGAGAAGGGCCGGTCAGTCCTCCCTGACAGAGAAAGGAGAGCAGCAGACAGAAGCACCCCAAAATTCAAGGGAAAAGCATTTGAGAGGCAGGGTACCCAGGAAATAGCAGTAAACGTGCTGATCTGGTCAGGCACGGGTAGCGCAGGTCACTTGAAAACAAACACCTGTACAGCCAGCAGCCTGTGACTCAGTGAGCAAATGTGTTGAATGAGAACCAGAGGCTGCAGTGTTGCCTGGGGCACCAAGCTCCCTCTGAGCCTTTTGATACAGAGAAGAGAACAAGTATGTAGGCCCGATCTGGGACCACAAAGCATAAGAGTGGGAAACATGGAGGGGGGAGGCCACCACCCTATTATGAGACGCATGAGCCGCAACTTTGCCATAACATTTCAGACAGGACATGGGCGCGGCTAGCGGCAGCGTTTCCTGTTTTTCAAGAAATAGCAGATTCCTCTCCAAAATGCCGCATAGCAATGGCACTTTTTACCCACAATTACTTAATTTTGGATTCACAAGGAAAAACTCATGCAGAGAAGCATTGTGCATTACAATCTGTAGAACAAACAGTCTTTGTAAAATAGAAAGATGTTTTAACAAATAACTGAAAGGGCCCTGATCCTGTAATACAGAGATCAAGGGGAGCTGTCTGTATTTTTCCTCAGGAAGCGACTGATCCGATCTGGGTGCCTGAGAGATTAACCAGAAGAGTGACCACAAATCCGAGTGAAGAAGGGACTGACGATGACCACCGTTACCCTTGGCGAGTTCGCTGACTGGTTGGCCTCAGCATTCTCATTCTTCAAGGAATGGGTAGGAGTTGGCATGTTTGGCCTGATGTTACTTTTTGGATTGTTCATTACCCTTTGGTTAATTTGCCACATCATGCGGGCCAGGAGAAGAGAAAAAATGATCCTAGCACAAGCCCTGGCAGCCCTCGACACGGGGGCATCTCCCCAAGTCTGGATTAGCATGCTTAAATCTTCCTAAGGCGACTCTTTGAACTGCTCCTGCACACCAGGAGGTGTATCCTCATTGCACATGGTTTGGAGAGTTCTGAGTCAGCCCTCGATTAACTCCCAGAGTGGACAGGCAAAGCACTGCCAAGGAGTACTGTGCTGTTCTCCTCGGGATATATGGATCGCATAAGGGGTACACCCTGACCCTTTCCCCGAAAGAGGTGACTGAGATTTTAGGGGAGAATCCATCCCTGTCCCGGCTCTGCAGGAGATTCTCCGCATGCTCAAGACAAAAAAGGGGGATATGTGGAGACCATCCACATCCGCATTCGGCCATGTTCCGCATTTGGCCTTGTTCAGGCTTGTCTGGGCTTGTTTCTGGAATCCTGTTAGAACCAGCTTTTCCTGGTAACTGCTGATGCATGGGTCGACCAATCCAAAATAGCCACCTAGTATTTTCTACCTATCAGAGTAAGGCCACCAGTAAGTGGAACCGCCAATCGGTGTGAAGGCCCCTCCCACGGGCTGGATTGTATATAAGGGCACGCCCGAGCCCGCTCGCGCTCTCTCCGTCCCCACCATCGCTGTAACTTCTTCAATCCTGCAATAAAGCTCAGCTGACGAGAAGGATTCCAGAGTTGCGTCTTCCTTGCTGGTCGGGGTGGTCGCAACAAAAAAGAAAGGTTAAGACATATTTACCCATCACAGATTTGCATTATTTTTTTATATGAGCATTGACTGATTCACAGTTGACACCCAACCCATAACAGAATTATGCATTCAGGACACAAAGAGAAGCAAAGGCATCAACTCTGAACTCAGATTGTGTTCACAATCCATAACATACTGTGCAGCAGAGACCGCTGCACATAAAGGGCGAGAAGCAGGACCGCATCAGAGTAGTAACCAGACCTGAGGCAGGGAAGCCCCAGCAGGGCAGCTCATGGGGGAGGAGCCAGCCGACCGTTGGTCACTCAGTTAAGAAAGGGGAACCAGCTCTGGGGATGAGCTGGAAACAGACCAAACCTCCTCCTGTGAGATGCAGAGCAAGTCAGAAACACCCCAAAAGACGATCTGGGTTCCCACTCGACTTCTGCGCAGAACATACAAGGAAGTCATCACTGGAATGAATTTTGGGGGAATTGGTTGGATGCCAAATCCCTCGGGTTTGAAAATCCTGTCACATCAGGTCATGTACTCAAGGGGCAGCTGGCTATCAGACTAGGGCTCCAGAGAAACAGGGAGAGCAGAGATTCAGGAGTGACGGCCTATGATACAACTCCAGGAATACACCTGAGGACAGAGAAGGGCCGGTCAGTCCTCCCTGACAGAGAAAGGAGAGCAGCAGACAGAAGCACCCCAAAATTCAAGGGAAAAGCATTTGAGAGGCAGGGTACCCAGGAAATAGCAGTAAACGTGCTGATCTGGTCAGGCACGGGTAGCGCAGGTCACTTGAAAACAAACACCTGTACAGCCAGCAGCCTGTGACTCAGTGAGCAAATGTGTTGAATGAGAACCAGAGGCTGCAGTGTTGCCTGGGGCACCAAGCTCCCTCTGAGCCTTTTGATACAGAGAAGAGAACAAGTATGTATCTGCAGGATGTTCCATGTTGGAATTAAAGCCCCAAGCCCCGGAGGAGCAGCCGTCACCAAGTCTTCATGGAGAATGTGGGGAGCAGAGGAAGATGGAGTGGAAACACTTTGTGGGGTGCCTGGAGAGTAGAACGAGGCCCTCATGGGCCGGGCCAGGCCAAAACTATATGCAGAGACCCCATCGGGTGGAAGCTCTCATTCCTACCGGGCCCTCTGTCATCCTTGATAGATCTGAATAGCAGCTCCTGGATGGACGCCAGGCTGGCAGGAGAGGAGAGGACAGAACAGCACGTGCTGTAAACGACGCCTCAGCTGACCTCACCTGCATAGCCAGGCACACAGAACCGGCATAGCAAAGATGCAGAGGGACCTCCGATGAACCTACCAGGGCAGGACGGGCAGGACACACCTAGCCTTCACTACCGCTTTCAAACCGCTCAGAGGCAGCCACTCCACACCTGCCGGCTCCACCTCGGAGAGGCCGCCTCTGCCTCAGGTGCGGTTCCCATGGAAACACCCTTGTTTTAACTCAGAAGCAGCATCCTCAGCATCATCCCCCGTGGTTCCCACCCAGCTCCTGGCAGCAGATTATGTGTGACTTCTCTGGATCCTAAAAACTGCATCTCCTGATCCAGTCCAATAGGTGGAAATCGGTTCCACACCTGCCGGCTCCACCTCGGAGAGGCCGCCTCTGCCTCAGGTGCGGTTCCCATGGAAACACCCTTGTTTTAACTCAGAAGCAGCATCCTCAGCATCATCCCCCGTGGTTCCCACCCAGCTCCTGGCAGCAGATTATGTGTGACTTCTCTGGATCCTAAAAACTGCATCTCCTGATCCAGTCCAATAGGTGGAAATCGGTTCCGGCTCCTGTCAGGGATCTACAGGGCTCTTCTAATGCAGCCAGTGGCAAAACATGACTGTAAATCTCAAGAAATGTCCACGCCCAACTTGGAGAAATTTATTCATTGGCTTTTTAAATGAAGGCAGTTTTTATAGCATTAATTAGAAATTTGCAGCAGTAGATGGTGGGGCTTCATTTTATTTTGTAAAGGAAGGTCTAACGGTTGACAGAGGGCCCAGGTAGAAGTAAAGTATTTGGGGTTTTTCTCAACTCTCTGAAATAAGCTTTCAATGCCTGCTGTGTAGCCAGCCTTCATTTTCCATGTAAATGTGGGAATAATCTAAGTTTAAGCAAAAAGATTTTTCTGATGGTCTTTGGTATTTTTCAAGCTGTGATAGAGCTGATAGGCCTGCTTATAAAAATGTAAATTGAAGGTAATTCATATTTATAAGCTTCTGCGTATAATTTTAGAATGCTGACTTTCAAACATTTGCTATGAAGAGTTGGGAGAGACTCACTGTGCCCTGACTTTAAACATTAGGCCTTCCCTTAGCCCAGGGTCAGATGGACAAGTTTCTCCCAGCAAGTTTGGCCAAAGCCTGAAAAGAGACCCAGATGACGGGGAGGTAGGGACCTCGGGTCTCAGTCTCCTGGGGGAAGTTGATTCCCTATTAGGGTCCGTGTGGCCACTGCCTACCTTGGCAACCACAGACTTCTCCAATGCTTTGTGGTCCTGTCTTTGACTTTTAATTTCCCCTCAGCAGATACTGGGAATCACAGCACTGTGAGGTGAGCATGTGGGGACAGGCTGCTGTTTGCTCGGCCCAGATTCGCTTACTGTGGCTGCTGCCACATTACAACAGCACAGATGTGTTACCTCGTTGATCTGGAGGCCAGAGTCTGAAAGGCGCCCCACTGGGGCAAACTGGGATCCTGACAGGTCTAAGCTCCCTTCTGGAAGCTTCCTGGGAGGCTGCATCCTCTCAGGCCCCTTAAATTCAGTGCTGTCCGGTTGTGCGTTGTTTTCATAATGCCCTCTCTCTGCCTCTGCTGCTCCTACCTCCCCTTCACCCACCTGATGGACCCTTATGATGACATCACACCCACCAGTCGCTCTAGTCCCCTACCTATTTTAAGTCAGCATTCTCACACAGGTCTGAGTTTGGATGGGAATCTCTGGGGGATCCATTACTCTGCCTACCAAACTACCATTAAGTCTTTCAGGGGGAACTAAATAGATTTTCATAGTGCAGGAGTCCCCACTTTTTCTTGGGGATCTCTTCTGGGACCCCCAGTGGATGCCAGAACTCAGGGACCCTACAGACACTGTCTGTACTGTCTGGTCCTGCCATGTTCACAGTGCAGGATGGGAGTGATGGGCATGAGGCCCATGCCCGGCAGGATGGAGCACACTGCAAGATCTCACCACGTTTTCAGAATGATGTGCAATTGAAAACAAGAACTGTCTATTAGGGGAAATTCTTATTTACTGCTTTCTGACTGCATTCTACCATGCACGCATTCTACCATGCATGCATCCTATCGTGTGTGCATCCTACCATGCGTGCCTAAAACTGCAGATGGGGGACTACCATAGATATCTAAGTGAACTGGCCAGTCAAGTAGAAAAGGCTGATTCAGCCTGTCAGTTTGCATCCATTGCTTTCTCAACACTATGACCAAATACCTGGGCAGAAACACCAAAAGGAGGAAGAATTCAGGTCAGGGGTCGAGGACCGACTCCATCATGGTGGTGGAGGTAGCTCACAGCTGTGTGTGCAGCTGTGACAAGCCTGAACTCGTCACGTCTCTGGGGGCCAAGAGGCCTGCCTGGGTGGGGAGCTGACCCGTAGCCCTCTATCCCCGCTTCAGCCCAACACCCCTGTGACGGTTTGAATGAGAATGTCCCCCATAGGCTCCAAGTATTTGGACGTTTTGTCCCCAGATGGTGGCGCTGTTTGGGGAGGTTTTAGAAGGTGTGGCTATCCTGGAGGAAGTACATCACTGGGGGTGGGCTTAGAGAGTTCTTAAGCCTTGCCAGATTTCCAGTCTCTCTCTTGCTTCCTGTGCCTGCGTGATGATGTGAGAGCTTAGCTTCTGCTGCTCCTGCTCCAGCCACCTGCAGCCACCATGCCTCCCTGCCATGACAGACTGTAATTCCCCTGGTACTGTAAGCTCAAATAAACTCTTCCTTCTATAAATTGCTTTGGTCAGTGTTTCTATCACAGCAACAGAAAAGTGACAGAGAAGTGACTAATAGAACCGTCCAGCTAGACCCCATGTCTACCAGGTTCACAACCTCCCCAAACAGTCCCACCAGCTAGGGAACAAGTGCTCACACACACACGGACACGTGGGGGCCACTTCACATCAAGCCACAGCAGGGCTGCCTCTCAGAACACACCAAGTCCAATGTGAGTGTTTTAATCCTGAACCAGCTCATGTAACACAGCTTCATGTAATGTGGAAGTAATTTTAAATGTCTCGTGCAGCCAACAGTCCACCTGCTGAGGAAGTCTAGGGGAGAGGAATGCTAGAGCACAGGACACCCAGACCACCCTGGGGACATGGGGAGACCCCATCTCAAAGACCACCTGGGGACATGGGGAGACCCCATCTCAAAGACCACCTGGGGACACCGGGAGACCCCATCTCAAAGACCACCTGGGGACACGGGGAGACCCCATCTCAAAGACCACCTGGGGACATAGGGAGACCCCCAGTTCAAAAAGAATAGGGGACATGGGGAGACCCCATCTCAAAGACCACCTGGGGACATGGGGAGACCCCATCTCAAAGACCACCTGGGGATACCGGGAGACCCCATCTCAAAGACCACCTGGGGACACTGGGAGACTCCATCTCAAAGACCACCTGGGGACATAGGGAGACCCCCAGTTCAAACAGAATATTTAAATTAGCATGGGGGTGCACACTTGTAATCCTGGCATTTGTGAGGTGGAGGCAGGAAAATCATAAGTTCAAGGCCAACCTGGGCTACATAAGACCCTGTCTCACAATTAAAAATGAGACATTTCGTACTCGACTGTCTTATAAGCATATCCTTCAGACTCAAACAACCAGACAGGTGTGTCATGGGCCTTTGCCCACATCCGACTGGTCTTAGGACTACAGGACTCTCCTGAACCCCCACACTGGCAGAATCCAGGTCATTCCAAGAGGCCTGTGACCTGGCTTCTGGTTTCCCTATCTACTGGCCCAGTCTGGTGGTTGGCCCACACTCCCTCCCCTTCCAGCTTCCTGGACCAGGACAAGGTCAGCACTTCTCTCCTAACTACCAAGTCCAGAAGCAAATGGACTCTGTGATCACTGATAAGGGGACTTTACCTTTAGGAATACTAGAGGGGAAGGAATTTTTTAAATCTTTTCTTCATTCGACAAATTGTACTGATTCCCTACTGTGCGCCTGGCACTGGGCACTGCTCTAGGGAGCAAAGACAACAGGATCAGGCCTTTCTGGCCTGGGAAACTTTGTTTTGAGAAGAATGATGAACAGTGAGGGAAGAAACCATAGACAAGGCGTTAGAACATAGACATGCCACGAGGAGCAGGAAGGAGGGTTTGCTCTCCGCTAGGACAGGCCTACACAGGAAAATAAATCTGTAAATGAAAACTTCAGACTATGAGAGATGAACCTGTGATAGGAGACTGTCCAAGCCAGGGGCAGAGCCAGCACCAAGGCCCTGAGATGAACAAACACAGGGAAAGCTAGCAGTGGAGGTCCTCCTGCCTCTGCCTCCTGAGAGCTGGGATTAAAGGCGTGCACTAACACTCAGCTAAAATGTTTTTTTTAAATGACCAGGCAGCCTGCAAAGACCTCATTCATGGTGATCCATAAAACAATGGAGGAGTCAGGATCAGGGAAACTAGCGGCCACCCCAGGGGCAGGAGCGCACACATAAGACACACTTTGCCTGACCCACAACCAGCCCTTCAGATGGATTTCTAGACTCAGGGACCAGACAGCACTCAGGAAACTCAGGAAACATTCTTGCTCGTTTCCTTCCCAGCATCTAACTCATCTTACTTCTAATGTGTTCCCTGGATTGCTGTCTGCGTCCCTCCTGAGAATGTTCACTCTGTAAGACCTGGGGTCCTGCCCCAGTAACTCACCCCCTTGTCACATAGGCCTCAAGTCTAGCCAAGGCCCTTGGTTCCATCTGATGTGGATGTTCCAACCCAGACCCCTGCTGAGACAAACAGGAAGGCTGACAGACAAGGTGACTCTGTCTGGAAAACAACCCTGTCCTGTCTACGAGTCAGAAGCACTGCTTTGAAGGGAACGCACTGTGCCTGTTTCTTGAAGTCTCTTCAGGCCAGCTCAGGCCTGGGTCTTGTCGGGACGGAGGCATTCCCTCCACCACCACCACCACACCCAGCAAATGCCAGCTTCTTGTCAGCATCTGGGAAAGTTTTAGCTGAGCTGAGGGGAGAGCCATCTTTGCTCAAAGGGAACACACAGCAAAAGGGGATAGAACTGACGGAGGAGACATTCGGACACCCAAGAGTAATTCTTTACTGAAAGTCTTTCTCAGGATGCTGTGCAGATGTGATATGATTGGAGCCATTCCCAAACAGCAACAGTCATAATAATAATATAATAATAATAATAATAATAATAATAATAAAAAGGCCTTCACCTCCTGTGACAAGTTACAAATCTAAGTTTATCTTCTCCTCTGAACATTTCCCAGGATACAAAGTAGCTCTGAAGCAGACAGAAATTATTCACTGTGCACACTGAGCCTATACCCTTTAAAAAGGACTCTGAGGTAATATTTGTTACAAGCCTTTGGTAATTTCACATATATATATATATGTATATATATATATATAAAATGAAAATGCTCAATTTTGTTGATAGAGCAGTTTAAACTTTATACAGCAATTTAATCCACTATAATAGACAGAGATGTATATTATTCTATGTCTAAAACATCAGTAACATCCACTCACTGAGTGTTAGATTCATTCTTACATAAAATGTCATAAAATCAAAGCACCACATCTCAATTAACAGAAGTATTGAAAGTGAGGTCCTACCGCATAATAAATGGCAGTTCACCGAGTCCTCTGGCACCTGGGGAATGGGGTTCCAACCTCCCCTGCTAACAAAGGATACTTTCCTATGGAAATGAGTGTACCCTGTCCACTCTTCCAGAATTCTGTCTTTGCACAAGTTCTAAGAGTCAATTAACACATTCAGACACTGAACAAAATCCCAGGCACTAAACTGCAAGCCAAGAGCCAGCAAGGCTCGTTAGATCATTGTATCTTGGAGCCACAAAGAACTAGAGAAAGTCGATGATTCATCACTTTCATTTTATAGCTGAGACCAGAATCACCAAGCAATTCGCTCAAGGCAGGACTAGACCCTCGCTTCTGACTCAACACCTACAACAGTCTCTACAGATGAGCAAACACTGTTCAAAACAGGGTTAAATACATGAAACCAGATTTTTAATGTTGCTTTAGCAGCTAGGGAAATTATCAATAAGCACTTTCCAGAGAATCTGTGTGCAATAAATATTTGATTAATGAGGAAGGATGGATGCACAGACGGAAATAAATGAAGTTCTCAGAAAGAGAGTTACATTTGCTTCCAATTACTCTTCACCTGGCCGTGCAGAGCCCTAGCTCAGTTTCCCTTCTGTGCCTCCTGAGGAATAGCCGGGAAAAACTGGGCTTCCCAAGTCTTCAGCCTCAAAGAGAACGAATCCCCAGGACAACACTGAGAGCTCTTCCCTGCTGAATTATTGGTTCTCTACTTTTTAATCTTTTCAAGACACAAACTATGAGTGAGGTGTCCTATCTGACTAACGTGCCTATCAGGGGCCAGTGAGACACCTCAACACGTGAAGACACTTGTCGCACAAACCTGGTGACCTGGTTTGATTCCCAAATTCCACATAGAGGTAGACCGAGAGAACTGATACCACACACATGCACGCACGCATGCGCACAGACAATAAGTATAAATAAATGCACGTGTAAGTAAATAAAATGTCTAAAAGACTCCATCAGAAAGTTCCATAAAATAGTTCTGATTCAAAATCAAATATTATGGAACTTTTAAACTTAAGTATACCTTTTTTGTGTCTTTGATTTAAAACAGGGTTTCATGTAGTCCAGGTTGTCCTTAAACTCCTTATGCAGCCAAGGATAACCTTAAATTCCTGATCCTCCCACCTACACCTCATGAGTGCCAGATTACAGTTGTGCATCACCGCCTGAATTAAATTTAGGTATACTATTATGTTCATTTCTAGAACAACCCTGTTGGCTTCACAGATAGTTTAACATGGAATCAAGAGCTGATCTGCTTCCTGGCACTGATTCCCTTCATCAATACCCGATGACTCACCAGTTCTCTGCCTACTCATCATGCAGTGTGGTATTCTGTTTTCTGTTCAAATCACCAGTTCCATAAGGCTGAACACCTACAATCCATAGCTTTGTTTGTTACTTCACCCCTTTGTGTGTTTTACTGTCTCCTCTTTTATGTCCACATCTTCATCCCCAACGACATTGTAAATCTTCATGTCAGAGCCACATCTTAACCATCACACAGCAGTTAATGAACCTGATTTTACTTCATGTTTAATGGTTTAAAGCTTTTGGAAAGAAACGGCTGTGTAAAAAGTGCTCTCCCACTGGGCAGTTTAATGAGAGGCCAGCACCCCCCCAACCCCTCTATGTGTATTAGGAGATGATGGGAGAGCTGGAGAATGGAAGAAGCCCAAGGACATTTGCTCAGGAAGTCCTCAGGAGGAAACCTCATCCTTTCTTCTCCTGAAGGTTACTCATTTGACAGATTATGCAAATGTCCCTACATAGAATACTGCATTTCATTGTTATGGTGGTGCAATCATGTATCCCAGTGTGTTCCAGACCAACCTGGGTGACACCTTGTCTCCGAAAAACCCTGCATTTTAGCACCCTAGCTAGTAGACTCACAAGTCCATGCATCATTGTCTATATGGTAGTGAGATCTAGACTAGGAAATGAAATAGTAACATGGATTTAAGTAGTTTCATTCGCCCATCACTATATTCAACAAGCATTAGTAGTTGCTAGTCCAGCCTAGATCCAACTTGAAGTTGCTCAAGATCTCCTGAGGAATAACCCTAAACTGACAAGTGTAAGCACACAGGTAAACACTAATTAATCACCTTGGATTGAGCAAGCACATGGCTACAGGAAAAGGGCAGGGGGAGGGGGGTTCACACCCAAGCTGAGTCTGAAAATTCAGTTTTGACAAAAAGAAGTTGGGGTGACAGAATGAGTCAGAAAGAGTTCAAGAGACAAGAAATTACATCTCATGAGGACAAGCCATTTACTGTTATGAGGGCTTCCAACCCTGTGTAGCGAAGGCTTCCAGCCCTGAAAATAGGGCAGAGCACAAAGATTGAAGACCATGGACTCCGTCCATCGAGGACAGAGAGCCACCAGGCCTGGAGTATGTGAGCCACGTAGTCAGGTTTTATATGGGGAGGATGACACCAGAAGTCAGTGCAGAACAGAACTCAAGGGGAAGGCCAGGAGAAAGGGCACCTGTTGGGGATTACGGTTGGCTATAGGGACAAGGACTGCTCAAGGGGGTCAGGAAGCTTCCCTAAAGTTTACTGAGGGTCAACAGGACTTAGCAAACAACTGGAATATGCAGTAGAGGAAAGGAAACCGAGCACAGGTGGACAGCAATGACATCAGTCAAGATCGAAAGTCATGGGGCAGAAGGCAGATCATCCGGTTTCAGGAATGTTGGGCCCAAGACCTCTAAACCCCAAACAGCTGAAGAAGGGTCTCTCTCACTGACCTCGATTAGTTTCAACTTACTGACAACTTTCAAACTTACTGACAGGCACTTGCTCAATATCCAGATCCTGGAAGACAGAAAAGGAATCAAATCCAAAATGATCCTGACGGGTTGGGATATGGATAACAAAATAAATTTAATAGGAAATCATAAAAAAAATGTATTGTGGACTAGGAAGATGTGATTTGACATCCGCTTGTGTAGAAATAAATGTGAAATTGAATAACATTCAAGAAAATGAAATACAGTGTATAACAATCATTTTTTTCACATTGATGAGAGCCACAAAACACTGAATTTCATGAGCATTTCAGCAGTTTCTACAACAGACAAAAAATGTGGATGGGTCAGCTGCTCCCACCAGTCCACCAAATCCTCCAGAGCTAATCAGGGTCCTTTTCATTCATTATACGAAGTGGACTTGGCATGAAATTTCCTTTAAGAAAATAGCTCCTCTTCCAAAACCATCAGTTATGATCCTAGGACGTGACTGTCTTAGGATAAGTTATGCACAAGTTAAGTGGACGTGTCCTAGATGTTGGTGCTTGGATGTAGGTATCTTAGACTCGGCAGCCACTGACACATCCAAACGCTTATAGGTAGACTGTCACCAAGATGGGGAGGTCCTGATGAATTCTGGGAAGACCCCAGGACGGCTCCCCGAAGCAAGGTGACCATGGATACCTGTCTCCTAATACTGAAGAGCTGTTAGATGCAAGAGATGTCTCCTTCTCTGATGCTGATGTCTCTAACTGAAGTCAAGGGTTCAGGTTACAAGGAAATGACAGGTTAACACAGGAGGGGACGCTCACTGGCAGGGCAGTGGGAACGGCTGGCCTGTGAAGACAAAACTGTCCTGCATACCAGGCTGTCTGGTATGCACAGGTTGATTGGTTTTGAAAGTTTTATTTCACAATTCTAGAATAAAAGCCATGCATAATCCAAGGAAAGTGTCAGTCAGGGCTATAACTATGACGTTGAGAGCTACATGTCATCAATCCAGCTATTCAACAAGCAGTAAGCATTTATTTCATAACATTAGTATTTTCATACACAAACAAAGCAAGATTTCTACCCTTGAACAACTCAGTGAGGGAGGCAGATCAGAGGAAGGTAGATCTGCTTTAAATAATGGACCCCAGGGTGTGAGGCAAGTGCAGACAAGGAAGGACAGTTTGGTACCAACAGGACACGGGACCAAAGGAGAGTTTAACTTCTAGATCTAGAGAAAGAGGAACAGAAAGCAATCCTCAGCTCCTGTTAGGCTCAGCATCCCGTACAGAGTCCTCCCCGGTGCAGACACAGAGTCCTCCCCGGTGCAGACACAGAGTCCGTCCTCCCCGGTGCAGACACAGAGTCCTCCCCAGTGCAGACACAGAGTCCTCCCCAGTGCAGACACACAGTCCTCCCCGGTGCAGACACAGAGTCCGTCCTCCCCAGTGCAGATACACAGTCCTCCCAGGTGCAGACACACAGTCCTCCCCGGTGCAGACACAGAGTTCGTCCTCCCCGGTGCAGACACAGAGTCCTCCCCGGTGCAGACACACGGTCCTCCCCGGTGCAGACACAGAGTCCGTCCTCCCGGGTGCAGACACAGAGTCCTCCCCTGTGCAGACACACAGTCCTCCCCGGTGCAGACACACAGTCCTCCCCGGTGCAGACACACAGTCCTCCCTGGTGCAGACACAGAACAGCGCATTCCCTCATTTTCAATCAGAGGTTGATAATTTGGATGACAGTCTTTTCTCACTTTAATTTCTTTTTTTAATATTTTATTTATTATTTTTATGTGTATGTGTATATTGCCTGCAAGTAGGTAAGTGCCCCCGTGTCATGCAATGCCCACAGAGGACAGAAGAGACTGTCGGACCCCCTGGAACTGGAGTTAAGGGCAGTTGTTCCCTCATTTTCAATCAGAGGTTGATAATTTGGATGACAGTCTTTTCTCACTTTAATTTCTTTTTTTAATATTTTATTTATTATTTTTATGTGTATGTGTATATTGCCTGCAAGTAGGTAAGTGCCCCCGTGTCATGCAATGCCCACAGAGGACAGAAGAGACTGTCGGACCCCCTGGAACTGGAGTTAAGGACAGTTGTTAGCTGCCATGTGGGTGCTGGGATTCGAACCCGTGTCTTCTCCAAGAACAGCCAGTGTTCTTAACCGCTGAGCTCCAGCCCCTAATTTCTTTTTTTAATAAAATTACTTTCTTTAAACCAGATGTGGTGGCTCACACCATTAATCCCAGTACTCAGGAGACAAGGGCAGGTGGATCTCTGTGAGCTGGAAACCAGCCTGGTCTACATACTTCCAGCCCTGCTAGGGCTACAAAATGTGACAGTGTGTCAAAAAAAAAAAATCACTTTATTTTTAATGAATTCACAAATAAAAACATCACACAGCTGGTTTAAAGAAGTCACTCAAACACCTGCCCAGGCCCAAACTCTCCCACTTCAGCCTCACTTTCACTTCTGACTCTGTTACAGGCGGGAAGAGGAATGACCTCCTAACTCACACACCCTTCTACTCACAAACCTCACCCCTCTGGAATTGATCATGTGACCCAAGTAGCCAGCAATCATGAGTCCCCGACTGTAGTAGGTTCAAGAATGGATGCGTAATGTTAGGCTGGGCCAATGGAAGTCCTTCCCTGTGACTGTTTTCTTTACCTACAGTTGAAAGGCAAAGTCCCCTTTACTCTCACTTTCCTGGTACAGGCACTTTAGGAGCGGCCCACAGCTGTGTTTCATCTGCAAGAGGAAGGTTTGTACCCAGTGAAGGAGGATGTAAGGGCCTGAACCTGAGCTCAGAGATGCTTCATCCCAGGCACCCAGCCTCTGGCTTCAAGGCTTTGCTTATCTTTAATATTCTTGTCTTGGTGAGGTTCTCTCTCTCTCTCTCTCTCTCTCTCTCTCTCTCTCTCTCTCTCTCTCTCTCAGAGCTGAATGAAAACCAAGTCCTAGAATGCACCACATATCCCCAGCGCCAACATTCTTTTCACTGTTTTAATCTTCAATCTTCACAGACATTTTGAACAAAAATAAATACAAGATGAGATCATTCTAGAAAAACACCAATTCAAGCTGATGGGAGATTCATGAAAGATGGAAAGAGACACAACTGTGTTTCCATTTGGTCAACTGGGAACATTGTAAAGAACCAGCAGCGTGTCAGAGATGTAACAGAGCTAAAATGCACATAAAAATCATACAATGCAAGCCGGGTGCAGTGGCGCACACCTTTAATCCCAGCACTCAGGAGGCAGAGGCAGGCAGGTCTCTGTGAGCTCAAGGCCAGCCTGGTCTACACAGTGCGTTCCAGGCCAGCTGGGGCTACAGGAAGACCCTGTCTTTAAAAGGCCAAAAAAAAAATCAAATGTTGCATTATTTAATAGGAGGAAGAGTATTTTAGAACCAACCAACAAACTCTTATGAACTGACCAGTTAGAAAGCCATAAACAGTTATGGAGCTGTTGGAGACAGTGACCAAGACCAGCTGCAAACCAGCCCTGACTGCATGTCAGAGTGCTTATTTTAATTCACTTGAAAAATTAATTACCATCCTTGCATCCTCAACGGCTTTAAAGTGATACTTCAGAAGGTAGAAAGGGGTTAAAGGCCGTAATTGAACATCGGGTTTATGCCAGCTTTTCTGATTACATGCATCAAGCAAATTACCTCCTGCTAATTGAACCGCAGCGCTTTTTCCATTGGTTTTCCATTAGGCTAACTTTGAAATTAGTGGACTTGTACAAAATTATTTGGTCAAGAAAGTACGAAGCAGCCCCCTGGCCGGACGTCTCCTCAGAGCCGTTTCTAAGCGGGCGTTCACACTGTGGGTCTGGGTGGTGGGAAATCACTCGTTATTTTCATGACCAGGCATGCTGGAATAAATGGCTTACAGACTTTGGGACTGTTCCATTTAAAAGGGGGAAGTACTGGAGAAGCTCATCCATTCCCTGACGTCACAGGCCACTCTGAGAACGTGGTTGATGACATCACACTCTGGGCAGGACCTAGAGGCGCGGTCAGAAAAAACAGGGTGGGAAAGGAAGCCACGTGCTTGGCGAGGTCTGGGTGTCCATACTCCAAGGGTGTCCACACTCCAGGGTGTCCACACTCCAGGGTGCCCACACTCCCAGGGTGTCCACACTCCCAGGGTGCCCACACTCCAGGGTGTCCATACTCCAAGGGTGTCCACACTCCAGGGTGTCCACACTCCAGGGTGCCCACACTCCAGGGTGTCCACACTCCCAGGGTGCCCACACTCCAGGGTGTCCACACTCCAGGGTGTCCTCACTCCGAGCGTGTCCACAGCACACTGCCGACGCAGCAGGCAGCCTCCTTTCGAGGCGGGAACGGAAGAAGACTGAGCACCAAGGCAAGACCACGGGCTCAGGCTGCTCCTAGCGCTTGTCGGCTGCCACGTCGGGTGGTCTGTTCACAAGGCTTCTCACGTGTGCTGTGGTTTGACTGTGGACCGTCTCCCTCAGCCTCCCGTGTTTGAACACGGGTTTCCCAGGTGGTGGTGCTTTTAGGAGGTTGGGGAGCCCTTGTGGGGTGGAGGGAAGTGGGCCAAGGGGAACTTGAAGTTTCTAGCCTTCCGCGCTTCCTGATCTGCGCACACCCGAGGCAGCAGCTCCCACCACAGCTGAGAGCCCCTCACACCGCCTCCGCGTCCCTGCCACGGTGGACTGAGCCCACAATCACAGGCCAAGATAATCCTTCCTCACCTTCTTGTCAGGGCAGAAATCAGAAAGGTAACTAGCATGGTATTAATGTCAAAACAACCTCCACAAGCACACACAACACATATATACACACATTCATACAAAACACGTACACACATTCATACACAACACATACACATGTACACACATTCATATGTGACACATACACATATACATACATTCACATATACACACATTCATATGCAACACATACACACATTGATACACAACACATACACATGTACATATATTCATACACAATACATACACACATTCATACACAACACATACACATGTATACACATTGATACACAACACATACACATGTACACATATTCATACACAACACATACACATATACACACATTCATACACAACACATACACATACACACATTCATATGTGACACATACACATATACATACATTCCCATATACACACATTCATATGTAACACACATGTACACACATTCATACACAACACATACACATGTACACACATTGATACACAACACATACACACATTCATACACAACACATACACACATTCATACACAACACATACATTCATACACAACACACACACATGTACACACATTGATACACAACACACACACATGTACACACATTGATACACAATACATACAAACACACATGTACACACATTCATATGTAACACACATGTACACACATTCATATGTAACACACACATATACACACATTCATATGTAACACACACATGTACACACATTGATACACAACACATACCCACAAAAATGAGAAAATACAGTATTAATGTCAAAACAAAACCTACACAAACACACATAGACACATATCTACACCAAAATACACACAAATATACACACATAAAAACATTTATACACACAATACATATATGCATGCATATACACATACATACACACATGTTCATATACATGTGCACAATACACACAATACATATACATACACACAACAAACATATACACTACACATACATATACACAATACACACATGAACACATACATGCACACATACAATACACACATAAACATATACACAATACACAAGCATACATGCATACAGTACACACATACAACAAACACACATACACACAAAACATACATACATCAAATATGTCCAATACACACACATACACACACTATACACACACTATACACACACAACACATACATACACAAAATACACATACACAGATAAGTAAAATAAATCAATGAACTAGGAACAGTACAGGTAAATTGAACATACTTTCCCAGGTAACATCACTTTTCACTAGTTGTGTGATCCACAAACTGGTAGCTGTGTGTGGTACCACCCTCCTGTAATCCCACTGTGAATAAGGCTGTGGATTCTATCTGCACACACACACACACACACACACACACACACACACACACACATGTCACCGCTGCAGTAGAATACAGGCTAGAATGTTCCCATTGGTTTGTAAAGCCTGGGACCTCCCAGCCAGCTGGAGTTGGAAAGGGAGCTATCTAAGTCACTGCACCTATGCCTAGCATGCAGGGGAAATGGCCCTTGGGCTTGGCTTTACAGTCCTCCACAACTTTTCCAACACTGTGACCAAAAAGGATAGCAAGAACTGAACCTGGGGCTGGAGAGATGCTCAGCAGTTAAGAGCACTTGCTGCTTTTGCTGAGAGCCCAGGTTCAGTTCCCAGCACCCACATCAGACAGCTCACAACCACCTATAACTCCAGGGGATCCAATGCCTTCTTCTAGCCTCCACTGGCCCTGCACTCATGTGTACATACCCCCACATACACACAGACATACACCCATACACATAATTAAAAAGACGTCTTTTTTAAAAAAATAAATCTTTTATCCATTTTTTATTATTTTTATTTATGTGTATGCATGTATTGCCTGCATGTGTGTAAATGCACCCATGTCGTGCAATGCCTGTGGAGGACAGACGAGGTTGTTGGATCACCTGAAACTGGAGTTACAGGCAGTTGTTAGCTGCCATGTGGGTGCTGGGATCACTCCAGCCCCAATCCTTTGTCCATTTTAAAGCTTATTTTAACTGCGAACATTTGTGGGGCACAATGTAAAGACAATGTACTCATAGGAAGTAGTGATCAAATCATGCTAGGTAGCATTTCCATCTTCTTAGACGTTTTTTTAATTTCTGATTACTGCCCAGTAGTCTTGAACTTTTACAATATTAGCATTTTCTGCCTAGAGCCTTCAGGAGCCCAGGGCATTCTATGTAAACATATTTCACACAAACTTGCACCACTGAAACTCAACTACATCTCAAGATCAGATGCCATTTGTGTGTCACAATAAAAGGTCCTACTACAAGAAGGCTCTTTTGTCTTGGGTTTGGTTTTGTTTTGTATTTTGTGGGACGATTTCAGTAAAGAACTAAAACTTAAAGTGTTTGGAGGAAAACGTGAGCAGAGAACCGCATTTTAAATGCATGTCTCATCTGGAATTTAAAAATTTTAGGGAGATCTAAAATACTCTCTAACTACAAAAACACCGTAGTAAACAATGAACAAAAAACTACTTTCCGGATTCATGAAAAGCTCACTAACGGAGATGGTTAGCTGTGCCTGGCAGTGTTCACAGACCTCTCAAAGCTCTTTAAGAAGATCAGCTCTTCCTCATCACTAACTTGACATGATAGGTCTTAACACAAACAACAATGTACCAACTACAGTGGGGTGCTATGGAAGGTGCCAGTGCAGAAAGTGGTATAAAGATGATTAAGACTGATTAAGATGCTCCGCGTGAAATACACAAAAATTCAATTAAAAACTTACCCAAAAAACGCTTTCACAGTACCACAGCAAAAGAGCTTCCCCAAAGTTCCCCACACTGATTATTTGCTTTTGTCTTTCTGTATTTTAACAAGTTATTCCTAAAGGATAGTAAGATAAAAGAGATACTTGGTAATTTGCTGGACTTTAAAAAAAAACAACACTGAGTTGGAGAAATCGTTCAGTGATTAAGAGCACCGGCTGCACTTGCAGGGGACCCAGGTTAGGTTACCAGCACCCACTGCCTGTAACTCCAATTCCAGGGGATCTGAAGCCCTCTCCTGACCTCCACGGGTGTCAGGCATGCATGTGAGTGCACATACATATATGCAAGTGAAACACACACGTAAAATTAAAATAAATAAAAACTTAAAAGAGAAAATACAAATTATCTCAAAAAGAAATTGTTCAAACAGAACTTAACAATTTGTTACTATTTAATGGTGCCTAAACCATCTAAAACATAAAATGCAGATTCCTTAGGCAGGTATGTGGCCTGCTGGACTCCATGCTTAGCATCCTTTCCAATTTCACATCATTGCACCCAATCCCGTGCACCTGACCAGCCAGCGCCCAGCCCGCTATGCCCCATGCCTTAGAGCTGGGAACACTCTGGTTCCATGCCTGGATTTCTTTCCTCCACCATCTACACGGAAGGTTTACTTCAGCCCTTAGCTCGAGTCACCTTCTCTGGAAGGCATCTCTTGACTGCTCCCTGTCCCACTAACCGGCCCAGCCCTGGGAAGTCAAACCTCGGCAGGAGTGTCAACGTGAATGTGGAAGCATCCTATGAGCTCCCCAAGGACACGTTAGATAGCTAACAAAGCCAGTCGACAGATGCTGAACAAATGAGGGAGGGAGGGAGGGAGGGAGGGAGTCAGGCTGGCTAGCACATGTGACTGAAGGCTTAGAGGAAATGCAAGTCTGAATGATGTAAAAAGAGTCTTTGAGGAAATAAGGGCCACAAACCTCTCAAGCCACATGCAAACTGTCGAACTCAAAACTACAAAATATTCTTCGAAGAGGCAAGAAAAAATGACAATTAGACATGTCATAAACAGCAG
>NW_008349770.1:758602-777850 GCF_000622305.1 Nannospalax galili | reverse complement strand
ACGCCTTTAATCCCAGCACTCGGGAGGCAGAGGCAGGCGGATCTCCGTGAGATCTAGGCCAGCCTGGTCTCCATAGTGAGTTCTAGTCCAGCTGAGGCTCCAGGGAGACCCTGTCCCAAAAAGAAAAAAAAAATCTACTCCTGCTGTCATTAACATAGGGTGGCTTTCTGAGTTTGTTGTCAACCGCCCAAAGAAAATACACGTATAAAACGATTAGAATCAAGTCGCCTAATCAAAAGACTTTCATTTAAAGAAAATGTGTGAGATTCATTTTTAAATACTCATCGGCAGTAGAGAAAGAAGAGAAACACGTACTCTGTGGCGTCGCCCTGACCTTTCAGATCACAGAGCCGCCTCTGAGGCCACAGTCTGTCTGCCTTTGATCTGGCTGGTAAATGTCACCACACTCAAAGAGGAAAACCAATACAGGGTGTGCGCGGGGCCACAGGAGGCTAGGCGAGGCGGAGGCCCCCTCCTCCAGCCTTCTTGTCTGTGACCTCCACTCTCTTCCTGTCTTCCCCACCCTGAGGACCAGGGCCTCTTCCCATCTCCCAGCATCCCCAGCCTCTTGGGTGCCCAGGCCTGGCCTCCCTTGGCAGAGCTCTCCTGGCATCCTTCCTCCACCTCTCAACTCTGATTGAACCCTAATCTCATGAGGCTGAAATGCATCTGGGGTGACACCGATCCCTCCTGCTGCAAGCACATAGGAGTGCAAGCAAAATGTGAACTCCAGTGTTCCACTTACAGCCCAGTGCAAAATGTGAGCTCCAATGTTCCACTCACAACCCAATGCAAAAGATAGGGTGGTCTTAGTTCTGAGATAAGACTGAAAATTTAGGATCTAGGGCATCTAGGATTTTAGATATATATTTTTTTAATTTTTTACTTTATTATTTATTATTTTATTTGTATGAGTGTACTGCCTGCATGTATGGAAGTATACCCATGTTGTGCAATGCCTGTGGAGGTCAGAAGAGGGCATTGAGTTCCCCTGGAAGTGGAGTTATGGACAGTTGTTAGCCATCATGCGGGTGCTAGGAATCAAACCTCAGTCCTCTGCAAGCGCAGTCGTTACTCTTAACCACTGAGACATCTCTCCAACCCCTTTAGATATATTTTTTATACCTCATTTATGTGTATGTATGTGTGTCTCTGTGTATATGTGTGCCACATGTGTTTCTGTGTCCTTGGAGTCTAGTAGAGAGTGTTGGATCCCCTAGAGCTGGAGTTATAGGAAGTTGTGAGCCATGTGATGTGGGTACTAGGAACTAAACCTGGGTCTTCTGGAAGAAAAACAGGTGCTCTTAACCACTGAGCCATCTCTCCCAGCCCCAGAGCTAGGATTTTAATGCCACAGGTAGAGTCCTAGAAGGGAGACCCCATAATAAAACTGAGATTGTTCCCAAAGTTCCAAATCCCCAGAGTGGACACCCCCACCCCAGTCCCCCGCCCAGGCAGGCTGCAAACTTGCTATGTATCTGAGGCTGACCTTGAACTTCTGATCTTTCTGCCTACGCCTCCTGAGTGCTGAGTGCACAGGTGTGCATTACCACACCCCATTTATGCCGTGCTTGGAACCAAACCCAGGACTTCTGAATTACACGCCCGGCCCCCAAAACAGACATTAAACTGTCTACTAGACAAGAAAACATACAGTCTGCGGCAGTCAATCTTCCCTGTCACCTTGACTGGATTCACAATCTTCCATGAGACTCATCTCTGTGTGTGTCTGTGATTCCAAAGAGGCTTCACTGAGGAGAGAAGCCCCACTCTGCATGTACATGGTACATCCCACTGGCTGAGATCTGACACTGAACAAAAAGGTGTGAGAGCTGTATGCTGCTGACAAGAGATGCATGTGACCAGCTACCTCACACTCCTGGACCTCCCTGCCATGATGGAGTCCAACCATGAACCAAAATAAGGTCCTCTTCCTTCTGAAAGTTGCTTTTTGTTGGGTATTTGGTCACAGCATAAAGAAAATGGCACCTTGAAAATCAAGGCTCTAAACACATATTCTGTAAAAAGCTAAAATTTAAATATATACTACTCAGGTAGTGAAGACATCTCTAGTCAAGTCATGAATCATACAACTGGTCCAAAATGAGGGAAATCCCTGTGAACTGGCAGGAGCCAACAGGGAACATTCTAGAAGGACTCTCTTCAATCCTGGACATACAGAACTGCTCAAACCAAACTTCCTGTTGAACACTGGCTCACCATAAAATGTCACAAATGACATGGAAACTAATCCCCAGAAAGTTGACACACAACAAGAGACTTAGAGGACACCGGACAAATGAGGAACTTTAGCACCCTCTGGAGGCTGAGGCTGATCTTAACACATGGAAAGGGTGCTGACCACCTTTACATGTCGAAGAATTCCAAAGACCACACGAAGAATCTCTAACTAAGACACTGTCATACTAAGAGAAAGAAATCAGACTCAGAAAGACCAATACTGCCTGTTTTCTCTCATATATAGAATTTAGATTTTTAAGACATGTACAATTAATGTCTACTAATAAGGCATGTTTCATAAAAAAATAAAAAATAAATAAAAAAAAAAAACCTCCAGCCAGTGCCTTCTACCTGGAATTCTCCTGAAACTAACCCAACAAATGCCTGGAGCTGTGGGGAAAGCGAGGCAGAAGATATCGTCCTTCATAACACGCAACAAGGGACTTGCCAAAGTCTTCTCCGTGTGTCATTACACTTGGAACAAAAGATGGAGGACTGAAGATGGGGTTGCAGACGGAAAGCAGATGAGGAAGGACAGGAAGGAGAGTGTGCAGGGAAACTTCCCACCAAAACCCCTCCAAGTCGCCCACCAAAAGAGACTGGACTCCCTTCAGTTCAGGGAAGCAGGTATCTCTGCTACAGTTTCAATGTCTCCCATAGTTCAAGTGTTAAATGCTTAATTCCAAACCAGGCGTGGGAGCACACACCTTTAGTCCCAGCACTCGGGAGGCAGAGGCAGGCAGATCTCTGTGAGTTCAAGGCCAGCCTGGTCGACATATCAAGTTCCAGGCCAGCTGGGGCTACAGGGAGACCTGCCTCAAAAAGACCAAAGAAGGAAGTTTAATCCCCCAGGCACGTGTTGAGAGGAGCCCTGTAAGAACAGCTCAATGCCAGCCAGGTGTGGTGGTTCATGCCTATAATTAGGAGACGGGGCAGGAGGCTGGCCACAAGTTTGAGGCCAGCCTGGGCTACAGAGTGACTCCCTGCGGATGGGTTACTCTGGGAAGTGGGTTCTTATAAAGGATGGGGTTTGTCTCCCCATGCCCCTCCTCCCCCTCCTGCTTCCTTCCATTCTGTCATCATCACAAGCCTCACAGATGTCGAACCCCTGCTCTTGGATTTCACAGCTTCCAAAACCAAGAGCCAAATGAACTTTTCATTACAAATTACTAGATCTATTTATTCTGTTATAGAGACATAAACAGACTCAGTTAGGCACCCTTTCCCACACAGGAAGAGGTGGGGCAGCGTGGACTGTAAGTGTCTCCACAGGCCCTGGCGTCAGAGCACTCTGTTTTGAAACTCAGTCATGTCCAAATGTTGCATAGCCTGTGAATGTTCTGTGACTCTATAGCTTGTGCTCTGCCTCTAGAAGGTAGAAATCACCTACTGACAGCTGTCATGGGTGCCACGCTGTGCATAGGAGACCACCTCCGCTAAGTAAGCCTCTGATCAAAAATTGTGGCCATCACTGTTTTATTACTTAAAGATGTATTTTTTTAATTATGTGTATGTATGCGTGTCTTTGTGTGGATTTGTGTACGTGCCCTTGGAGGCCAGAAGAGGGCGTAGATCCCCTAGAGTTAGAGTCACAGGCAGTTGTGACCTGCCCAGCTTGGGTGCTGGGAACTAAACTAGGGTGCTCTGCAGTAGTATGTGCTAACCACTGGGCCATCTCTTTGGCACCTGGCTACCATTCCATAATTGTTAATGGAGGCCATCGCATGGTGCCTTTCTGTGGAACAGGGTGTCACACTCAAACCCCAGGGTCTTCACTTCCCAGACATGGAGCTTCACACTCGCCAGGTGGTCTTAACCTCTTCAGGCCTCTTCAAGCCTCAGGTACCTTATCTCTAAGACTGAGATAACAGCTGCTTCGTGGACTGTTACGAAAATTAAATTACAGAGAAAGCACAAAGAGCTTAAGATACTGCCTAGCACACAGGAAACCTTCAGTCAGTGGGAGAGAGTAGTATTTTTAGACCTAATTTGCTACAGCCCGTTGAACTGGTAGGGGACGTGTGATTAAGAAAAGGTCTCTCTATGACCTTTGGAATATTAAGACACAGAGGTGAATTTTAATTTGTAATTCTCTCCAGGGCAAAAACATCTGTTTACTGCATGCCAAGTTACACTATGTGTTAGCTGATGCCCGACCATATAAAAGGATATGTGACCCACCTCGTGGAGCAGGCACAGCAATTAAAAATAACTATAAACGCTTTAAAGTATGAACTTGTGCTGTGCTCAATTGAAATGGAAGGTCAGTGGGGAATCACTGTGATGGTTGAAATGCAAACGTCAGTCTTGACATTCCACTTATTAGCACTGCATGCCTTCCAAGCCACGGCGGCCATCACCAGCATGCTGGCCAATGAGCCTCTAGACTTTCCCTTTTTTATTTAATCATTTTGAGCACCTGTTTTAGCCATGCACTAAAAAAAGGAAGAGGAGGTGACCATAACCTTGGATTCTGTTATTCTGACTCTTTAAAACCTCAGCCCTGGAATAACCTGTTCGTCCCAAAGGGGCTCACTTAAGCAAACTAGGTGACTCCCTAAACAAAGGACTTAGAAAAGCTAGCCCTGTGACTCTATTTAAAAGAAATGCTGTGAAATGACTCTAAGAGTGTGGCCCCTGGTGGGTTCGACCAGTGAACAGTCCCCCCCATGTGGGACTTTATGAGAAGCACAAACTAAACTCGGTGAATTGTTTTGTTGAGGACAGGAAATCGGGGCTACGGAAATGGGGATGGATCTGGATCCGTCAGGAGTTGGGGGGGGCGGTGAGATTAACATGATGAAAATATATTACATGCAGGCATAAAAATCTCAAAGAATTAACGAAAATATATTAAAAAGATGATTGTGTTCAATGTTTCCTTGATTATTAATAAAAACACATAGTACTCAGGGGCTCTGTGGAGATGGATGAGATAGACTGAGACCCAGTTAACTAATATAACTGCTGGAATTCCATCTGGGCACTGGATGTAGGAGGATGATTCTCTGCGTAGTGTGGTCTTCTTTTTTTAATGCAACTGCATACAGCCTCTCTTCTACATTATTAAAACAGCAAAGCCTCAACTTAGCTCAAAGTTGGGGTGCTGGGGTGCACAGTGAGAAGCCTTCCTGAAGGAATAATTTCAGATGATGAAGTGGGGATGTGTTTGTTGGAAAATGCCTGGGTGTTTATTCCAACCAAATCTAAACAAAACCAGCCCAAGGGTTAAATTACAAATCAGACAGCTGAGGATGAAGCAGGGATGGAAACCTCCTCTAACTGCGTTTTTGAGACACCCCTGCTGAGCTCTGAGCCAGGGGCCTGAGGTTAGCGTCTGACTCTGCACCCGCCCCCCCATTGCCCTGTGTGATAAAGGCTGTCCTCCCAACAGTCAGCTTGGGAAGAAGCTCTACCTGCTGACCCAGATGGGCTCGCTGGCTGCCATCTAGCATGAAGCACTCTGCTCACCGGAACAAGGGCTGTCACCTAGCAGACTGAACACAGTGGCGGCGGTGTTTATTAACCACTAGACAGAGCTGCCAGGGTGCACTGTAGGCTGAGTTCCTAGACCGAGTCAGTCAGTAGACCGAGTTACACAGCTCCAGTCCCGAGAGATGTGCTGGGTCTTGACCCAGGTTCCCAGCAGCCTCCCTCCTCCATCCTCTTCACTTATCGTGTTTCCAAGAACCTAACAGAGGTAGGGGGTGGACTGCAAAGACAATGGGCCAGAGCCTCTGGGCCAGGTGGAGCCCTAAAGCCAGAGGCCAGAACGGATTGCTCAGACCACACCAAAGGGCACGACCAAGGATAAGCAGAAGGCGGCCCGGCACCTGTCGTGGACGCTTCTCTGCGGCCAGGCCAGTCATAATGCCAGCTAGGATAAAGCAGGGAGGTGGCCCACCACCCTTATCCAGCAAGGATGTAGCAGGTTTGCAAATATGTGTTTCTTCCTCATGGCAATGAGAAATACACTCTGAACACACACCCAACCTACGCGCTCATTTTCTAATAGCATGGTGTGCCTTCTAGTGCCAAAAGAGAAAAGCCCCTAGTGGTAAAAAACAAAAATCACACATGCACAATTTACATGTACAAATCTATGTAAGATGTATGAACAAGTGTAAAAGACAAGCTTGCTTCACAAGTTTGGAAATACAGATACGACTGTGAAAATGCCATTTGCCAACTTCTAGCCCAACCTTTCAACTCTCCAATTCGGTATAAAAAAGGACAAACTATACACCAAACCTCTGAAACCAGCTCCACCAGCACCAAGACTGCCTGGCACGGTCACAGCACTCTCAAATGGCGGGAAGAGGGCGTCACAAGCAATGAACAGTGTTGTCTGTTCCCACTGAGAGATATTAACTGATGCATGTTGGATATTTTTGGACCATTACTGACAAGCAAAATGATAGTATAAATTCCAAGAAAACAATGACGCCTGGGGATCAACACAAGGACAGAGGGTATACTGACCACAGATCTCCCAGACACAAGGAGAGGTAATTTCTCAGAGAGGACATCTATTTTTAAAATTTGCAAAATGTTGCCATGACACAGGAGAAAGACCTCAAATGAGAATGTGGTTCCAGCAGGTCTGAAGTGTGATTAATCTCTGAGAGCACCGCCTGATTCTAATCTCTGAGAGCACTGATGAATTCTGCCCTGGTTCCTTCGAAGAATGCCTGTTAAAGCAGATCAGGCAGTTTGGGGAGAAGCTTAATGACAGGACATACCCAGAAGGAATCATTCCTGTAAAATGAACCCCAACACACCTGTCATCCCAGCATTCAGGAGGTGGACGTAGGAGGTGAGTGAGTTCAAGGCTAGCCTCAGCCACATAGTGAGTTCAAGGCCAACCTAGGCTACATGAGACCCTCTCTCAAAAAAAACCTAAAATATGTAATTTTTTAACAACAGAAGTTGTCACAAATTTCCTAAGAACTCTAGGTGAGCTGCCCCATTCACCAGCTTCAAGGCCAGCCTGGTCTACACAGCAATTCTATACCAGTCAAGGCTACAAAGAGATACCTTACCTCAAACACAATATTAAAGCAGGGTGTGGAGGTGCCTTTGATCCCAGCACTCAGGAAGCAAAGGCAGGCAGATTTCTGTGAGGTGGAAGCCAGCCTGGTCTCCATATCAAGTTTAGGCCTCCTAGGACTATAGGGAGACCCTGTCTCAAAAAAACTAGGGCTATATAGTGAGATAGTAATAAAACTAAATTTTTTAAATAAAATAAAAATATAATGGCAGAAATTATGAAAGATAAAACATACAACATAGCAAAATCAACGGCAGATGTTAGAGAGATTACAGAAAGGAAAGTAAATATGTTACCAACACAGGACATTAAAAAAGAGTACATCACGTTTTATCTGTTATATACACGGAAGGCCAGTGCATGTGATCAGTCAGCTCTCTCCTTCCACCATGTGGATCCCAGGGATTGAACTCGGGTTTCCAGGCTCGGACGCAGTGCCTTTACCCACTGAGTCATCTGCATAGCCCAACACTACTATTCTTTGTAATTTTCTATTATTTTGTGTATATGGGGGGGTGCACATCAGTGCAGTGCTTACAGGGACCAGAAGGGGTCAGGCCCTCTGGAACTGGATGGGGTTGCAGGCACTTGTGAACCCCCCCGATATGGGTGCTGGGAATCGAATTCCGGTCCTCTTGGAAGAGCAGCAAGTGCTCTTAACTACTCTCCAGCCATCTCTCCAGCCAACATTACTGTTTTTTAAAAGAGGATAATGAACACTTTTACATGAACACATATTTAAATTTAAGTAAAATGTACTCGAAAAATATAACTCATCAAAAGTGACAAACAGTTCTGGACAGACGGCTCAGCAATTAAGAACACTGCTGCTCAAGGAGAGGATTCAAGTTCTGTTCCCAGCACCCACATCAGGCAACACACAGTCACCTGTAACTCCAGCTCCAGGGGATCTAATGCCCTCTTCTGGCCTCCATGAGTCCCCACACACATGCATACACACACACACACACACACACAAACACACACACACACACACACACACACACATAAAAATGAAGCTTTTGAAGGTGGCAAAATATAAATATTCATATACCTATTAAAGAAATTGGGCCTGAAATTTAAATCTTATAAAAAAAGCTTCAGGTCCTAGTGGCTATACCAGGAGATAGTACATCAAAAGTATAAAATACCATAACCAATTTGGATTGATTCTATAAGTAGAAGATTAATTTATAATTCCAAAAAAATATAATTTGCAACAACACAAGAGGAAAATTCAGTATGTATGCCACTTTTTAAAAATCTTTAGCAAAGAGAAAACTTTTCTAATTAGTAAAACCTCATATCTAATTTTTTATATATATGTACACACACACACACACACAATAAAGAGCAGGCACAGCATAATGGCACATGCCTGTGATCCTAGCAGGCAGGAGGCAGAGGCAGAAGGATTGTGTGGGTTCAAAGCCAACCTAGTCCACACTGTGAGTTCCAGGCTAGCCTGTCTCAAAAACAAAACAATATCAACAAAAAAGAAACATAGAAAAAATCCTTTTTTTATTCTTTTAAATTTATTTATTTTATGTGTTCAAGTGTTTTACCTGCATGCATGTAAGTGCATCATGTGTGTGTAATGCCTGCAGAGGCCAGAAGAGGGCTCCTGGAATTGGAGTTATAGACAGGTGCTACACCATGTGGGTGCTGGGAACCAAACCAGGGTCCCCGTAATAGACCTTCTAAAGGTTCGATGCTTCTGTTCTATAAAAGAAATGATTTTTAAAATTGCAATGAAAAGGAGGGTCAGGAAGATGGCTCAGTCAGGAAAGTGCCGCTGCACAACCTTAATGACCTGAGTTTGGGTCCCCAGCACCCATGTAAAAAAACCAGGCACTGAGAAGCTGAAGACAGCAGCATCCCTGGGGCTAGAGCTGGACAGCCAGCCTCCTCGGATCAGTGAGCTCCACGGTCAGGGAGAGAGCATGGCTTTAAAAAAAAGTAGAGATATTTAGAGGAAGACACCTGACATTGAACACTGGCTCCCATATGTATAGGGGGTGGTGGAGAGAAATGACAGAGGAATAGACATCTCTGATATACGTAGTTGACAAATCACAAATAAAGAACTCTCACAAACCAATATGGATAAAAAGGCAAGCAGGAGGTTGGAGAGATAGCTCAACAGTTAAGAGTGCTTGCTGCTCTTCCAGAGGACTCAAGTTCGATTCCCAGGACCCATGTCTGGTGACTCACAACCACTTGTAACTCTAGCTCCAGGGAATCTGATGCCCTCTTTTAGCCTCTGCAGGCATTGCACTCATGTGCGCGCGCACACACACACACCCACATAAAAACAAATACTTTTTAAATAGGACAGATGACATGACAGCAATAGAGGCCCTAAGTCTGAGCAGGAACTATTCAATACAACAGAAATATAGGCAGACAGGACTTTACTAAAAACCATTTCAAAAGATTTAAGAGAAGATACTCAATTCATTAGCCATATGCACAAAAAACTAATTAAAACCAGAATGAGGCATCATTACTCGTGCTTGAATGACTAAAACCTGTAAGTGGCAATCACAAACGTTGCTACTTGGATAACTCGGAGTATCTCACAGAAGGTGAGAGTAGAAACAGGTCCAAACACTATGGGAAATGGCAAAGCCAGCGAAGGTGAAAAGCAAGGATCGCGGGGTCCAGACACTCATCAGAAATTTGTGTGTTCACCACAGAGAAACAGAGAAGCATTCAGACCTGCATTGTTCTTCCAGACCCAGCGAGAAGCAGCTCAGAGTCACTGAGAACCGCAAACAGACGGGCACAGTCACACAGGGAGAACAGCAGGGGATGAGATGAATGAACCACAGCCCAGCCCAAGACTGCACAGACCATGGTTTAGTTTTGAAGGTTCCAGAACAACAAAAGCTAATCTAGAGGCTGCAGGGATTTCTCAGTGGTTAGAGCACTGACTGCTCTTGCAGAGGACCTGGGTTCAGGTCCCAGCACTCACATGCAGCTAATGACCTTCCGTAACTCCAGCTCCGGGGGATCCAATCCCTCTTCTGACCTCCATGGGCATTGCACAACACAGGTGCATGCAGGCAATACACTCATACACATAAAAAAATAAATTTTTAGAAAAAAAAGAAAAGAAAAGCTAACCTAATCTATGAAAACACGAATGGTTTCAAAGATGATGGTTTTCCTCCTGTGTGGAGGCCTGGGTTGGAGGAGGATGAGGGGATGGGCTTCCAGGTTGCTGGCACATGCTGAGTCTGGATCTGCCTCCTGGGCACACACGGTAAGCCATTCCACTTGTGAAGATCCACCCAGGTGTCTATTTAGGATACCTAGGATACCTTTAAGTATGATTGCTACGTCAATAAAAAGTTTATCATTTAAAAGTTTCTGAGTGTCGATGTCTGTGTGTGTCCACGTATATCAGTGTATGTCTGTGTTTATATATGTCCATGCATGTCCATGTGTGTAGAAGTTGGATGTTCAAAGAGAAAAGGGCTGATGATTTGTGCCTTTCTAACACTTTGCACCAGAGGTCAGAATTTAAAGTCATACTCCACCATTTGATGTGAGAAATTAGAAATGTAAATGACAGTCCAAAGCGGTTTTTAAATCTAATAATGAGGAATCCAATAGCATTCAGACAGCATCAGCGGAGAATAACTTTACCCTATAAACCGAGGACATCCATCAGCCTAGTTGGAATCTAACAACCTCTGTGATTCAGTGATGGGCTCCTAAGGCTGGTGGCACAGCACACCAATTCAGGACCGTTCAACCATGCTGACTTTCTTATGAAGTTATAACAAGATTCATCTTTCAGTTCCCCCTGCACAGACCATACATTGTACCTGAGCTCTGTGTATTGATTTCTGGAGTCAAAAAAGCAATCTTCTCTCTAACCCATTACTTTGCTTTGAATGTGAATGAAATGTCTCTACTTACATTGATGCCTATGTTCCCTCAGCACCATGCCAGAGACCCTAGTAATCACTAGACACTGAAAGACATTTAATGAGCAGATCTGATTTAATCAATTTAAGAAATCATCATCAAGCATTTCAATGCCTAACTTTAAATACCAACAACTGTACAGCACGCAGAAAAAATCCAGCGAGTGTCTCCTCACACTTTCGGAGAGCTAACTGCCTGTCACAGAGCTAGGGAAAGGCTCCCAGAGGCGAACAAGACGCTGATCGCAGGACTCCACTGTCAGAGTTCATGGCCAGCAAATAAAGACCATGGGAGATTGCTAATGGCGCCACTGCACCCTAAGGCACACTGTGTGATGTCACCTCCTGCTATGGAGGCAGGAAGAGGAAACGCTGACTCTGGGGGCCTCAAAGCAGCTTTACTGAAGAGGTGACGGCCACCCGGAGCCTTAAAGAAAGTAGTTATGGGAACTCTGAGGGTGTTCTAAGCTCAGAGACACAGAAAGGACATCCAACCAGGAGAATGTGTGCTCTATGTGAGCAGGGAAGGCTGGTGGAAGACGATGACATGCCCCACAGGCTCCTGTGTGTGGACACTTTGTCCCCAGACGTTGTGCCGTCTTGGAAGGTTTCAGACCTTTAAGTGCTGGGGCCTTGCTGGGGAAAGTGGGAGGAAGAGCCCCACAGCCCACATCACGTCCTCCTGAGCTCTGCTTCCTGATGACAGACACGGCACAAGCCGCCTCCCTCTTGCAGCCCCGATGGCTGGACCCCCTCGGAAGCCAACAGAGACCCTCCCTTCTGCAGGCTGCTTCTTGGGTATTTGCTCACAAGGGGAAGAACAGTGACTCATGCAGGCTAAGAAGGAAAAGCCAATGGAAAGCCACTGTTGAGGTGCAGAGATGGGGCGACAGAAAGGCCCCGGTGGTGCTGCTGGAAAGGGGTCAGAGTGGTGGCAATGGGGGTTTGGAGGAGGAGACAGGAGGGTGGCGGCAACTTTAAGTCACTGCAAGATGGACAGTGAACCCCTCGCCTCTGCCCCCTCCCGACCAACGTGACCACATGCACGTCTCTAGGTGGGCACCATCCTGAGATAGGAACCACACAAGGAAATCTGTGTAGAAAGGGGAACCTCGGACTGGAGATACAGCTCAGCATTAGGACCACTGGTTGTTTCTTGCAGAGGGACCTGGTTTTGGTTCCCAGTATCCCCATGGCAGCTGACAGTTTCAGGGAACCCAATGCCCTCTTCTGGCTTCTGCAGGCATTGCACACACATGATATACTTACATACATGCAGGCAAAACACTCATACACATAAGATAAATAAAATTTTTTAAATAAAGAAATAAAATATTTAGAAAGGGAACCAGGGCTTGGAGAATGTCACTATGCATACCAGTGCCTTTGGGGGCACTGTCTACTTTGCAAAAGTTTTGTTCAGGGGCTGGAGAGATGGCTCAAAGGTTAATGGCCCAAGATTGGTTCTCAGGACCCATGGCAGACAGCTTACAACTACCTGTAACTCCAACTCCGGGTGGAGACATCTCCAGCCTCCATGAGACCTGCACTGACATGCACATAACACACAGATATGTGCACATAATTAAATATAAAATAATTCCTTTTAAAGTATTTTCTGTCATTTTAAAAGGACTGACTTTTATTATTTTTTATGTATATATATATATGTCCGTCTGTGGATGAGTATGTGCATGTGATCGCAGTACCTGTGGAGGCCAGAGGAGGGCATCAGATCCCCTAGAATTTAAGTTGCAGTAGGTTATGAGGCACAGGTCCATGGGTGCTGGGAGCCAAGCCCCAGCAAGAGCAGCAGGTGCACTTAATCACTGAGCTGTCTCTCCAGCCCCTTGAGTCGTTTTTAATTAAAGGTTCATCATTTTTAAAATGCTAAATAACCATAATTATTCTTTTGAGAAACTAAGATAGAAAAATTAATTTTGTGTAGTTGAACATATGGGCCTTAATCTAAAACAAACAACAACAAAACTGGGTTGAGGGGCTGGAGAGATGCTCAGTGGCTCAGAGCACTGGCTGCTCTTGCAGAGGATCGGGGTTGGTTCCCACATGGCGGCTGACAACCGTGTGCAACTTCAGTTCCAGTTGCAGAAGATCTGGCCACTTCCGACATTGCACAACACAGGCTCACTTACATACATGCAGGCAAAACACCCACACAAGTAAAATAAAATAAAATAAAATAAACAAGTTGAGTCTGGAAAGCCTAAAATGAGGCTGTCAAGGGCCTTTAGGGAGGGTACATAACAACGACAGGCTGTCAGTCACCCTACGGAGAAGTCACGGTGGTGTTCTCATGAATAAAGGCATCCAGTAAACAATGTTTACCGTCTCTGGCAGGGCTTTTGGGAGCGTGCGCAGTTGGACTGGGAATGCAGTTCAGTGGTAGAGCATTTGCCTAGCCCAGGTGAGGCCCCAGGTTCACCAACTCAAGAAAGGGTATGAAAACACTTGGTGAAGATTAACAACCAAGGAAAAGAGCCTATCATCAAAAAACAATGAACAAAAGAACCAGGCATTGTGGCTCACACCTGAGCCCCAGGACTCAGGAGCTGAGGCAGGAGGACCACCTTGAGTTTAAGGCTTCCCTGTGCCACTTCCAGGCCCATCTGGGCTACATAGTGAGAACCTGTCTCAAAAATAAATAATAAAAAAATTAAAGGAAAAGAAATAATTATAACACATCTCCATCGTCCAATATACAAATCTCTAAACAATCTTTCCCCATCCCTGCTCATGTTAAACTAAATTACTATTCTAATTTGGTGGATTAATTAACATTTAACTACTCTTGGTTTAAACTGCATTTGAGATTTAAATGCTGAAATTAGACCCACTTTCTTTCTTGCTGTTTGTTGCTCCAAATCACAGGCCCAGGACCCCCGCGCTCCCACACTCGTTCTGGGTCTCAGCAGTTGGCGGGTCTTCCCTGTGCTTTCAGAGTCTGTCCCAGGTTTTCCATTCTGCTACTGGCCGTGTCCACCCTTGACTCAGAAGTTCTTTTGTATCTCCAACTCGGTTTGAAGCTTCAGGAGAAAAATATACGGTGGTCTTCCCCACATTTATGCCTCTCCTCTGAGGAGCATATTCACCATGGTGACCGCAGAGACCCTGACCGAGAACCTCCCCCATGCAAGAAATAAATGCCTAGGTTGGGAAATGACTCTGGAGTCTGCCCGGCTGACTTTCTGCTCTCTTGAGCTCTTTCCTAATCTACTGATCATCAGTGCTGGCTGCAGCCTAGAGGGGCAGCTGTGTCCTGGGGGCAGTCTCTGAGAGGCACTGTTGTATTTGAATGTGAAAGGCCCCCACAGGCCCGTGTGGAACGGTCCCCCTGCTGTTTGGAAAGGCTGTGGAACCTTTAGGGGGTGAAGCCTGTGGAGGAAGTGGGCCATGGGAGGTGGACCTGGCAGTTCATGGCTTGGCCCCACTTCCTGTCCGCTGTCTGCTTCCTGACTGCAGATGCAATGTGAACTCACCTCACAGCTCCTGCCTTCAGGCCTTCCCGCCCTGATAAACTGTATTCTTTCTTAAACTGTGACCCCAAATAAACCTTTCCTTCCCTAAATTGCTTTTGTCAGGTGTTTTGTCACAGCAACAAATAAAGTAAGACAGGCAATGACCTCAGGGAACATAAAACCAGAGTGCGGTGTTTCTGACTTGGGGGCTAGCCCTAGCTAACCCTGCGTCCTCTTGTAGACTGCTGTTCTCTCTCCCACAGCCTCTTTGGCACTTTCCACTTTGCCAAAGTGCTTTTTTATGCATTTCATTAACGTGACATCATTATAAAAATGCTGAGTGACAATGACCTGACCATGCTTCTAAATCACAACCTCAGGGTGAACCTGGCAATGAAATCTGAAGGGAATTTGTTCATTGTCCCAACTAATTTTTAGAAATCAAACAGGCAACATCCATCTACCTGCTAACGAAACTTTTTCCTTGCGTCCATCTCAGGCTTACTAAGAAAAATAAAAATTCCTAAGTGGCAAGCTCACTTATCTGAAAGTTACAGAGTAAGGTACTAACTAGGTCTTTCAGTTACCAAACCCTAACAAATTGAAAATGTAATAAATCTCAGGCATGCTGGGACGAGAGGTTCTGGAGAAAGCGCTGGTGGAGGCCATTTGTCAGAAACGCTGCCCACCACGTCTCCTAACTTTCCGCCCTGGGAAGACGCTCTGTGACACCCAGAACAACGCCAGCCTTCACGTCCTGTTCCAGAGACTGAATCATCAAGAGCTTTGGCATCGGCGAAGGATGAGGACCAGCGTTCTCCTGTTTTAGAACATACCCACTGCTCCTCTCTCTTCCCTCTGCACACTTGGTCTGTCTGACCTTCACTGGTCATTCTGCTCACTGACCTTCAACGGTGATGGGGGAACAGTGTGGATTGCCTGCATGTGTGTAAGCGCACCCATGTCGTGCAGTGCCCAGGAGGTCAGAAGAGGGTGTCAGATCCCCTGGAACTGGAGTTACAGATGGTTATTAGCTGCCATGTGGGTGCTGGGAGCTGAACCTGGGTCCTCTGCAAGAGCAGCCAGTGCTCTTAAATGCTGACCCATCTCTCCAGCCTGAGACTGAAATTTTTACCTCATACAAAAAACGGTTTCTGAATGTCATAGCCACCTTCTACATATTCCTCATTGGGTACGTTTTAAATCAACTTTCTTGTTACTGATTTGTGGTGTTCATGTATCTACAGAGTAAGTGTGCTCCACTACACGTGACAACCCAGTGCTTCCCACTCTCCCAAGCTGTGCATGCAAAGGGAGCAGTATCACACAAGACAAATCACATGACAGGACATGAGGGATGGAGTGAACAACTTCCCCGCTCCCCGCCCACCAACATGGTCACATGCACATCTGCTGGGCCTTTACATGCAACATCCACAGACTCCTTCCAGCACAAATGGGCTTTGCACAACCATAACGGCTGAGTCAAGTCACTATAACCATGGGAGGAACTGTGGATTTGATAGAAGAATTTTGTTTCTCTACAGTGTCACAAACGCCCTGGTAAAGTGACTTTGCCTTAGTGCTGTCTCCTTGATGTTAAGCAAAGCAAGGTGGGAAAGAAAAAAAAAAAAAACCCAGCTACCCTCAGCCAAACTGAAATGCGCCAGTTCGGAACTTGTGGAGCGGGAGGATGCTTGTTCCGAAGCAGAATGCAGCCATTGTGATATTATTTCAAAGGGAATGAAATCTTGCCCGATTTCACAGAACCAACTTGAATTATTATCCAACTGTATATAATAAAAATGACTGAAGCCTCTCGGCTTAGGAAGCTCCCAGTCCCTTACAGGCGTTTTCCCTGCATCACCGTCCCTTTGGGGCAGCACCCAGCATGCTGCCCCCAATAAAGGTACGACCCTGGGCTGAAAACACGTACAGCAGAGAAGGAAGAGTCGGAGAAAGCAGGCCACAGGGGCTGGAGCAACAAGCACCCAGCATGCTGCCCCCAATAAAGGTACGACCCTGGGCTGAAAACACGACAGCAGAGAAGGAAGAGTCGGAGAAAGCAGGCCACAGGGGCTGGAGCAACGGCTCGGTGGCTGGGAGCGCTGGCTGTTCTTGCAGGAGACCTGGGTTCAAAGCCCAGCACCCACAGGGTGGCTAACCCACAGGGTCCAGAATTCCAGTTCCAGGGAATCTGACACCCTCTGTCCTCCATGGGCACTGCACAACATGGGTTCACTTACACACATGCTGGCGTAACACTCATACACATAAAATAAAAATTTACAAACTATGTTTTAAAAAAGAAAAGCAGGCCAGAGCCTCCAGGCAAGTCCCCACACCTGAGCGAGCCTGGAGCAGACCCAGCCCGTCTTATATCAGCGACTGCTGACGGCGCAAATGCTCGCTCGCCAGAAATGGCCTTTTTCACGTTTTCTTAGGGAGTGTTGCCACTTTTCATGCGGCAAACTTGGCACAGAGGCCCAAGAAATGGCTTCATACCAACAAGGGAAAATGTCGGTATTCACACGGCAAAACCCATCTTGGTATTTCTAGATGGTGGAAGGAGTTTGGCCATTGAAATGAAAAGGAGAAATTGGTTCTTCTTCACCAAGGAGCATTTCTGCCTAAAGACAGAAGCTCCGTGTAAAGGCAGACTTGTGGTCACTGGGGGCACAAAGGTGTGACTTGTGAGCAGTGAGTACAAAGGACAGGAAATGCAGCGACACCGATAACCAGCACAGTGTGGCGCCTACCAGGCGTTCAACAGACGCAAACGAACGTGGTGCCTAGACAGGGGGCCCAGTCGTGAGGTCTAAAGACAGAGTGGGGCTTACAGCAGAGTAATGTGAGTCCTAAAATAGTCAAGTTACTCCCTGAGGAGGGGAGGGAGGAGGGAGGAAGGAAATAGAGCCAGGTGAGGTGGCTCATGCCTGCAATTCCAACACTTGGCAGATTTAGAAGGATTACCATAAATTAGGGCAAGCCTGGATTACATGGTAAATTCCAGGTCAGCCCGGACCACAGAGTGATACCTTCTCCCTGCCCCCTCTAAAAAACTGCAAACAAACAAATAAATAAGGGTCTGCTGACTAGACCACAAACTACAAGTCAGGCTTACAGATGTCCGCCTGGGAAATGTGGACCTAAATGCTGAGGATGGACTCCGTCTCTGGCTGGGCAAAGCACAGGAGACCCAGTGTGACAGCAGATTGCCAAGAAGGGCTGGAATCAAGCCTTCCGGCTTGCACTGGGAAGAAGCACTGGTGTGGGGGGAGAGGAGAAAACACTGGAGTCCGCTGAGATCCACCCGCATCCTCAGCTCTGAAGAGAGACGGAGCACGCTCACCTAGTGTCCCTCACTCCTCCAAAACCCGCTGCAGATGTTCATCACACAGGAATGTCCATCTCTGAGGTGCCCGCACACCAGCCTGATATTTCCAGCAACCATTAGCTGGAGACATGACCTTGGACGCTGAGTAAACTGGTTCCCTCCCCGATTCCCACACACTCACCAAACTAGGGAAAATCTGTTATGATGCACTGAGGGTTGGAAAATGAAGTTTGTAAAATATCAGATTGATATCTGCCATCGAGTTGCTGCAAACTTCTGTATCAGAGCTGTTATAGCTTATGGCACTTGGTTTCAAAGATCACCGTAACACAGGCATTATTGACCATGTGCATATATGCACACACATGCTCAAAAAACAGCAATTGCATGACACACCACTGAATGCTTCTCTGCATCCTTTATGTGACTACTGGGCAAGCAGTCACTGATTCGCTAATGACCCAGGCCCTAGCCTGATTTTATTTCACCTCAGGCGTTGAAGAAGACTGGGGGACGGAGGGACAGCAGTAAATCCCAGGCTTCTCCTGCACCCTTTCATCCCCTGGAAAGGGCCTCTACCTAACAGACTTTGACACAACCAGACTAGTCAAACCCCAGTCGGAACTTCACCCCAGACCCTAGGATGGAGGGCCCAGGCTAACCCAATGTTAGCTCTTTCTGAAAAGTAGATGCGTCTTGCCTTGGCTCCAGTTCACCTTACAAACTTCTTTTGAAACTCTCCATCAGTGCGTCTGTCTCAGTAGGCAACGGAAAGGCTCAGACCCACCTCTGGAGAAACTGGACAGTGCTGTCAGATCCTGGGATTGTTGGAGCCTTTGGTGGAAGAGAAAGAAAAGGTCTCACAGGCTGGAGGGCTAGCTCCACGGTTAAGAGCCCTGGCTGCCCTTGCAGAGGCCCTGGGTTCAGTTCCCAACCCACCTGGCAGCTAACAGTCACCTGTAACTCCAGTTCCGGGGGATCTGATGCCCTCTTCTGGCCTCTCTGTGGGTACTGCACAACACAGGTGCACTTACATACATGCAGGCAAAACATTGGGGCTGGAGAGATGGCTCAATAGTTAAGAACACTGGTTGTTCTTGCAGAAGACCTGGGTTTGAATCCCAGCACCCACATGGGAGCTAACAACTGTCTGTAACTCCAATTCCAGGGGATCCGACAGCCTCTTCTGTCTTCCACAGGCATTGC
>NW_008349770.1:746976-758458 GCF_000622305.1 Nannospalax galili | reverse complement strand
GGGAGGAAGGGAGGTAGGGAAGGAAGAAAGAAAGAAAGAAAGAAAGAAAGAAAGAAAGAAAGAAAGAAAGAAAAGAAAAGAAAAGAAAGAAAAGGTCCCTGCTCAGAAGTAACAGGTAGCATCTGCTCAAGGGCAGACACACCCAGCAAGGTCGTGATATTCACACACCTGCCAACACTGCACCTGCTCCCAACCAGTCATCAGGAGTCTAAATGCACGATTCCCTGGGCACGCTCACAGAGCAACTCCGGGAGCAAGCCAGCCAGAGGCTGCATTAGAACGACACTGGTGGGGGCTGGAGAGACGGTTCAGCGGTTAAGAGCTGCTCTTGTAGAGGACCTGGATTTGGTTCCCAGTGTCCATAATATAGAGGCTAACAAAAGTCTAAAATTCCAGTTCCAGGGGATCAGACACCCTCTTCTGGCCTCTGAGGGTATCACACACACATTGTATACTTACATGCAGGCAAAACACTTGCACACACAAAATAAAAATAAATAAACCTCTGAAAAAACAAAGACAGATACTGGTTCCCAGGTGTAGTGCAGGTGTGTGTATACGTGCATGCAGACACACACACACACACACAGCATGTGCGATCTTGGAGAAAACCCAGCCTGGTCTTCCATTTCACACTTTGCCTTTACAGTGCATATCCTGCTTGGCGCCCTGTGAGTCATAGCAGTTCTGAGCAGAGTCTTTCTGGTGTTTTTATACTAAACTCCTATACTTTCTGAATTTTTCCACTTATCCAATATTAATAATGGCAATGACTATAACCAACCATCCAAAATGCCATTTAAAAGAATCGTCATGAGGACGTTGTTCCACTGCAAACGCAGCTAGTTAATGCCTCTGGACCATCTCTCCAGGCGCTGCAGCTTGGGCAGCAGGGGAGACGTGTGCGCTGCTCACTGAGGCCGCTGTTCAAAGGCAGCACTGAAAACGTGTTTCACACTCACCTTCACCAATCACACACCAATCTTACTTTGCATCTTGGCTACAAAAGAAAAATGGGATTTGTTTCCCTGAAGAAATAGGTCACTGCCTTGCCTGAATTATTAAGCTTTACTATTACAGAGAGAAACAGAATCAAGGAGGTGGAGAGGAGAAAAAAACAGAACTAGAGCAATGTTGCTGTCCACTGCCTGGCGTCGAGAGCTGATCACGTGAACATCAGAAGGTCGCTTTTTTTAAGGTGGAATGTGTGGCTACAGACATAATATTTTTTTAAAAACAAGATGAAGGGGCTGGAGAGACGGCTCAGCAGTGAAGAGCACTAGCTGTTCTTCCAGACGACCTGAGTTCAGTTCCCAGCACCTACATGATGGCTCACAACCACCTGTAACTCCAGTCTCAGGGGATCCGATGCCCTTCAAGAGCACTTCACACATGTGCATACTCACACACACACATATAATAAAAAGTTAACATAAAATATTTTTTAAAACCAAGATGAGAACAGAATGCAAGTGAAGAGCACTGGATTTTACACAATTTAACAAGCATTAGAAATAACCACAGACAGTTACACTAACCCAAAACTTAATACTTTTAAATATAATCCAATGGCTTTATTGAATTTATATGTGTGTGTGCACGCACGTGTGTGTGTGTGTGTGTTTAAACTGACATATTTAGCAGAAAAGGCCATGCAGAGCTCATCTCTAAAGCTCCAGCCCCATTTTGCTCATCCCTTGATTCTTGCATCCTACACGCTCCTTCTACTTTAGGTCCTTAGTCCTTCTGTCTTTCCAAAGAACAGACACACTCTAGAGATGTGAGCATCAGGAAGCACACGTTCAAGGGGCTGGAGAGGTGGTTCAGCAGCTAAGAGTGCGCACTGCTCTTGCAGAGGACAGATTTTTGTTGCCAGCACCCACATCAGGCAGTTCACAACTGCCTGTAACTCCAGTTCCAGGGGATCCAATGCCTCTGGCCCTCACTTGCACATACGCACTCCCACGCACATACACACATGCGTATGGTTAAATAAAAAGAAGCACACACTTGACTCTGTGACTGCCATGGATGGCATTAAAGTAAAAACCACAATCAACAATAAGAGGAAGCCCAGGATGAATTAGGGGAAGACTTCTGACACTGGAATCTGGACTCTTTCTGCAGCCAAGGCATCCTTCGAGGGGCCTCTAGGAGGAAGCGGCTTATATTTTAGTCCTGTGGATTTGAGTAACACACTTAAATTTACCAAGTAACAGCCTCAACTACCAAACTGAGCTTTTTTTCTTTCTTCCTTTTTCCTGGAAAAAATTGTTTTTTGGAAGTCAAGGTTCATTTTTCAAGTTATATGTTCTTTGTATTACAATAAAGAAAACACAAAATGATCTATTTAAATTCTCTAACATGCATTGCTTGGAGGGAAAATCAGTCCTTCAAACTTCATTTGAACATTGCCCACAGTTGCGGGGGGAGGGGTGGGGGTTCAAGGACCTATGACCCGCACGTTGCAAAGCCACAGTAAAAATCGCCCACTTAGGTTCGCAGGTGTCTGAGGCAGCCGTGGATTCTCCCAAGGCCTGGCATGGGCCACTGAGGGAATCTTTCACCTTCATGGACCACCATGGGGAGCACTTTTTCTCAGCACATCTTAGGAACAGCTTGCTTCGGTATTAAATACTTTTCCTATTTTCACACCCACAGACACAAATATTTATTGTTGAAAACTATTTGTGGAATTTGGCTTCCATAGAAGCCAAACTACTGATAGTTCAATTTGCTAGTAAGGCTGCTTTCCTCTAAAAGGAGACCAGTGTTAATACAATCAGTTCTTGAGTCCCCACAAATAATATAACTGTAGGATAATTAAATGTTCCCTTCTTCTCAGGGACCACTAACAAAAGACTTAAAATATAAATATACTGTAAAAAGGAGATGGGGTTCTGTAAGCTAGTGAGAGTCTCAAAGACAAATACTATCTTCTCCCTGTAACACAATATGAAAAGCTTTAAATAGAACCTGTTTCTTGGTGGAGTTTAAAGCATAATAGACACTTAGCCATTTTTAATCTCCATCATTCATTCTATCGTTTGTTTATTTATTAAGTGTGTTGTATCTATTAGACCTATGCCCTATGCTCATGTTGAAAGTTAAAACCAAAATATTGAAAGGAAAAAAAAAGCTGGATTTGGTGGCTCATATCTGTAATCCCAACACTCAAGATGTTGATGCAGGAAGATGGCCATGAGTTCAAGACCAGCCTGGGATGCATAATGAGTTCCTGGCCAACCTGAGCTGGAGTAAAACTTTATCTCATAAAAACAGAACGAAAGAGCACTGATAAGCCATAGTCCTGGGGGCTTTTAAACGTGATATACGTTGACTGAAATAAAGTCTCCATTATTTTTGGTTTTCAAAACACGGTCTGTTCTTCTAAGCTGTTTCCTTTTCCTTCCTTCTACGTAATAGGCACTGGGCAACTCTCTGCCAGCTGTGTCCACCCTGACCCCCTCAATCCCTGTGACTGGAAAAGGACATCACAGGCTTAAAGACAAGCAAAGCACAATATGAACCCACAGTAGAAGGGGCACCATGAGGCAGCAGGACCCGAAGGAGAAAGCGGGGTTCCCGAGACCAGCAACAGACCTGGGATGAGAATTCAGGATGCCTGACCTTAGATGGCCCACTGAAACCCCCAGAACAGGAGCTCCATGCTCTCTCCTTCTCTAGGGAACTGGAACACAATTTTTATTCCCTTGAAGTCCTGAGGCTCGAACCTAGGTCCTCATGCATGTTAGACCGGCGCTCTACCACTGAGCTACATCCTCAGCTCTTCCTTTTTTTTATTTGGTTACATGGTCTCACTAAGTTTTCCGGCCTGGCCTTGAACTTGTGATCCTCCTGCCTCCATCTGAGCAGCCGAGATGGCAGGAGTGTACCACCAGCCAGGTTCTGATCATCTAGCCTGCTCTGTCAACCTCAGCTCACACATCTTTCTGATTCCCGAGTCCTCTGGGTGGTGGTCGCCTGCCGCTCCAGCCGTCTACTCTGCAGTGAGGTGGAGTCCCACATGGGGTCGAGGCGCTAGCTGTGACTCAAAACCTGACTCATTTCATCCTTGCCCACAGCACACACACACACCAAGTGGACTGACCCTGGGTGAAGAAGAAATGCAGTCACTCCACTATTTTATTTCCAGCCAGTCGCTGCCCAATCTAGCATCTCTCCAGTCTTAATGAGCCCACTCTACTGAGAATACACTTGGAATAAAACCAAAGATAGCCCTTTCTCACAAAAATCTAGAGTGAAAGTTCACATCCATTGCCTGTGTCCTGAGTTCGGTGCATCTTTTTCTCCTACTAACGGAACCTCAGGCCCATGCAAACTGTTTTGCTTATGCTTTTGTTTGGTTTGGTTTTGTTTTCAGACCTAGAGGGCCTCAAACTTACTATATAGCCCAGGCTGGCCTTGAACTCCTGATCCTCCTGCTTCCACCCGCCAAGGGTTGAGATGACAGGCACACACTGCCAAGCCTGGCTCAGCACTAATTTTTTAAATATTATCTTACAGCATCTCTTGCTTAGTAGTGCCAACTTAAACTCACGTAGATAGTTCTGGCAAAGTTCACGTGGGTTTAGTATTCACCTCGGTATCAGGGAAATTGTCAGAACATCCTTTCAGGAAAGCTGAAGTAGATAAGCAAGCAGATCATATGAATGTGGACAAGAAATACAGACCCACAAACAGGAGACTCCACTGTCCACAGTGCTTAAAAAAACTGAGTATCAAGCAGGCACTCTTGGTGTGCATGCAGGGGATGGGAAATTACACATTTTTTAATAAGATTACCTCAAAAACTATTTGGTTTCATAACAAAGATTCTCAAGGCACAACACCTAATCACAAATGGAAACTGAGTCTGGGAAACAGATGTTTCTCTCATATGCAAAACAATCTCCTCTGTGACTTCTCCTGCATGAGATAAAGGAGTATATTCAGTGAGCCAAGAGACACGACTGCCATGAGTTCAAGAATTAAAATGAGCCACGTCCTCAGGACAATAACAACAACAGCAATGCAGCGACAGACTCACCACTGTCTGGGAGTGCCTGCTGGGGCTTCTTCAACTTTGCGCTCTGCTTTCCTCTCGTGGGTTTTTCTGAATTCGCATCCTTCTTCCCTTTCCTCTTTAGAGGCTGAGGGGATGAGTTGTCGCTGGAGCCAACGGTTGACTTAGACTGGCGATCATTTCCCTAAATGGCAAAAGATTAGATGTTGGCTAAGGAACTCCCAAAGGCACTCCCAGTTACAAGCCTGTTCTTAACAAGTGGTCCCAGGGCAGGGGCTGGGTGTCCTGCATTAATTCCCAACTGTCCATCTTAGTACCACACTAATTCCAAATACGTTTTCCTAGAGACAGAAAGTCTTGCAGAGGAGGGAAATAAAAAGAACCATGTCATGCTGCCGTGAAGCTATTTCCCTTGAGGCTGGTGGAACTTAGAGGCTCAGGGCCTGCCTAGCATGCATGAGATCAAGGTGCCATCCACTGCACAGCAAAATAAAAACAATAACAATTTCTGGGCTGGGGAGCTATCTCAGTAGATAAAGTGTTTGCCATTGCAAGCTTGAGGGCCTAAGTTCCATCCCTAAAACCAATGTGAAAAGCCAGGCAGGGTGGTTGTATCCAAGGGAGAAATGAAGGGGCCCAGTGCGGTCAGTAGATCTACAAACAGCCTTCTGGCCATTTGTCCCAGTGAGTCCATCAGTATCCTACAAGCAGCCACGTCCTCCAGTATCAACATATCTGCTGGTGGCAGTGCACAGACACCAGCAGCTCAGGACCACCTGCCCCAACCGGTCCCTCTGACAGCTGTACCGCCTGCTTGTCTCCTAGAGGGGAAGGCAGCTAAGGGTAAACACACCCAGGGTGGCTGCCCCTGGACCCTGCCCGCTTCTAGGAGTCCTTGCGCCTACTGAAAATGGACTCCTTGGCCCCAGAGAGGCTAAGTTCAGCAGCTCCAGCCGACAGCAGCCACAGCAGTGCTAGCTACTAGAGCAAAGCCGTCCTGGGGCCCCGCCTCTGCTCGCCTGCTGCAGGACACCCCTTCTTGATAGCACAGGTTGCCTCTCAGTTGAGCAGGGTAAGCTCAGCCGAGGGGTAAGGCATGAAGCTGAAGGTGGAAGTGAGAAAATTCTAAAAAGCCCAAATATCTCTCTGCCATACTGCCTATGGGTCGAGGGCAGCTAACTTCTTATGTGCTTGGGCCACATGTGGCTAATGCACCTGCCTTGGGTCTATCATGACAGTGAGGGGGACATTCGTAAAGTGACTAGGACAGTGCCTGGTGATGGGTGTCAGAGGGCTTTTATCCAAGGGCAGAGAGCTACTATCTTTTTCTTAAAGTCCCATCAGGAATGTGTGTCAGTGCCTAGCATGTGCAGCGCCCTGCATTCAAGTTCTGGCTCTACAAACACCAAATAAGCAAATAAATAAACATCTCCACCACGCTGGGTGCAATCTTTGGGCCACATCTGCACTATGGTCGCATCTGAAAATAAATGTAACAATATTAAATAAACAAACCTGCCTGGAGCCTATTAACTTCTCGTTTTAAACATTTATATACTCAGTCACCCAAAAGCATTTCAATGGTTTTACCTGCCTCCCAATTAAGAATAGAAAAATTTGCTGCCTTACAAATAAAGTGTTTAGTGCTGTTTTGTCACAGCTTACAAGAAAATGAATTATGTATAAATTTATTAACAGAATGAAAGCCTGTCAAATCTGAAACTTTTTTCATAATTTAATTTCCCATTCCAACTGCAATTTAAACATCCAGTTTCCGCTTAATTGTTGCATAATCTACAACCAGAAATGTATTTTTTTTTCTTTTCTTTTTCAGGATTCTTCCTTGCACAGTAACAAACTTCTTGACAGAGGAACACAGAGCATGACTACAGGGAGAAATGTATGTGGAGGTCCCACAGCCACTGGCCGAGCCCCAGATTTCAGTCTGTTTTCAATGCAGTCTGTCCACCCCGAGATTTTAACGTCATAGAAACCTGGTAAGAGCCATCCTTTGAAGGCACTTAGCGGCTTCCAAAACAGTCTGGAGATGCTGTTAAACATGGAAGGGTTCCACACAACCCAGCATGTAAGAAACACAGATCCCTGAAAGAGTGATGATGCTATTGCTGTCTAGAGAAATCTGAGTCACCAAAGAATGTGGTAAGGACCAGCGCTGACCTCATTTTGAATGCCTGGGGTTAATGCAACTTTACAAATCATGTCTTATGATTTGCCTCACTTCAGACAGGGACTCTCAGAAGGGTTGTTTGAGCGCAGTGAGAAGGACTGGTCGGAAGCTGGGAATACGGTTCAGTGGGTAAAGTGCCGGCCACGTGAGCACAAGGGCCATGGAAAAAGCAGGGTGTGTCTGTGTCTGTGAGTGTCTGTTACCCCAGCACTGGGTGGAGCGGGGGAAGCAGAGAGGCAGGAAGTGCCCTGGAACCCGTTGGCCAGTCAGTCTAGCTAATCCCTGAGTACCAAATTTAGTGAGAGACCTTGTCTGAAAAAATAAGAATGATAGAAAAGAATCCTCACTATCAACCTCTGGCCTCCACAAACACATACACACAGACATACACACAAACACACGCAAAAATATTAACAATAATTAAATTGTTAAGTAGCATAAGAAGGAATGGCAGCATCAGAGTGCCACAGAAGGCACATCTCTGGTAGCTGACACTCGCCCACTCTGAACCCCTCAGCCAGGACTGCTCTCCAGGAACTTTGTACAGAAGGCGACAACTGAGAGAAAAGGAAGAATTGTTTTGCAGTTAGCAGACTGGAGATCATTGAGATGCTTTGTTATTTAACAAAAATAGAAAAATATTCATTGAAAGAGCTAATAATATAAAAATAAATGCATAATAAATTGGGCACAAATGTACAAATTATAGACCTCTTTATTATTTAGTTAATACTTAGTTGGGCAAATGGTATACAGTAGATAAATCATGCGCAAGTTAAAGCGAGAAGAAAAAGGAGGGAGGGAGGGCTGTGTCCTCTGTGAGGCGCCAAGTGTGACTGGGAACCTGAATTCCGACATCCCCAGTCACTGCTGTATAGGGGCCTAAGAGGAAAGTCTTGCCGAGGTCCACCGTGATGTCAGTTAATAGAGCAGTGCCACCGAGTGCCTCTCAGGAGTATGTGTGCACCAACGCAGCCGTCTCCAGATTACAGAAGGGTATCCTCCAAAGACCTTATATCTAAAGGAATCGGCACTCTTGGGGACTATGTTTCTTCTACCCTGCTTGCTTGCTTTTAATGTTTTTTGTTTGTTTTGTTTTGTACAAGTGTGGGAGACAGCATGCACTGCTACATGCACATGCTAGGCCAGAAGTTGACAGCTTCTGGCTGATATTGCTTTCTGCATTATCTTTGGAAACCAAGTCTCTCACTGAACCTTCAGCTCACCAATGGTTAGACTAGCTGACTGGCAAGCCCCTGGGATCCTTCTGTCTCGACCCCCTCAGCTCTGGGAGCACAAGCGCGTGCCACCACATCTGGCTTTTTACGTGGATGCTGGAGATCCGAACTCAAGTCATGTGCTTCCCCCGTAAGCACTTGGCCCACTGTGTCAACTTCCCAGCCCCAACACTAAAGTTTTCTAAGTCTGCCACTAGGAGCAGATGTGGTGTGAGTCTCTAAAGAGTCATCCAGAAGTACAGCATTACAGTTGTACAAAAAGAATGTAAGCACTCTAAACACAGGGTGTCCTCGGCAAAATCTGGGCCCTAGCAGATGCTTGTCACACATACACACACACACACACACACACACACACCCTTCCACACAGTGATCACACAGCTAATAAGCAGAGGAGGGTTGACCTTCAACAGAGCATCTGCTCGCCCCAACACACACACACACACACACACACACACACACACACACACACACACACACACACCCTTCACCGGCTGCACTGCCTGGACCTTACACGCACACTGGCACATCAAATAGGAACCACAAACTTGGCCCCAAACATAGACAAACTAAAACACAGCCCTCAACCACACCTCAGTGTATGAACAGTGGGATTTCATTGGGGTTTGGGTTTTATAGTTCCTTAGGCTCTTTCCATAAAGACCCGGCCAACTCTGCTTTCCTTGGCTACTGCAATAAACCCATTTCCAGTCCTTATGAACGAACATGTGTCAAAAAACACAGGCTATAAAACATCAAGTCGGAAGACATTCTGTGAGGGATTTGCCACCCTGCACAGCTCCCACAATGCACCACGGAGTCGACATTTCTCTCCTGTACCTTGGTGGCAGGTGTGAACTGCCCTTCTGTCTGTCCTAGACCCAGTTTACCCTGTGGCAGGATACAGTTTGGGGGGGTAGGAGGAATTTATCTTAATATGTTTATAATTTGCCTCACAGTGGTTTTGTGATACTCCTGTAGTCATGGTAACAAACTCAGTCTTGTGTCAAAACTCTGGGAACTCTAATATTTGATCCCCCAGATTACTGACCATCAGATGCACTGGCCAGATAAAGCAGATTTAACTTTTCAGCACATCCCTGGTTCTCCCTCTTTTCCACTAGAGGGCAGTCTGCATCTGTGTGGTGTGACCTGGCAGGCAGAGGAAGACCTGCCCCCAGCTCTTTGTAAGGTAATTAATTCATGTCTCTCTTCCTTGGATGGAGCCACGACCTAAAACTTTTCTCAACTTGGTCATTTCTGCATTTCTCCCACTTACCAGTTAATAGAGTGTTTTGCACAGTGAGTTGGCCTGGTTGTTCACTGGGTCTACGTGTCTCCTAAAGCCCATCCCACTCCAGGGTGGGGCTCTGGGGTTCTGCTGACCCACAGCTGGGTATCCTATGAAGACTGACAAGTGTTTCTCTCTCTCCTGCTCTCTCTCTCCCTCCCTCCCTCTCCCTCCCCCCACCTCTCTCTCTCTCTCTCTCTCTCTCTCTCTCTCTCTCTCTCTCAATAAAGCAATTCCTAGAAAGCCACGTGGGGGGAACCGACATATGTCTTTAAAACCCTGGTTCTGTGTCCCCTCTGGGTTTGGTGCAGTTTACTTTGGCAGTGGCTCCTAAAGTTGGCAATTCAGCTCCTCCCACACGGTCCCCTCACTCAAGCCTTCCTCTGGGGTCAGGCAGTTAATGATCTATCAAACCCTCCAGGGAACCTATTAATTAAAGGAAAGAAGCAAATTAGTCTGCTGTTAAAAACCAAGCTTGTGACTTTGAGTTTACTGGCATAGGATGCTCGGAATGGCCACTGCCAGGCATCCACACACACCCTGTGCTGGTCAGCGAGAACCTCTCTGCACCAAGCACTGTGCTCTGGATTGTTCTGTGCTCAGATGAATACAACCATAGGTGACAGCCTTCACTCACTTCCTCCTCCCTTGGACTGTCCTTCAAGCTCTTCCCTGACGGACATCAAAAGTACCAGGTCCTTATCTCTCTTACTTTAAAAGGTAACCTCTGCACGTTTATGGCTCTGAAGTCTCCAGACATTCAAGCACTGGACCTGTGCCCAGGAAAGAACAAGTACTCAACCAAAAGCTGCTGAATGCATGAAGCAACCGACCAGTAACAACATGCTGGAAGCAGAGCTCCAACAGCTGTCGTCACCATCACCCCTGCAGCCACTGAGCCTAGTCACCTGCAGTGCACTCCAGCCACCCCTGCCTCTTCTAGTCTTTCCCTGCCCTGTTTTAGCAAGAATGAACTTTGAAGCATATAAATCAAGGGCTGGAAAGATGGTTCCGTGGTTAAGAGCACTTACTCTTGCAGAGGACCCAAGTTCAGTTCCCAACACCCACTATGGGCATCTCATAACCTGTAACTCCAGCTCCAAGGGATGTGACACCCTCTTCTGGCCTCCATGGACACCTGGACTCATGTCATTAAGTTTTTTAATCTCCAAAAGTGTCAATCAAATGCTATCATTCTTCTTTTAAGTCTCTCAATGGCATCCCACGGTAACCTGGATCCAAGGCCCTTGCTTGGCCTACATGTCTGGGCCTGCGTCCCTCCCCATCTCCTCCAGCTCCCACTGCCCTGGCCCTCTTCCCTTTTGCCTGCCAAGCTCTTTACCTGTGACATGATGGATCAGCTCACTTCCTCTGCTTCCTTACAGGCTTTTCCCTGTCCTCTCCCTGCATGATTAGTTCCTGCATATCATGAAGTTCTCAACTTCCGACACTTAACACATCAGTGCCCAGCCCTATTGGAGTTTGCTCAGAACACCTATTGCTGTCTGAAAGTATTTAAGTATTTGTGTGTGAATAGTCTGTCCACCCAGTCCTCATTGCCCTGACACACACATATGCACTCTGTATAGTCCTGCTGTCTCCTCACACCTATCACACTAGGGGTATACAGTCTTTCCTGGCACTTAGCAAAAGGATGAATGGCTGACAGGATGAATGTATGGTTGACAGAGTGCATGGATTGATGAGTGGAAGTGTGGCTGAGTGGATGGATGGATGGA